>NC_043701.1:16658194-16696947 GCF_006229205.1 Suricata suricatta
AAAAAAAGAAAGAGAAAAAAAAGAAAAGTACTGAACTTAAAGAGAAATTCAGGCTTATTTCCGGAGAGAGCATGGGGCAAAGATAAGCAATGGGCTTGGGTGGATGGAAAGGTGAGCCAGAGATAGTTCTGGAGGTCAGGAAGCCTCAGAAATGCAGCTTGGGCCTAAGAAGGGTTATCCTAGGTGCCTTCCCAGGCACTCTCTGTCCTGTTTGCATTGTCGGTGAACACAGGACTCCCTTGGCCAGAGAGGGTTTACTAGAGTCACAGAGAGGTCAGACAACCACAAAGCAGCCCCAGGGCCACCACACTGCTGTGCCACAGACCTGAGCAGGCATACACACTGGGGCCCCAGCTAGGGGCCCCCCACTCCCCAAGCCTGGGAACAGTATCCTAGGTTCCCCAGGCATTTCACTTCCTCACAAATTACGTTTTTTCAAGCATCACACATTCCTGCTTAGATGTTCAGGCCACACGTTAACTCATTATGTTAAACCTTTACTAGAATACTCTCTCAGTGAATGGCTATTTTTCTTTCAAAAAGCAACTGAGATTATATAACTTCTGAAAATGATTGCTTTTCACAAACAATAGAACAAAAATCAACCAATGGAATGACGTCAAACTCAAAAGGTTCTGCCTAGCAAAAGGAACAATTAACAAAATGAAAAGGCAGCCCTCAGCATGGGAGAAAATTTTTGTGAACCATATATCAGATAAGGGGTAAATATCAAACATGTATAAAGAATGAACACAACTAATAACAAAAAATCTGATTAAAAAATGGGCAGAAGAACTAAATAGACTTTTTCCAAAGAGGGCATCCAATTGGCCAACAGGCACATGAGGAAGTGTTCAACATCACTCATCATCAGGGAAAAGTAAAGCAAAACCACAATGAGATATCACTTCACACCTGTCAGAATGGTCATTATCAAGAAGACAAGAGACAAGAGACACTGGTGAGGATGTGGTCAAGAGGGAACACCTATACACTGGTGGTGGGAATGTAAATTAGTCCAACCACTATGGGGAACGATATGGAGGTTCCCAAAAAATTAAAAATAGACCTACCATCCAACAATTAAAAATTAAAAATAGACCTACCATCCAACAATTCCCTTTGGGAATATACCCAAAATAAATGAAAACAGGAGTTCAGCAAGATATGTGCACCCCATTGTTTATCACTGCACTATTTACAATAGCCAAGACATGGAAACAACCCAAGTGTTTATCACAGAACTATTCACAATAGCCACGATATGGAAGTCACCAACAAATGAATGGATTAAAATGATAGGGCCCATCTACACAATGGAATATTATCAAGCCACGAGAAGGGAGTATCGCCGGCCACGTGCAACAACATGGATGGACCTTGACACGTTATGCTAAGCAAGATAAGCCAGATGAAGAAAGACAAGTGCTGTATGATATTACTTAGATTTAGAATCTAAAAAAATCAAACACATTAAAAAACAGAACACAGTAAAACAGTGGTTATCAGGGGTAGGGTCTGGGAGGGTAAGACTGACGGTGTTTAAGAGTAAACTTATAACAAATACTAAGATAGCCATCGATACTTAATGTACAATTAATTGACCATAGACAATAATATTGTACAATAAGCAATGTGATATTTTGTCACGATGGAAACCATTATTACAATGTATAATCAGAGTAACATGTACAACTTAAATTTATACAATGTTACATGTCAAATTTAATCAATAAAATAATTTCAAATAATTAAATGAAATTGATTGTTTTGGCAAGAGGAGAATAAGAAAGCGGCTCTGACAGGTAGCTGCTGAGGGTTGAGTCGGGGCTCTCACTAGCTGAGTGACAGTCTTAGAGCATGGGCCAGCCAGACTCATGTGTCGATTAAATTACTGGTGACTCCCTGTCATTCATCCCCAGGGGTGATGAGCAAGGCCAAGGGTGTTCCCCATTGCCCCTTTATAAGTACATGATTAGGCCAGGGATGCCAGCAAAACTGAGTTGTTTATGTTTCCTCTATCCTTTCTAGAAACTATCAGAAAATTCTTAAAGCATCTGAATGTATAAAAATGGTCTTCTTTGCCTGTCAAAGAGCTGGTTTTAAATTGTTCATTTTTGGTTCAATCTGATTGACCTCCATCTTTAACCTAGAAAATACTACCTTATCAAAATGAAATAAAGAGAAGGGAGGGGGTGATGGTCATGGTGGGGGGCACTTGTGGGGAGAAGCACTGGGTTTCATATGGAAGTCAGTTTGACAATAAACTATTATTTAAAAAAAAGATAGAGAAAGCAAAATGAAGAGGAAATTAAGAAGAAAACATACTAATACACTAAAAAATGTTTTCAGATCAAAGGCTCAGAGAATGAGATTTATTTAGGACACAGGATAGCTATTCAGAAGATATTACTTCAAGTGGACAAACTAAACTATCTAAAATCCAAATGATGTTGCAAGCCGTAATTAATGTCTACACTAAAACTGCACATATCAAACCACATGCTAATTATGACCAGTATCGTCATGTGAATCCAGGTAGATGATCCGTGGTTTTATTTTTAAAGTGAAATACAGCATAGCTGGACAGAAAAATCATCAGAAAATATAACATGATAATTATACAGTAACACACTCTCATTTGGAATGGGATATTGATCACTGGGATGATGCACATTTGTTATGCACTAATGCATTGCGACATACATCGTAGGATGATAGATCTGGAGTAATTATATGGAAATTGACAGCCCATTTATCACTGTTTGTGGTTATTTCACAGCATTGGCATTTTCATGAATTATGACATGTCATCTCCCGTGTACACAAATGTTAAATCATTTGTGGTAACAATTGATCCCTAACTACAGCATATGCTGAAGGGTGGCACCTACCAGACACTCAATTAAAGGAATGAATTTGGTGTGTGGGTTGTGTGATGAATTTGACAAGCATTCTGCAAGTTTTAAAGGTGACTCATATTCCATTCATTTTGTTGCTTCCATCTTATGTTGGAATGTTACTGAAATGAGATAAAGGAGCATGCTGAGTATGAAGTATCTTTCAAACCAAAACCAGCCTGTGTTGAAATATCTTTGTTGGGGAAAACCAGCTCCCTGATCTCTGGGAAAGACGGCTCTATCACCCTATCTGCCAAGCGATTGTGTTTTCCAAATTTCTAAGCAGGTAAGACAGGTTACCAATTGTTCCAGAAATGAAGTAGAGAAAAACAGAATAATTGGGGGGGGGGGGGGGGAAGCAACCCAAGAAACAGAAGTAGGTATAGGCAAAGAACAAACAGAATTAAGAAAGATTTAAGACAGAACGAGGTGGGGGAGGAAGAATAGAGAATTAAATTTGTGAATACATTTTCATTCAAACTCAACTGAACTCAACACATATTTAAAGAGCGTCTTTTCTAAGGGCCAGTCGCCCTGACCTTGTCTGCCAAAATCAAAGTCTTAACTAAAAGGTTCTTTGGCTCTTTTTATTTATATCATGAGCACTAAAGTTCAAGTACTTGATTCCTTGTTGCTGGATTACATTAAGAGGCTCCTAACTATTTACTGGCTACACAAGTCTCCCATTTCTTTCCTTTCCTATGTATCAATGCCAGATTAATATCCTTAATATTCTCTTTGAAAATATTATTCCTCCTTTCAAAACCTCTCAGTACCTATAGGAGAAATTCAACTTGATTCAACACTTTGTACCTCGTAGTATTAGTTGAGGACAGTAGTGTAAATGCGGACAGTGTTGTTGACGCTCCCCTCAGAAAAAGCCCTAATTTTCACATTCACTGATTTGCGTAAGTGTGAATACTTCCCCCAGAGCTGATTTCAAACTGCTGTGTAACGTCACCGAACCAACCAGAATTCTGGGACCAGGTGGGGTACAGTGCAGGGGTGCCAGCGGGGATGCATTATTCATTTTATCCGACAAATCAATGTGGTGGCAAATGCTTGCCCAAAAGCTGCTAGGTTCAAAACAATTGCACCTTGTAAATGTGTATCATACATAAAATGCAAATTATACATCCTATTAACATAATGTAAAATCCCTCATTTTAAGATAAACAGGGTTTGCATCTTTTACTTGCCCCACTAACTACTCAACAAATAGGCAAAAAACCAAAGTTAAAAAGAGCCACCCATATGCCCCTATGTCTCTGTGGAGTCCTTAGGTCACACTCATAAGCCAAAAGTACTTTTGCATAAGGGTGCCTGAGTGGCTCAGGCGGTTAAGCATCAGAATTCAGCTGAGGTCATGATCTCAGTTTGTGAGTTCGAGCCCAGTGTCAGGCTCTATGCAAATAGCTCAGAGCCTGAAAACCCTCTTGGGATTCTGCATCTCTCTCTCTCTCTCTCTCTCTCTCTCTCTGTCCCTCCCCCACTCACACTCTGTCTCTCTCTTTCAAAAACAAACATTAAAAAATTGTTTTAAGTTTAAAAAAAAGTATTTTTGTATCTTCAACCCCTCAGACCTCTCCCTTGTGATTCTGAAAATTGTGAACAGTCTCCGATTTGCTTTGTGAATCAGCCCTCTTTCCTGCTCCACAGTGTAGGCCATTTCATTCCTCTCTTGGGCCCTGCAGTCTGTGCATCCAGTGTCCTGTCTCTGCCAAGACTAACAGGGGGAAATGTGCCGCTGGCACCCTCCGAAACCATAGCCTCCACACTTGCCCTATCGGGGCACTGGAGGGCACTGCAGAGAGTGCCAGCACCTGCCAACATCCCCTCCAGGCTGCCAGTGCCCCGTGTCAAGGACTGACATTTGAGCAGAGGGCAACGGTGCCTGATATCATGAGTCTTGTTATCTGGGCTAAGTCTCCTGTCTCCCATTCTAACAAAAGCTGTTGGCATCATCTTCTGCTGCTGCGGGATTTCTTGGCATGAATGCTGCCGATGCTTTGCATTCTCAGTGCTCTTGCCCTGTCCGTGTGTCTTCGGTCTTCCATTGCTGCCCTCCAGGGACAGGCTTTTGACACAAGTCATTGGAGCTAGCCAGAAGATACCCAAGTGAAGAAAACCATGTTTTCCGTAGTCACCCATACGAACAAGGAACCTTTTCCCTTAGGTTTGCCCAGCCAATGTAAATAAAAAGAGGGTGAGTTTCTGGTTTGGTCTGAGGCTGGGGACTGGAAATTTTTCTTAGCTTCCAGAGAGCTAGAGGCAGAAATGTACCTGGCATTGAGTCTTTTTCCTCTCCCTGTGAGGGGGTGGCCATGCAGATACTGAACCAGTAGAGCCAAATCATGGTAAGCCCTTTTTTAGGATTGTTAGTGCAAATTTCTTGGAATGGAAACACAGGCAGAGTGCAGAAGAACTTGATTTCTTGATGAATTCTGGCGTCTTCCCTGGACTAAACATGTTGTAGGCAACTACGCAGCCCCAAGACTAGTGACAGAGGAAATACTGCACACAAACACAGTGCCTTGACTCCTACTTCCGTCAGCATCATTGGCAAAACAAATCAGGAACCTACAGCACGTTGGTGTGTGGTCTCTGCCCACCAGTCTGAACCATGATGGCTGTGTTAAGGAACAGCAGCGGCTTCTCCGGCAAAGGCTGAATTAGAAACTAAGGGGCTGGTTTTGTCACCAGCCAGTGGGATAAGCAACGGCGGGCCCCAAGCGGCTCCTCTGAGCCGCTGGCTCAGGGGTGATGTACAACCTCCATAATGGGCGCTGTCCTGTAGGATGATGGTAGAGATGTGTGCTGCCCATTAAGTGCATAGTCCCCTGCCCCGTGCACATGGGGGCCGCTTGACTAATTCTGGCCAATGGACAATGAGGGGAAAAACTTGCATCCTATCTGATCCAAAGTATGGGCAACCTTCCAGCACTCTTTAGCTCTGCCATAGCGACTGCAGAAGGCACACACTGACATGTCCTTGCTCTCCCATGTTTGGGTAAAACTCAGCCTGCCACCCACCACTGTTGGACTTTAAGTGACAATAACATAAACAAGTGTCAAGCTCTGTGCAACTCTAACATTCTTAATGTTAAGCCATGAGGTTTGAGGCCTCATTTTTTTAGAGTGCTCTATCCTGACTAGCATGCCTACTTTGTTTCGGCAGACTCTTCTAGTCCTTGCCTAATCGATCCATTTCCTTGGCTTGTCTGTCCTTTACTTGGGATCCCGTTCCTAGTTCCTAGGTGGTCTCTTAGATTTTCCCTTATCTCTTGATCCATCAATACTCAGAATATGAACCTGAGGAAGGTAGAAAAGAGAAGGGCCAGGAGGCATCATGTATAGAGGCAAAGGACATTTTTAGGGAATGTGTTTCCTTTTTCATACCTAGATGCGCCCTAGTGAGCTCTATTTAATCTCAAACCAGGATCTTCATTATAGACTTGCAAAGACAACACATTATTTCTGTGTTAAAACATCAATCACAGTGACCGCTTTTCTGGAGGTAGAACCTTGGACAGAGCATCATGCAATTCTTACGACTGTGTAATCATCCCTAGAATCAACATTATTGTAATACATAAGATCTAGTTGACATTGTTGATGCTGCAGCATTTAGAAACAGGAAGTGGAAATGTTCCCACTTCTACCTAAAAGTCATGGACAAATTTCACTGAATGGATTCCTATGATGAGAAGAAAATAATTATGGATGAAAAAAAAAGTGGCCTATAGCAGTCTCTTGCCATTTGAAAGGAATATAAAATATATTTATGAGATACATTAAAGAGCTTACTTTGCTAGTATCCAACTCTAAATGACCATTTCCAGTCTTCTCTAGGGTATATTTTTGTAACAGTATCAATTTATTATAAAGGTCAATATTTTTTCTCTTTCAAATTCTTTCAAGTGAGTTTTTAAGTCCATTTTCTGAAGTATTTAAAATTCTAATAAACCACTGCAAAATTACCAGGGAAGTCCTGTGGGATTTTCTTTTTTAAACATACTACTCAGTGGAACATGAACTGGGTTACAGTAAAATATCATTAAGAAAAGGTCAGCTCTGAAAAACAAAGAACAAAGGCAAAAAACATCAGGCATCTTGGAGACACTGGAGTGAATGGTGTTTATTCCATGTAGTCTTTCAGAGGATGAAGCTGGAAGTTCTTAAGTGTTAGTTTTCCAGGGAAATGAGATACCCATTCTTCATCAAGGCTGATCTGGATTTCTCTCTTTCTCCTGTCATTTGGATCATGTCACTGTGTTTGATTTCTTCCTGAGACACTGTGCCCCTCAAAGATGAGTGGAGCATTACACTGTCAAGACCATTTCCTGTGATCTTTGCAACCACAAGTGCTATTCTGATAGGTAGAGCTCAACACAGAGATTTGTCAGATGAATAAATCAGTATTTTCTGGGTCCTAAGACAAGTCTAAAAGTAAAAAGTTCCATTGATGAAGTTACTTGTCTCCAAGGCAATTTGCATTGGTTTGGTCCATTCCCCACTGCGTTTTCTGAACAGACCAGCCATTTTGTTACTCAGCAGGCATGGACAGAGTTTCCCCCTGCCACCCCGTCCTAAGCCCTGTATCACGAATGGGTCACAGTCAAAGGAAAGAATGGCCATCTGTGCCTGAGTGAACAGCTCTCACTGCAGTGAGCCTGACTAAAGGTGTTCTTCCCTCTTGGCAATGTTTGCTTGATGCCACATCTCGTAGATGGTTCACAGTGAGAGCAGCCTGCCCACAGGCTGCCAGAAGCCTGGATTTGGAGGTCACTGCTTTCTTATTTACTCCTCACTGACTTGTTTGTTTTCCCACACAGGGGATGAGATTCCCAGGTGTACTTAGGAGAGAAGGGGCAAAGCCCACGTGTTTGGAGAACACAGATCTATTTCTAGCCTGGATTAAAATTGCCTTGCCTGCAATATAGCCAAGATCACTATTCATAATGCAGTTTGGGCCCAAAGCCCCAGCTAGGTACCTGGTATTCATGGTCCTGGCCTTGTTCTTCCTGCACATTTTCTTTTTTGTTCTCTCAGAAGCTTCGCTGAAGCAGTGGCTCTTGTACAATGAAGCTGCAGGCACGTCTGGGGTTTTATCGTATCTCTTTACATGGAAAAGTCTCTTACCACACTCCCCTCAACATAGCTTAGATCGGTTTCACTTCTGCCAATCTAGCAGCGTTGTTTCCTATTTACACAGGCCAACATAAGTGGACTTGTGAAGAAGCATAATTAAAAATCTTATTCACCAGGGGCGCCTGGTGACTTAGTCAATTGGGTGTCTGACTTCAGCTCAGGTCATGATCGTACAGTTCATGGTTTCAAGCCCTATGTTGGGCTCTGTGCTGATGGCTCAAAGCCTGGAGCCTGCTTTGGATTCTTGTCTCCCTCTCTCTTTGCCCCTCCCCCACTCACATTCTATCTTTCTCTCTCTTTCAAAAATAAATAATAAACATTTTAAAAAAAGCTTATTCACCATTTTGGCTTAGGCGATCACAGCCTGCTCTATCTCCTTGTTAAAAAGAAAAGGGAAGATTAGAAATTTTTTTAATTTGATGACTTTAGTATTAATTCATTGTAGATTATACAACAGATAATAAGACAACTCTGAAATTATCATTTAGCTTAAAGCCATAAGAAATGCTGCTTGTCATTTTTTGAGAGAGACAGAACTTGAGTAGAGGAGGGGCAAAGAAAGAGGGAAACAGAATCTGAAGGCTATGGGCTCTGAGCTGTCTGCACAGTGTCTGACTCAGGGCTTGAACCCACAAACTGTGAGATCATGACCTGAGCCAAAGTTGGATTCTTAACTGACTGCACCACCCAGGCACCCCTGGTTGTCATACTTTTTAAAAAGACACATGCAGGTCAACTTTGTCCATGATGAAAGATCAGCCTGTGGGACATGCCTGTCACACCCCTAACTCAGAAAGGAGGTGCGGGTACCTTGTGGACAGTCATAGTATTGTTTCAATATACTGTTTCTGAATTGATATTGCCTGGACATCTACCACTTCAAAACACATAAAGGGCAATCATTAAGGCACCAAAGCCACATAAACCTGTGCAGAAAGATCCTTCTGGGTATTTTACGCTGCCAACACCCTTCAGCAATGGAAAACAGATTTGTGCAGAAAGGCCCTGGAGTCCACTTTTGCCCAGTGTGTGGTCGATGTGAAACATACTCAGGCATTGCAGAAAATAACAGATTTGAAAGGGAAAGTAACTGTGACAAAATCCTGTCTTTCCTAACTATTTGCAGAAGCCAACAGTAATTGTACATTCTGTCCCTAGTCTCAAATCCACTTTTGAGCTGCCACTGAATGGAAATACTGTATGTGGAACTGATTCCAAACCTTTACATAGAGAATTAGGATAGTGAAGTTGGTCTCATACACGGGGATGGATCAGAACACGGATTTTAAACCAGAGTCTGCCACGATCCATAGGGAAATTGGCTAATCCCCTAAACTTTGGTTCTTCCATTCATAAAATGGGTATATTATAAGCTTCCTTATCTAGCTTCCAGAGCTGCCATAAGGACTAAAGCAGTGATTCTCAAGTTTAGGCATGCCTTTGAATAAAGTAGAGGGCTTGTTAAAACTGGGCCTCAGTGTTTCTGATTTAGTAGGTCTGGTCTGGGGAGGCTGGGAATGAGCATTCCTAAGAAATTTCTAGATGAGCTGATGCTGCCGATCCAAAACCCATGGGCTGGGAACCACTTAATCAAAGGAAAAGAGACAAACCTCCTTCTCCTTCTGTATAAGGGAAACCCTAGCCCCTGTGGTTTAAGCCCCCACCTTGCCCTGTCTCCCCTAATATCTATTATCCAAAACAAAATTTCTGTTTCTCTTCCAGTTAGCCTGCCGATCTTGATGAATGTGTGATTCATTTCTATATTGTCAGTGCTCAGTAAGATCAACCATACCTTAGGCATTCAATTTAAAAAAAAATCAGTAGAATGAAGTTATACATGTAAAGATTTTTAGAAAGAGTAAAACAACATATATATATATATATATATATATATATATATATATATGTATTTGGAGCAATAAAGACTTGATGTATAAAATACACCTTTTTCTCTTATTACAGTGCATGATGCACAGGCCTGATAACTGATAACAAATTGAGATATATATGACAACATTAGTCATGAAATAGATTACTATGCAAAAAGATACCCAAAATAGAGTGAGGCATCAAAGGCTAGCTAGCAGGGCAACTGTGGTCCATGCTCTCAATCAAGAATCCACCTATCTTTCCATTTGTTGCTCCACTATCTTCTAGGGTGTTGTCCTCACCTACATGGTGAAAAACCGTTTACCGCCATGCCCATAAAAACCATGTTTTCAACCATTATATTCCAGGCCCACGGGGGAGTGGGAGGAAGGAAATTCAGGACCAGGGAGAGGCTCCATCCTCTCAGGCATCCATTGGCCTACGTTTTGATACGTCACTACCACCAACAGCTGCAGGGGAGGCTGGGAAATGTAGTCTCCAAATAGTCATGTATGTGTCCAGCTAAAATTTAAGAATTCTCTTACTAAAAGATACAAAAGGAAATGCATGCTAGGGTACAAATGGAAGCATCTGCATGGGAGATAGTTTTTGGTCACTCAAGTATCTAGGTGAACTCACCTCCCCATACATTTCTTCAACCCCCCCCCCCCCCCCCCCCCCCCCCCCCCCCCCCCCCCCCCCCCCCCCCCCCCCCCTCCTCCTCCCCCTCCTCCTCTTCAACCCTCTGCAATTTATACTCCAGAGACCCATCCATCCTGTTCTTGCCTCCAGCTCAAAGGTCAGGATCTCTGACTTGGGCACAAGAAGATGAAAAAGGGATTTGAAAGAGAGCAGTTCATATTCAAGTTCACACCTTGAAGTTGCACAGATTGCTTTTCATATACCATTGGCCCATGTTCAGTCAAGCTCTTGGCCAAAAAGGCTGAAAACACAGTTTCCAGCTTGGGGGTCATGCCTTTAACTAACTCTTAGGCTTTTGACTAAGTTCTTGTAAAGCAATTGGAGATTTACTTCCCTAAGGTAAACCAAATTGCAATTAATTGCTATTCAGATAACATGACATCATCTTTTTCTCCCTCAGACTGCCTCACTCGTTACAGATTTTCAATGACTGCTGAATTGTTGTTTTCTAAATAGAAAAATTAATAGCAGTACAAACAACTGGAAGCTAGGTGTACAGGCCAGAATGGTTTTATACCTTGAAATAATTCACCAATTAGTTTAATATGCCCATATGCCATTGTTCTTGAGCATTACATAGATAAAACTAGCTAAGGTAGATTTCTGTAACATGATTGGATTTTTAGTGATCAGTATTGTGAACAAAGCCTTTTTTTTTTTAAAGCTTATTTTGAGAGAGAGAGAGAAAAAGAGAGTCAGGGGAGAGGGGCAGAGAGAGAGATGGAGAGAGAGCATCCCAAGCAGACTCTCCACTTCAGCACAGAGCCCAAGATGGGGTTTGATCCCACAAACTGGGAGATCACGACCTGAGCCAAAGTCAACCGTCAGATGTTTAACCAGCTGAGCCACCCAGGTGCCCCTGTGAACAAAGCCTTTTATGGAATATTGCAAAGTGGAAAAAAAAAACAAACCTATTGTAATTCCAGTAAAGCCTCTTTTTCTAATTCAAATTCAAAAACAGAAAGACCAGAACTTAGTGTCCTTCTGATTGTCTACAACATAAATACACACAGACACTACCTACCAATGGGCAGAAAGTGTAATCATTTATTAAGCATCCACAAAGCATACGCTAGCTGATTTACATGTGTTATTTTCTATGTCCCCCAGCAGTTCCACAAGGGAGGTATCTTTGTTCTTACTCTTAAAATAACACATTAAAATTCAGAGAGGGTAGGTACCTTATATTTTTTTTGACACTGAAGTCCCAAGTGTTCGGTAACATCAAGATTTCTCTTTTGAGTGTTTAAGGGATGAACAGCTAGCATAGAGGTGTACAGCCTGACCTAATCAAATGTCTGGAGAAACAAAGACTTGATGTATAAAATACGTCCTTTTCTCTTATTAAAGTGCATGATACACAGGCCTGATAACTTGGATTATTTTTGAGAAATGGTTAAGTCATGGTATTATGCTTTCCAGATTGATCCGATTTTTCTTTATCACTCAGGGCATTTACATGAAAACAAGACTTTGTTTCCAAAGCTAGCTGTTTATGTACCGCCTGAAGTCACAATTCTCCCTTTGGGTGTGACAATTACTTCCATCATAACCAATTGGGAAATAAAATATAGAAGCAAAATTGTTTCCGAATTAATGGCTTTTAAAAGTTTCCCAGGGAATTGTCTAAACATTTTTATGTTCCATATCTACTTCCAGCATAAGAAAGCGGCAAAACTGGAAGGAAAGCAAAGGTAACAGGTGTAAATAAGTTTCACCGCTGGACATGCAACAGATTTCTAGAAAAGGAGTTCAAGGTGGGTTCACACTCATGGATGTAGTAGCTACTGTTGGACACAAGCACGGGTTCCAGCTGACGTGGCAAGCACCCCCATTTGAGATGTCCTTTCGCATAATGTCACTTTCAGAAGGACCAGAGGCTGGGTCACTCAGCTGATGGAAGACACAGATTTTGGTACACAGCCCTCTGATCAAAGGAGACAAACTTGCTCGTTCACCCAGTATGCATACCTTTCACCATCTTCCTTCCACCTTGCATCTGCAGAGGACTAACTGTTCTCTGCCTTTTGTAAAGCACCTCATGTTCAGAGTGGGTGGTATTTAAGAGTTCTCAATTGATATTATTTAGAGAAAGGAAGTGCTTGTGAACCATTTGCACTCATTATGGCTGAATGCATGTGTTAACTATGCATTGTATCCAAGCCCACATTTTAGACATCGCTTTGTCATGACTGGCCCAACCCCAAAGTCTAAGTGTGTGTGCACCTTCGAATGTTGTTGTTGCTGCTGCTGCTGAAAATAATAATCGGATGCATTTTTAACTAAGGAGGGTTGTGAATGTTAATGCAATCGAGAGCCAGGTATTAACTAAAGAAAACAAATCAATCCACAGGATGCAATTACAATGTGGGTGTTGAGCAAAAGAAACTAGAAGGGACCTGGGTCAATCAAGATTTGATGCATGAACTTGGGACTGCAGGTAATGCACTTTCCTAGACTCCCAGGTCAGAAGAGTTCAGAAGAGCCTCAATGTGAAGGCACAGAGCCGAAAACAGCCAATGTTAGGAAGCATGGAGTTCATGATAATTATTAAATCAATGGAGGTATAGGCGATTAATATTTTATGTTGAATAATTATATGAGCAATTATAATCCTTATGAGTTAATGATTAGTAGTAACAAGGTAACTAATGATTTACGGTGATAAATGAATTATACAAAAATTGGAACAGAATTCTGAAAAATGACTGGCATGCATAAAACTCAAAGAGGGAGTAAATTTCAAGCTCTGAGCCTCAGCTATGAACTATGACTGAGGAAGGATTTCGTCTCCTCAGTCCTTGGCACAACCTCTGACATATAATAAATACTAAGTATTCTTGGTGAAATACATACTAGCAGGATGAGTATGTGGTCCTTGGGATGACTGATGACAAATAGGGTCACTTAGAGTTGAGACACCAGATTAACATGTCATGTTCTTTTTTTTCAAGCATTTAAAATTTTTTAATGTTCATTTATTTTTGAGAGAGAGAGACAGAGACAGAGTGTGATCAGGGGAGGGGCAGAGACAGAGGGGCACACAGAATCCAAAGCTCCAGGCTCAGAACTGTTGGGGCAGAGCCCAATGCAGGGCTTGAACTCACAAGTTGAAATCACGACCGAAGCCAAAGCCTGACGACACTAAGCCGACTGAGCCACCCAGGCACTCCTACACCTCATGTTCTTAAAAATGGAGGCTGACCGACCAGGAGTGAGAATGAGAAAGCACCGAAAACAACCTTTGAGTTTTTAACCCCCTATTGCCCAACTGAGAATTCTCAACTGGGATGAGACCGTAGGGGACATTTGGTACCGCCGTGACTGGAACGGAGGGGTGAGGCACTACTGACCTCTAGTAGGTAGAGGACACCTAGTGCTAAACATTCTACAATGCACAGGAGTGCTAGATTTGGAAAATCGTGGCCTAACTGAATGGATTCCTCTATTCTTTCTGGCCAAGGCCTATCCATCCTTCAAAGTCCAGCTTAACAGTCCCCTGTTCTCCAGAGCTTTACTGAACCACACTCTCCATACCTCAAGAGAATCCTGTGCCTCGTCACTGAGTACTTCTATTCCGCAAGCATACCGTACCTAGCACTAGCACTGAACTTCTCACACATCACTGTCATATGTAATTGTATTTATAGTTGCCCATTGTGCATCGCTTCAGGGAAGCTGAAATAATAAAAACAGCTCCTGTGAATTAAGCATTTACTATTTACAAGACACTTTGCTAAACCTTTCAGATCATCTCATTTAGTCCATGCGCAAGAAAACATGAGGCAGCTATTACAATCCCCACTTTACAAATGAGTACAATGAAGTGTAGACAGCATTGAGGAATAGATACCAGGCCACATATCTAGGAAGTAGCAGAGCTAAGACCCAAACCATACATCAATCCTGCTATGAAACGGGGCACACAAGAAAAGAGGTAATGTATATTGGTGGAGCAAACCATTGTTGTACTTTTGAATCAGAGGAGATAAAAGACTCATGGCCAGTCTCGAGACCCGCCCACAAATGTGAGCAGGGGTGAGGCAAACCATCCTGTGTGCTGGTATAGGGTGCCTTGAATATGCTCAAGTAGGGCGTCCAAACGGTATAGAAATCATTGGTCAAAATGCAAGCAAACCAGAATAGGTGCGCTTAAATGATACAGTCATTAAAAACATGGAGGGAATGAAAGGATTAATAAACCCAAGTATGGCCCAATGTTCGAACATGTAATGAAAACCCAACAACAGGCCATCTAGGTCTGAGGTCTAAAGTGCAGAGAGATCAGATACGTAGGGCTAGAAATCCTGTCCACAGCCTGTGATTCAGAAACAGGCTCTGGGAGAGGGTTTGGCAAGAAAGATGCAAAGCCCTGGACCAGGAGGAGGCAAACCAATTACGTGAGACAAAGGTGGGAACAGGAGGGATGTGCAGGCATGAAGCCTGGGAAATAATGGGAGCCCTAAAACCAAACTCTGAGTGACATGTCCAGAAGGGAGAGTAGTCAGGAATAGCCTGATGAAGCCAACTAGATTCAGGTGAGGCCGTGCAATGGGACCCAGGAGCAGCACTGAGTTCCAGCTGTACAAAACCAAAGGATGGAAACTGTGGAGCCAGGCTGGGCTGATGAGGATCTTGCTTCTCAAGATGACACCAGTCTTGAGCTCCAACTCAGAGTTCTCAAATCATCTGGGGGAGAGGGGGAGAAATATATTTTTTAAGTTATATTAATATCGACAATAACCAAAATATGGAAAGAGCCCAAATGTCCATTGATGGATAAATGGATAAAGAAGATGTGGTGTAGCTACAGAAAGAGATATAGAAATAGATATAGATACAATGGAGTATAACTCAGCAATCAAAAAGAATGAAATCTTGCCATTTGGAACTATATGGTTGGAACTAAAGGGTATTATGCTAAGTGAAATGAGTCAGTCAGAGAAAGATAAATATCATATGACTTCACTCATAAGAAATTTAAGATACAAAACAGATGAATATAAGGGAAGGGAAGCAAAAATAATATAAAAACAGGGAGGAGGACGAGACATAGAAGACCCTTAAATATAGAGAACAAACAGAAGGTTGCTGGAGGGGTTGTGGGAGGGGGGATGGGATAAATGGGTAAGGGGCATTAAGGAATCTACTCCAGAAATCATGGTTGTACCATATGCTCTCTAACATGAATATAAATTAAACAATAAATAATTTAAAAAAAACACACTTTTCTCAATGTAAATAGAAATGTTTTTTAACTGGGAAACTTTTCTCCAAATTTGAAATTATTTCACAAACAAACTCAGGGTCCTCTATAGCTCTCCCCACATGGGGCAGAGCACCCCCCCCCATGAATAGAAATGGTGCTGTCCTTTGTAGTTTTCAATTCGGTGGAGGACTCCCTGAGCACGTCCCCCAATCGGTGCATGAGGCTGAGGGCAGGGGCTCAGAGCTGATTCCACCATCAGAGAGAACCCCCAGTTCTCTCCCTGTCTGCCCATCTACCCAGGAGCATACAGGACCTCTTAGAACAACAGAGTTGGGCTCACTGAATTGAATGATGGACACCAAATTAACCAGAAGGCCAGTTCCCCAAGAAAAAAACAAAACCATCCAGTGGTCCCCACCAAATAATCCCTTCCATAATCTCTCAGCAGCAATCTCCTTCAAAGTCTATTAAAAATTTTCCTACTGTGAATGAACTCTGTGTGCTTGAAAATAGAGAGAAGTATATTCAAATCCCATTCCATGGGTCATTACGGGCATGTCTCAAGGTAACATCTTCTCTCTGTCCACGAATTTATAGCAGCCAAAAAGCTGGCCTCCTCCACAGAGGACTGATTCCGAGTACTTTTCATATGACCTGGAAACCCCACTTGTAATTTGACATTAGAAGCAGTTATGGATGTTCTGAAACAATACATTTTCTAATTCTTCCATCTGATGCATTTCCAGCCAACTCTAAGTAGAAAGGAGGAAAAGCTGATTACACATGGCCAGTAGTTAGAATCATTTAAGCTAAATTAATAGGGTCTATAAATAACTTTGTCCTTCCTTGGGAAAAAAAAAAAAAGATTGTGAGGTTAGTGAACAATCAGAGAAATGGCCTATTTCCCCCTTTAGGTTGTCAGAACCTGAAGAAATTGCAAATTAGTTTCAGGGGAAATGTAAAAACTCAGGGGGGTAGGTACGCTGCACGCAGAGTGGGTACAATAAAGGCCTGTTAACTAAAATTCCAATGCAACCTTTATGAACACACTCATCAAACCTTCTTTCTGGACCCTCATATTGCATTCTGTTTAGTTTTAATGTGATTTCTTTACCAGTGGATTCAACTCTAGGCTTTGTGTGAAGTCACTCGCTGTTGGTGGTGATTGTTGTTGTTGTTGTTGTTTTTACTTTGAATAATTTGTAAATCTGAAAATAAAGGGGATTTCTCATGGAACTTTGTTTTTTAATTTTAACATTTGTTTATTATTGAGAGACAGAGAGAGACAGAGCATGAGCCGGGGAGGGGCAGAGAGAGGAGGAGACAGAGAATCCGAAGCAGGCTCCAGGCTCTGAGCTAGCTGTCAGCACAGAGCCCGACACGGGGCTCGAACCCACAAACGTGAGATCATGACCTGAGCCGAAGTTGGACCCTCAACCGACTGAGCCACCCAGGTGCTCCTCTCATCAAACTTTTAAAAGAATATATATCAGATGTCCTTGACTCTGACACCATAGATTGATTTTAAGAGGCCCTATTATTTTACGTACCAACCAGAAAGAAAAACACTACCAATTAAACAATGATATAATGTGTCCCTATCATGTAGAATTTTATCATATGCAAACTGAGGACGTTCTCTGAGATGTATAGAACACAGATTTTTTTATCATACATATAAAGGACATCTAAAATACATTAGTTAATGCATCTTCCTAAAATGTCTTCATGTTCGGAGTCTGACTCGAGATTACTTTTGCATTGTTAATGTTGTTAATGTTACTACTTTTCCATTAAGTGTTGCTGATGCAGTATGTCTTACAAAGAATCTACAACAAAATTAAAATCCTTTGGTGCTGAACTTTAAGCAATCAAGAACAGCTCCAGTAGGGGCACCTGTTTGGCTAAATGTTCGACTTCAGCTCAGATCATAATTTCATGGTTTGTCAGTTCAAGTCCCACACCAGGCTTTGTGCTGACAGCTCAGAGCCTGGAGCCTGCTTCAGACTCTCTGTTTCCCTCTCTCTCTGCCCCTCCCTAATTCACACTATATCTCTCTCTCTCTCAAAAATAAATAAACATTAAAAAAAAAAAAGAAGAGCTACTGTAACTATTTGGTGCCTAGGGGTTAAAAGACTATTCTCCTATTTTCTTTGGAATTCTCTTCCAAACAGCTGTCACAGTCATTCTGCAATTACTTTTTTTTTTTTTTTGGATGAGTTTTTTGCTATTTTCATAGTTCAGGCAATGACAAATATACCAACTGATAGCCTGGCCATCAGCAATTTTTCAGAATTATCAATGGCAAAATACAACATACCCAGAGACATTCAAATTTGCACCGGAGAACCAATCAAATACACTATATAGTTACTGAACTATCTAAGCTGGAAATGTATTCGCTGAATTGAGAATGCTCTCTCTTTTCAATTTTTACCTCAACTGAGTACTGAAACCTAGAGTTTTGCAATCTTTATTTCTTGGCAGACATCTTGAATGGTTTCTGGGGTTTTTTTGGTTTTTTTTTTTTTTTTTTTAGGAAGCTTCCACCTGCAAATGTTTCACCCTGAATGTAAAGAAGATTTATTCATTTGGGTAAATCCTAAACTATACCAATGCATAACTTAGAGCATAAGAGGATATAATGTAGTAAGATACCCATCAGAGTTTGATAAGGTGCAGAAGGGGAAAGAAGTTTCACAGTGTGAGTGGATGCCTAGGATAAGTATGGATCATGACCTTTGGCCCGCCCACCTCCAAGAGGTCAGGGACCTGTGCAAAGTGTTCTCTGGAAATGCAGTGAACAACAAATGTCACTGTAGTTGGTACAGAGGAAGGAGACATGGGAAAAATGAGGCAGTGCACCAAACAAAGTCTACTTCATTTATTCCTTCAGCCAGTCAATCAGACAACAAATATTTACAGAACCTCTAATAAATGCAAGGTGCAAGCATTGATGCTTCCCCCACTTTTGACCCACATCCATCCTCCATCAAAGACAGATGGTGCCCTATGATACCCTAACTAGTTTTTCTTCCAAATCTTACTCTCTGGTGTTTTAAGGGTAGAAGCCTAATACAATAGCATATGATCATATATTTCTCCCCATCCCTTACCTACATTAACAAAACACCTCCAAGGGAAAAATCATTCTACCCGAATGCACAGTGTACTCATGTTTATTCAGCTCTAGCTTTAAAATTCTGTAAAATCAGGATCTTGAGAATTTTAGTGACAGCGCAGGCTTTCCACCAAATTAAATTTGCATGACAACGTGTTTCAGATCTCCAATACTGGACAGATGCTGCTTATATTAATGGGAATTAAGGTTATTCATCCAAACAGCTGAAAATTGCCTTGGTTTAACTCTGAAAGACCTTGATGGGTATTCTTTTATTTAGTTATTTCTTCTAGAAATGACCCAGCATTGAAAAAAATTAGACACTTTGTTATTTTGCCTTTGCCAGCCCAGAAACTAGGTTATTGCTTCCCATACTACAAATCAGAAATACCCGCTGATTTTTTTTTAAAGAAATGCTTCTTCCTTCCCTTCACTGTAGTTGTATAAATCACTGGTGCTGTGCTGGATACAGGCCACCCCTGTAGCCTGCTGAACAAATGATTAGACACAGTGTAGGGTATGTTGGTTTTGCTGTGAAGTGAGCCCCCTGCTCCCAGTGCCAGTTAAGAGACTGATTTGTCTGTTCTGTTTTCCTGAACTCTGGCCACTTGCTATTTACTTGTTAAAGCCTGTGTTGGTACCATGCATTGCTTTTGGTCCTGGCCAGACTCTCCTGCTCGCTCCGTGGTTGGCCCGCTGCTGGTTGACAAACAAACACTTCTCAACCCCCAGTTACGTCTTTGAAGTTGTCTCCATATAACTTCCCGTGAAATACATTTTTTCCCCTTAAAGTTTTCTTTGTTTTGTCCTCTGATATTGAAGCAGCCTAAAATAGTTAAATTGGCTCTTGGCCTGTTTATTTATCTCTGAAGCAATCTTAAAAAGTTCTATCTGCCCTTTCAACTTGAACCTTTAAATACCCACAAGCAGTCATGGATTTCATTTATTCAGGTTTCTTATTACGACTATGTCAGTAGATCTAGAAACTAGAGGATGAGATCTCCAAAGGACTAAGGAGGCTAAGACTGGAATGGGGACGTGGATGGTACCATTGAGAGGTGGTCACTGGATATGCAGTTGGTGATTTACATACTCAGGGTATGTGCCAGCTTGGAGGGGATTTAAATGCCCAGTTGCACTGGCCTTGGGAAGTTGGGGTTGAACTCTCCATGAGTTAGTGGAATCACAAGGCAATTGACGCACAAGGAGTCAATCATTCCAAACCATTTTTATAGCCAAGAGAAAGGTGTTTAAAAACCAGCAAATCAACAGAGGTCTGCTCACCTTTGACCAATATCCACACATACAAAGAAGTCTTGAGGTGCATTACTTATGACCCCATCAACCTAGGATCATCTATTAAATAAGATCATAAAGTTTTTGACAAGCATTCTTGTCCAGAAGCTTTCTGCAGCAAGCATCCTGTTCATTTGCTACCAGAGAGATGTCTGGACAGAGGTACTTGAGACCACATCCTAAGTATTTGCCAACTGCTGGGTTCTGTGTGCAAAGGCTTATCGTGAAGAAATTAAATTCCTTTGACAAACGCGAAGAAATCAAAACACTCCTAGAGTAAATACACTGAGAACTCCTATCTAAATCCTGCAAGGCTCACTAAGATCTAATTTTATCTTCTTCTATTACCTATATTTTTTAAAGGTGGGGAGGCATTTCTTATTTTAGCTTATGTGAACACTGTAATTCCAATGTGAAATCAGTGAAGCCATTTAAAAATCAAAGTTAATGTTAACAAGATGATCTATTTCATCCCCCCTCCCCATAGAAGCTAATAAATCATTGTGAATTTATTGTGGTAGAAAGACAGTGGCTGCTGGCAATTATCCTGATGAGCAGAAATCCTCACAAGTGGGTACTTTAAAGCAATTATTTTCCATTTGGTTCTAAAAAAGCCTCTGAGTACAACTAAGCTTTGATTACCTGGCATCTGAAAATATACGTTCTCAGAGGGGTATTTGCGATCATTATTTCAGTGGAAAGAAAGTAAACAGCTACAGTTTGCGAAAGCTTAATTGTGAGCCTCTCTAAAGTTTAAAATACGAATTGTGCAAAAGGTGGAGCTCTGACTTAACCGACTAGCACGGTATTACGTTATTATGTTGCCGACTGCAAAGAGTCAACAACTTACCAGGTTCCTGAGGACCAAAAAGGACTTTGAACTGCATCCTCTCCAACGCAGGCTTCTTCAAACTCAAAAGCCAGTGTCATTTTTGCTAACACATGCTCCAGCCTCAAGCCTCAACCTTATCCCTCCAATTTATTTCTGCTTGACCCCTTCAGGGTCATGAAGAATGCTGGCTCCAAGAAGGACCGATAGGACAGAGCTCACCAATTCAAGCTGATTACTTCCAGAAAGGGAAGCCAGAGGTCATCCAAAGAGGGGGGCTCAGGTGGAGAGAACATTTGATTTGTTTTTCAAGCAGAGAAAGGTCAGAAAGAGGTATTGTGCCCCCTTTGTGTCCAATTCAAGTTTATTGGTGCACGGTGGAAGTCAAAAGGCAATATTTAAAAAGGAATGAGGCATGAGGGCCAATCCAAGGTGAAAGGCTATAAGAAACAAGTGTTTAGATTTTGTAAAGTCAGCTTATAACTCCGGGTCTGGAGATGGTGAGCACAAGCACAGAGAAATACAATCAACTTTTTCACTGGCCTTGGGCATAATTTTTCCCCAGATGGGGGAAATATTAAAAAAAAAATACAGTTGATACACTTCAGTAATGGAGATGAAGAAAAGAGGATGTGTACCGAATTCTACCAGATTTGATTTTACCAAAACCCAAATCATCATTTTCATGACAATTTTTCGTTGCCAGGCCCTTTACAGTTGAATGGATTGCCGCCCAACTGTGTGGACTGTGAAGTCGCCCCACACATGGAGTCATTTGCCCAATTTCCTACAACTAACAGATTGTGGAGCTTGGACTAGCTGCTGAGTGTCCGTCTGTGTTTTGTTCTCAATACGAAAATAATCCATGTTCATTTTGAAGAAAATAGAAAGTAGAAAAGATATTCTAATTCACAATCATAACCCCAATTCCCAGAGAAGTTGTTAAGATGTTATTAATTTCATGGGGTTTTTAAATAGATTGCTTTGCCTCCTTGATATCATTTTGGGTTCTGCTTTAAAATATTACCATAAACATTTCCCATATCCTTAAAAACTACATGTGAATATCATATTTAATGTCTGCACATTACTCCAAATATTCTTTTTTTCCTTGGCAGTTCCATATGGCTGAGCATTTAGAAAGCCTTAATTTTCTCACTATTATGAATTATCCCAGAAAAACATCAGTGATTGAATTTCTGGCCCTAAAGTCATGAACATCTTTAAAACTCTTTACTCATATTCACTAATTACCTTTTTTAAAGTTCGAAACAGTTTGTACTTTTAGCAGTGTATCGAGTCCCTGCTTCATGATACACCCAACACTAGGTAGTTCCTTATAAAACATCTTTGTAGGGGGCGCCTGGGTGGCTCAATTGATTAAGCGTCCATCCTCAGCTCAGGTCATGATCTCACGGCTCAAGAATTTGAGCCCCAAGCAGAGAGCCTGGAGCCCATTTAGGATTCTGTGTCTCCCTCTCTCTCTGCCCCTCCCTCACCCACACTCTGTCTTTCTCTCAAAACTAAACATTAACATTTTTTTAATCTGTTTATTTAATTAGTGAAATTTATAGCTCAAGTTTTGTCACAAAATAAGGCAAATATTTTTCTAACGTTTACTAATTATTTGCATTGTGTCCTCAGTAAAGTAAGTGTGCATGGGTTTTGCCACTTATTTATCAGAGTCTTATGGGTTTTCTCATTGATTTTTAAGACCATGTCTGTCAAGCTGAGTGCTGGAACCCTACCACTGTGTGGAACAAAATAAAAATGAATTGAATGACTTCTTTATAAGTCAATATTACCAAGCATTTTCATAGTTTTTGGAATGATTTTTCTTTGCAGTCTTTTAATTTAATATGCACAGTCTAAACTGTTCAAAATAAGTTGAATCTTTGCCGTTTCTTCTGCAAATTCTTCCATTTGGTTCAAGTAGAGAAGGTCCTTTCCAATGTAGAGCTCAGATAAATAAACTCATCTTCCTTCCAGGCGTTTTGTGGCTTAATATTTGCTAGTTAAGAGTGATCTGGAATTTATTTTAATATGGGATAAGACAACATTTTTTTAAAGCAAATAACCTAAACCCATTACATAACCCTTTCCTTCCTCAAAGATTTTTTAAGAGATCATTTTCACATACTTAATTCATATATGTACTAAAAGATCTTTTTTGGTATTATTCTCTTTCTTTGGTCTCTCTGAAGATGCTTCTGGGTGTATCACATTAAGTAATGTGTTACTTCTTTATACTGATTTCATATCCTGCAACAATAATTTAACTCATGAATAATCTTTTTATATTAATTGATATGAAATTTATAATTATAAAATATATAATTTTAAAAACATTTTTAAAAATAAAGGTTAAAAATCTTACTAGGAAATATGCACTATTTTTTTAAAAAGATGAAGATGTAATATACATAATCAACCCCAATTCACCCTTCCCACCCCTTATCTTGGTCCCCCCAAGGAACTAGCTTCCACTCTTCTAGCCACTTATGTTTTTAATTAATTTGATAATTACCTCTAAGACTCGGCATAATATACTCATGTTCACAGATTTTGCAATTTATCTACTCAAAACTGTCTACTTCCAACTAAATAAAATAGGTTCTAAGTCTGAAATCTCTTCCTGGTTCCTTCCATTGTATTTCATCCACTATTAAAACTCATCTCTCTATTACCTTTGTAACCTTAACTCATGTATTTTAATATTGCTTTCTTCTTCAAACAACTAGAGATTTTCTCCGGGTTTCTTTCTTTGTACAATAAAGGGCTTAGTGTCCCTATCCATTTCAACACCTATATTCCCTCCCTTAACTTCCTGACTTCCCTCATCTGCACATCTGTGTTCTGTTGTCTGGTTTGTTAAAATCTGCATTTTTGCTGATACAAAACAGTCTAAGGAAGAATCAAGTATCCAACAGACACAGAGCTGATTTGCCATTGTCCAGAGAACTTGAGATGAGTGACCCACCAGGGATGGAGTCTCTGAAACACCCATGCAAGCATCCCCAGGAAGAAAAGTAGACTCTCACCACCTGCCAAGTCTAGAGAGCATGGGAGCCACAGCACCAGCCACCAGAAGGAAGCATTCTCCTCGCCTCCCCTTCTGCTCTTTGAGAGATGGAAACCAGCCATCAAGGGAGAAGAACCATATTATGACAAAAAAGAGAAGAAGCCTTAAGATTAAAGTAAAAGGAAAGTTTGAGTATTATAGGAGACTAAACTTTTAAATACTGTGACTATATCTTGTGATTTCTAGTGACAGAAAATCTTTCTGCATTCCGTAAATATTACCACAATTTTTTTACCCAGGAAGGAGACAGAACAACACTAAAAAAATCAATTTCAATGGAAAGACAAAGGAAAGCTAAGCTATTTTATTATTCTTTTCTACAACTTTATTTACTGCAATGATTATTTAAGGGTTACAACTCAGATGAGCATTTGGAGTATGTGACTTTTTAACCTCATATCAACCCTAGAGTTCTGTTTCTCATTTTTAAGTTTGTCCCTAATTGGTATTTATGGTATTTCAGGTGCATAGATAAGACTGTGTATAAGTAATAAATGTAATTTTGGAAGGCTGTATGTAAAAATATTTTTAACTGAGTCATAATTTCTTCCTAAGTTTCCATTAAAATTACTTTAGCTTCATGTCTAATATGTTTCAGATGACCAAAGATTCTAAGTTTCTATGTCCTTTGGAAAGATTTTGAGTCATATAAAAACCAATAATGGGAATTTACTAGAGAAGCTCATTTTTTTAAAAATCCTCACTGCATTTCCATTTTGGTGTAAATACTTAGTTTTGCTTCTTTTTCCATCATCTTTAAGAAAGAATTCTGTATAAAGACTTTTAAATCCACATATTATCCATGTTCAATAAAATTTATAGGAAAGTAGATTACGTGATGTGACCACAACTTACTAAGTATCACGAGTGACACTCCATTTGGTGGCTGGAATCACCATGGCAGTAGAATGACCACCAAAAATACCATTTCCCTTTCAGGTTTCTATATTTCATAGCATCATTATCCTCTAGCCTTCTGGACAGCCCTTTCCTAGCCTACCCCTACTAGTCTGCTTATATTTTCTGCTTTTCAAAAGGTACTTAAGGCACATCAAAATAATTGGCATGTATACAACAAGGTTCTGGGGGGAAAAATATCAAAAATACAAGAAACAGTAGGAGAAAGCAAAAAGTCTAAGCATGAGATTTGATATTATTACTGTGATTGCCTATTCAATTTTGCTCCGAGTTTCCTCAGAGGCCAAAATCCAGTATGTTGAATGCTTCTAGGTCTTGGTTTAATGAAAGCAAACCAATTGTGAGAGACAGAAAGAGACAGAGATATGGAGCAAATGGGTACATGCATTTCTCTTCCAGTTGTAAGTTCAAACGAAACTGTATATAGAGAACGTAGGCAATGTGTCTTTGACTAAAATCATCTACCAAATACAAACATAACCAAGGATATAATATTTAGAATTAATTTAGTGAAGGTGGCTGTCCAAGGGATGAGGTAATATACGCAACAGGTATGTAATTTTCTAGTGTTTTGCCCTAATTCAAGGATAGGGGTGTGGATGACCTAGAGAAGTGACTGGAAACTATGTTTTCTAATCTCTTTTACTTATAAGGCACTGATCTTCCAGAGTTTTAAGCAGGAGTAGGTTGGCAGATGCTCTGAGATCAAGCATTCCAGCAAAGGTCTAGGGAAGCAGCATTATTTGTTAATGCGAGCCATATGTTCAATGCCACATTGGTAGGTGGCAATGCTAATGACAATGGATCGCAAGCCATACCTTGACAGATGTGTTTGAGGCAGGAAATGTCCACCCTATTTGTAAGTGGAAGTTCTACCATCTTCCACGTTTTCTGAAAATATATTGATTTCTTTTTTCTTTTATTTTTTTTTAATTTTCTTTAATGTTTATTTTTGAGAGAGAGACAGAGAGCGGGCAGGGGAGGAACAGAGAGAGAGAGAGAGGGAAACACAGAATCCGAAGCAGATTCCAGTCTCAGAGCGGTCAACACAGAGCCCGACGCGGGGCTCAAACCCACGAACTGTGAGATCATGACCTAAGCCAAAGTCCAACACTTAACCAACTGAGCCACCAAGGTGCCATATATTGATTTCTTTCTAAGCTTTAGGTCAATAAAGTTGCATTAGTCTGACAAGGACATATGTTTCTAACACTATCCTATGAAAAGCCTTATAATTCAAATCACTCAAAATGAAAAGCCTTCTTTCCAGAAGAAAGTTTATGTCTATTCAAACTTTGGGAGAATAAGCATAAATTATAAATATTTTTTAAGTGTGCTGTTCCTTCTCTAAGTTAAAAAAAAATCTCCTTAGCCCCTTGGTATTTCAAAGCTTTTAAAGTCAAACTCCCAATGTAACCTGCCTTATTAAAAAAAGGTTCATTTGTTTTAAAGGGTCACGGTCATGCTAACATATTTTAAAAATCAATTAAACTTAATCTAAACATCTCAAGAGAGAGGAAGGTTTACTCCTTTTTCATCTAAACTCAGACACAAAGCCCTTCAGTAAATGCATTTTCATGCTGTGCTGGGAATATGTAATGTCCAGGCAAACTGTTTAAATGTCACCCAGCAAAGCACAAATCCAGCATATAGTCTGGAGGAACAAATGTTTGAAAGTCTAATACACCCAGATTAATGGTGAGCCATTGTTACACACAATAATGTCATTATGCCAAGAATGGATGCCAGCCAGATGAACTTGCAAAATAACTTGGAAAACTTGATTGTAGTTCCTTGGGTCAGAATAGAACATATAACCTATTAGAGTCTCTTTAATATAATTAACCAAATTCCCGAAAAGTATTTTACACCAAACTCTGAAAAGAGGTCACAATCTTGTTTTGACAGCTGAATAAGGATCAGATAAGACCAAATTATTTACTACCTCTAATACGCCCTCAGCTGTCTAAATAGTCCCAATAGGGGCTGGGAAAATAAAAAATGCAAGCTCACCAAACAGGGCCGTCCTAACAGATGAAAACAGTTGGACCAATTACACGTGTGAAACACTTTATTCTACTAAAGTCAACCTCCCCACAAGCGAAAAGTCATTTCCCCCAATAAACCCCCTTCCTGACCATCTTTGCTTCTATAATCTAATTTAAATATCTGAGTCTCTTTTGCAAATCTGTCTCCCACTTAATGAATTCCCAAGCCAATGCAGACTCCTTATCCAATGTTCTGTTATACATATTAAGGAAGAATAAAAATCCATTACAAGATATGTCTGTACTCCAAAGAGGAGCCTGGGTGAAAAACTGCAAACATTAGGAATGTCATCATATAAAACAAGTTGCATACGCATGTGGGAAAAAATTAACAGATTGAAAATAAATACACAAAAATAGGTGTTCTAATGTAGGGCTATAGATTATCTTTTTCTTTATTCCCCCCCCCCAAAAAGAAAATTTATTAATTTTGCACAAAAGAGAATATCTGAAAGATTGTCTTACAATATAATTGGGGGAAGAAAAACAAACATGCACAAAATGATTCAAAACCATTCAAAGGTTGCACATCAGTAGGTACAAAAGAACATGCTCTAAAATCAATTCAGAACCCTGAAGAACCAAACAAGGGGCAGAGAAGTTGGTTCCTGATTCCTTCAGGAAGCGACTTTCTGGGCTCTGGGAAACAAAGTCAGCCTACGAGGGAGCGTGATAAATTCATGAGGGAGGATTCCAGAAAAGCTGGAGCAGATGTAAGAGGAGTTTGCAAGAACAAGAACGCTGAGTCTGCAAGACGAAAGACAATTGCCCACACAGTGCGAGAGTACGTAGGGGGAAAAAAACCAACATTTTTTTCAAAAGCATCTGGGTGGCAGGAAAAGCTTTGTGCCCGGAATTAAATGACCTAAATTTTTGGTTGGTCCTGTATTTTCATGACTTTGGGTAATTCACATGATTTGCAGTCTCAATTTCCTCAATCTAAAAATTGTTAACAGTAATTATACATAATCTCTCCCCTTCCTTTGTTATTGTAAAGGTCAAATGATATGATGTTTCTGACCATGGAAATGTAAAGTGTTACTTACATGGAAAGGGTTTTTAGAAGGAGCACGTTAATATGCATCGACCAGAATTTCCCCATGGCCTAGGCCTTATCTCCAGACTTTCCATATACTTTTCTAAATTAACCTTTTATTCATACCTGTGGCTTCATCCACCATCTATCTATAGATAGAGATCTATATCTATCTCAACTCAAATCACAACCTCTAGCTCAGATCTGACTGCTTATTCGATCTTTCCACATAATGATCCGAGTGCACTTTAAAGCAACATGTCCCAAACTGCTTACTGTCCTTCCACAAAAACACTTGATTGAAAACAAAACATCATGACCTGAGCTGAAGTCGGATGCTCAACCTACTGAGCCACCCAGGTCCCCCTAGAGATTTTAAATAGGGGAGTAACAAATCAAATCTCACAGTTTGTGAGTTCAAGCCCCACGTTGGGCTCTGTGCCGACAGCTCAGAGCCTGGAGCCTGCTTCCGATTCTGTGTTTCCCTCTTTCAGCTCCTCCCCTGCTCACGTTCTGTCTCTCTCAAAAATAAATAAACTTAAAAAAATTAAATTAAATTAAATTAAATCTTTAAATATCTCCTCATAATTTTTTGACTATTTCCAAATGATTCCTAAAATATATTGTTATTTTTTAAATGTATTTACTTCAGTTCAACTTAGTTAACATGGAGCGTAGTATTGGTTTCAGGAAAAGACCCAGTGATTCATCACTTACATATGACACCCACGGCTCATCCCAACCAGTCCCCTCCTAAAACTCCTTAGCCTTGCACACCGAGCCTCTAAGGATCTTGTCAGCTCGGCCTTCTCAAACACTGTGTTCTCAGGACCACTTACACTCTAAACGCTTATTGGAGATTCCAAAGAGCTTTGGATTATGTGGGTTACAACTACTAATAAATACTGTATTCAAAATGAAAACAGCAAAAAACAACAAAACACGTGCTTACTTAATTTTAGGTTCCTGTTGAGGTAAAGGCCTCCCTTGGTACAAAACCTACAATGCTCTGCCCACAAGATAGAGGGAGCCGTGCTCCTGAGCCCACCTCCACTAGAATGGCGCCCCTCACCCCCCATATCTCCACGGAGGTAGGATTGTGTATCCTTCCTTCCTTCTTCTCTCTCTGAAGCAGGAACATGCGCAGATCTGGCAGCCTGACATACCTCCACGCAAGCTTGTCTCCAGGCCTCTCACACCCATAATGCCACGGGCCTCTTCCAATGCATGACTCTTGAATAACCACATTACTCTCTTCAGTGTAGTTATACCTCTGCTCCTGGTCAAACCACTCCATCATCCCTAATCCTCTAGATTTCCAGTCTGACTTATGTCCAAGTTCTCCTCTGCGACCCTATCCCAGAGACAGCACCCCGTGTACACTTCTTCCAAAGCAATTCCAAAAATAATAATAGTAATCAATTATCTTGACTATTCTGCCCTCCCCACCCCTAGTCCTTAAGTCCAGACTCCGTAGCTGAGTTGAGTTTGTATCCTATCTGCCAACTCATCCCTATATATGGCGAATAAGAGGCGGTTGACTAATATTTGTTGAAAAAATGCATGCTAAATTTTTGTTAATAAGTGTCACATGGTAGCATGTTAGGCTGGAATCAGCACTGGCGACAAGGGTCAAGTTGAAAATAAAGAAATTGGGAAGGAAAAGGGAAAAACTTGACAGAGAGTGTTCGCTTATCTGTTGGAAACCGAAAGAATGAAACCAATTAAAAGACCAGTGACATATGTACACAAGAAATCCCAGAGGCCTGTCTGTAGCCATAGCACCCTGAACTCGCCCAATCTCATCTGCTCTCGGAAGCTAAGCAGGGTCGGGCCTGGTGAGTACTTGGATGGGAGAAATACCAGAGGCCTAATAAAGTTAGTTAAAATGGAGAAAAGGGGTAATAATTGAGATGAACCAGCAGGTAGAAGAGATGGGACAATGTTCTCAAGGTAAAGAGATAGAATGAAGACCTTACACACATTTTCAATATAATAAAAATCAGGTCATATCTGGCCATGCAGTTTTCTTCATTAGAACATAAGTATGTGAGAGGTTGATGTGAAATTTGGTTCTCCCATTTAAAATCTGTGAAATATAGAGAAATTTCTTAAGCTATATGTTACTTCTTTCATAAAAACTGTAAAAGTTATAACTAAGCCTTGTAAATATATAAATAACAGCTATCGGGGCGCCTGGGTGGCTCAGTTGGTTAAGCGTCCCGCTTCAGCTCAGGTCATGATCTCGCAGTTTGTGGGTTCGAGCCCCACGTCAGGCTCTGTGCTGACAGCTAGCTCAGAGCCTGGAGCCTGCTTCAGATTCTGTGTCTCCCTCTCTCTCTGCCCATCTCCCATTTGCACTCTGTCTCTCTCTATCTCAAAAATAAATAAACATTAGGTTGCACCTGTATGGCTCAGTCGGTTGAGCACCCGGCTTTGGCTCAGGTCACGATCTCATAGTTCGTGGGTTTGAGCCCCGTGTCAGGCTCTGTGCTGACAGCTCGCTCAGAGCCTGGAGCCTGCTTCAGATTCTGTGTCTCCCTCTCTCTCTGACCCTCCCTTGCTCATGCTGTCTCTCTCTCTCTCTCCCTCAAAAAAAAAAAATTAAAATAAATAAATAAATAAATAAATGGCAGCTATCACAGTGTTTGCCACCTAATAAATTATACTTCTTTGTCTACTATTTGCTCTTTTCCTCTATTTCACTTTGGGCAGTGTCTTTCATGTCTGCATGTGTGAGCAGAGGCGAGGGGAGCAATCAAGAACATTATTAGACACCTGTCCCTATACCATAAATGGCGAATTGATGAGTATCTTTCAGAAACACTTGATGGTGCATTTAGATGAACGCAAAGTAAAAAAGAGGGGCTTTCCTAAAGTATGGGTAACTCAATGCCTTCAATCCTTTATTCTATATTCTTGTCTTTTCTCTGCCTCATAAGACCTGCTTACAGTTCAAACGGGACCATGAATCATTCACTGAAGTGAGGACCCTAGCCACTTTAGGCAAACAGAAGAGTTGCACCTTCAGACACTAATGATGAAGAGAGCATTGACTTTTTTTACTGGCTTGCTTGGTAGGCTAAGGTTGATGTTGAAGGTATTAAAAGGGGGATTCCAGGGGCGCCTGGGTGGCTCAGTTGGTTGAGTGTCCAGCTTCAGCTCAGGTCATGATCTCACGGTTCCTGGGTTGGAGCCCTGCGTCGGGCTCTGTGCTGACAGCTCAGAGCCTGGAGCCTCCTTCAGATTCTGTGTCTCCCTATTTCTCTCTGACCCTCCCCTGCTCAAGCCGTGTCTCTCTCTCTCTCTCAAAAATAAATAAAAACACTAAAAAAAAATTTTAAGGGGTATTCCAACCCCCAACATAGAATCTTTCCCATACACTCCCCACGGGCTCTCTCGAGCCACTGTGAATCTATTTGGCCCCTGTGAGTGATTTATAGTTGGCCAACCTTCTTGCACCTTGACAACAGGAAATAATGCACGGGCACTGTGGCCATGTTACCTATCCTCTCCCAACCCTCATTCTCTCTCCCTCATCCCATCTTGGCTAATTCAGTCTCTACACCGACCAAAAGAGCTACCCATCCATGCTCAAGAAATCAAAACTCTGACATATACCAATGTACACATATCCTGGTGTATTTCTGTATCTGAGAGTAAGGATAAGTAACCTAAAAAGTGATTCTATTTTCAAAACCTTTATATCAGTAATAAACACAGAGATAGATGCCTTTCCTTGATCACATTTCAAACTGCCTTTTTCCTCATTACTAAATCCTTTTTGAAGTTCTGACTTTCTCAAACGCCATTTGGAGTTCAAGCTCTAAAGAGAGGAAACGCATCATTTCTTCCCATGTGAAACACCTAGACCCCCTTTCGTATCCTCAGAAGGAGTGCAAAGAGAACGGCCTTTGTCTGGAATTATTTTCACCAAATATATTTAATTTACTGGTGTCAACAGCTTAGATTTGAAGGGAGCCATCTCTTTTCTAGATTCCTGAATGCTTAGCCAGATGAACCATACAAGCAATGCTGGTGTGTCCTTAAAAAAGACATGACTTTGAACATCAGAACACTCCATATGTGCTATAGCTATAAGCAATGAATAGCTATGACTGAATTCAAGAACAGTCATGTTTGTCAAAGGAAATAATAGATGAAGGTAAATAACTCCCTAAGCTTTACTTAAAGAATATTCATTTTCTGAATTGTATCATGCTTGAAAGGCTCTCACTTATGGAATTCAAGTACCAATATCTATTACTGACTGAAAGAAATAAAGGCTGTGACAGCTAAGAAGACTTCAATTTAGTAAATTATTTTAGTTTCTAGTAGAAGTTTAATTATGATTTTAATTATCTGACTAGTGTTCCTTTTATTTGGTGTAAATTAGGTCTTTGTAGCATTTAATTACATAGAAGATTCAAGCATTTGCCATTTTTTAAGTCATATGAATTTATAAGAAAGGACAGAAAAAACATTTTGAATTTATTAGGCAAAAAAACAGAATAGAAGAAGGACATCTTAGAACAACATGTTAGCTGTTAGCGCCACTGTTCCTTCAGGTATGTAGATCCTTCCTTATGACACTCAACAAGTCTTTTGATTTGAGAATGAAAAGTAGGAAGCCTCCTATATTCCTGCATATATCTGACTTCAAGTCAGAATCAACTGCACCTCAAATTTCTTCCAGGCTGACAATACAAAATCTAATTTGGAAACATTTCTGAGAAGGGATAGGGGCAGGGGCACCTGGGTGGGTCACTCAGTTGAGCATCGAGCTTCAGCTCAGATCAAGCTCTGTGTCTCTGCCTCGCTGCTGTCAGCACAGAGCCCTCTTCAGATCCTCTGTCCCCCTCTCTCTCTACCCCTCCCCCACTGGTGCTTATGTGCTCTCTCGCGCTCTCTCTCGCTGGCTCTCTCTCTCTCTCACTCTCGCTCTTGCTGTCTCTCTCTTTCACTTTCACTCACACACACAAAAATAAACAACACTTAACATAAAAGTTAACTGGATGACTTAAATTTTAAATGCTCTAAATTTAATCTAATCACTGAATTAAAGAGCCAGATAGGAAAGTTCTCCTTCCGTAGAAGGAAAGCGCGTTTAAGGTTCCATGTTTTGGATCCTCCTTACCACTTCCCTGGACGATTAAATAAACAAAAGATGAAGGCACCGCTTCCCACATTTAGAAAATGAGTTCGAGGGCTTTCATGGCATCAATGTGATAATCTAAAAGCTCCCCCGGGAACTGGAGAGCTAAACAAAATGAGACACTTGTTAGCATGAAAACAAAGGAGGGGAACTAGCGAAAGCAAACATCAGAGTCTCTGAGAACGCAATGACTGTTTCAATTCTCTAAAGAACCAACACATGGATGAAAAATTATAACTGTTTAGGGAATTACAACGCACGAAGCTAAGCCCAATGAGACTAGGGAAAGTTAGGAATTACTGCCACTTACTATGAAGAAGATAAATGCTTTAAAGTATTTTTCTTTATTTAAGAAGAAATATTTTCAAACCACCCATAATCCTACTCTTCAGAGATAACTACTGTTAACGCTGCCTCCTCTCCTTTCAGGGATCTCACTGCATATACTGTTTTGGAACCAGAAGTTTTACTTAAAACCACAGTGAATATCTGTACTTGTTAATAAATATATGTGTATATCAATTACATCTTCCAGAATGGATACGGAGTATTTCTTTGTACAGCACAACCGCTGTTTACTTATCAATACTTTGGAGCATCTCGATTTCCCCCCCAATTTAATACTATTAAAAACAAGAATGCAAATAAAAAGCATTTATACATGCACTTTTGTGCTTCTATCCGCTTCTGTCATGAGACCGAATTTCTAGCAATCCCATTTCTACTCCATCAGAGGTTACGCATACCATTTAATTTTGTCACATTGCTAATTTGCCAACCAGAAATATCACAACACCTATATTTCCACTGTGAGGCTGGTCATTTTTCCACCTCATTACTAATATTAGGTATTAGCATTCTTTTATTCTTTATCAATTTGACAGGTTTAAAAAATGGCACCTCATTGTTTTAAGTGTGGATCTTTAAATATCAGCAAGAACATACATATGTATAATTTTCACCATGTATATTTTTCCTTTTAATTTTACATGCAATTTTTTTATCAGAAGATTGTTGAGGCACCTGGGTGGCTCAGTCGGTTAAGGGTCTGACTTCAGCTCGGGTGGTGACCTTACAATTTGTGGGTTTGAGCCCCGCATCAGGCTCTGTGCTGACAGCTTGGAGCCTGGAGCCTGCTTTAGATTCTGTGTCTCGTCTCTGTCTTGCCCTCCCCCACTCATGTTCTGTCTCTCAAAAATAAATAAACATTAAAAAGTTTTTTAAGATTATTTGCTCATTTCGTTTAACCACAAACCTTTCTCCTCCCTCTTCCTTTCTCTCCCTCTTCTTTTAATTTATGGATTTTGCATTTGGAGTCAGAAAGCTAAGACAATATCATGTACAGAAAAGGCTAAAGAAGAACTTACCATAAAAATATGGTAAATTGGTAGGCAAGGAAGTTGCTTAAGATTAGGCTGCGTGATTTCCAGCTGGCATTTTCTTGCTGTTGCAGAAGCCTACAGGAGACCTCCGAAATTTTATAATTATGGAATAAAGATCTTAAAAGTGATTTGTGAATGTCATTAAGAGAAAAATAAACAGAAGGATCAAAATCAGAACTGAGGCAGAGTAATACTGTAGGATGGGATCCGGGTAGGAGACTTTCACTGTTCATTTTAAGGCCTGTGTCTGCTTCAGTGTTTCAAACATGCTCCAGTGAGCTTTTTAAATAATATTTTAAGTTTATTTTTATTTATTTTGAGAGTGATAGAGAGCAAGTGGGGGAGGGGCAGAGAGACAGGGAGACAGAGAGAGAATCCCAAGCAGGTTCTGCACTGTCAGCTCAGAGCTTGATGCGGAGCTTGAACTCACAGATCATGCCCCAAGCCGAAGTCAGGAGCTGGATGCTTAACCAACTGAGCCACCCAGACGGCCCTGTTCAAGTAAGTTTCTTTTAAATAGTAAATAATCATAACAAAATCGATGACTGTCTTTTAAAAGCCTTTATTTTAAGTAACCTGTACATCCAACATGGGGCTCAAATTTACACCCCCCCCATATCAAGAGTCTCCTGCTCTACTGACCGAGCCAGCCAGGCACTCCATAATCATAACAAAATTTAATGATAAAAAAATAAATAGAGAAGATCCATATGAAAAGAGAAGAATACAGTATTTGGCAGAGACACATGCAAACTAACAGTGTCCTAGGCTAGCTTAGTCATCTGCCTGGTGATCACAACATTTCTACCTCCCTGTCCACTGGGCTTAAGCATCTCAGCAATGTTTAGGCTCAGTTTGGTTGGTTATCTTAAAAATCCTTATTCTGAAGAGAGAAAGGCTGGGCTAGGCCTAAGTAGATTAGTGTCTGATTGCTTCTCTTGGTTGAACACGGTTGGCTGGAAACCTGCCATTGAAGCCCAGCTGTCCTGCTCAAGTACCTTCTAATTTATCTCATCCCTATCTTGCTTGGACCACAGTATTCCTTGACATTGACAGTTACTCTTGATTTTGCTCATCACTTCCTTCTTTCTGAAATATTATCTTAGGGATCAGGGCAACTGAGACTTACTTATCATCCCTCAGGGGCACCTTCCATGCTTGAGTGACAGATTCAACGACCCTGTTTAGAAACAGGTCTAACAAGGAGAGACTGAGTCTGCTGAGTCTATGGCCCTAACCCGGAATAAGGCCTAGACTGCTCTGAATAATAGAGGACACCTGAGAACCCAGTCAAGTACAGACTGAACCCCTGAGTCATGGCACTGGAATAGAGCCCAACTCTCTCACCTCCTTCCTTCAGCAGTGGGAGAGCTTTCTTGAATCTGGACAACCTCTTTCAACTTTAAATTCTAGCCAGGGAACCTGGAGAACCTGGAGCAGATGGCTGACTTCATGCATCACTGAAAGATCTCTAGTCGTCTCACCTATCTGGCAGGGCTGTAAAGCAAACAGGACGAATCCTGCCTCATCTACCGACTCCTTTACAATATATTACACTGCTGTGTGGGACAATGCATCAATACACAGACACACAGTGTGTAGAAACAAGGCAGAACCAGGCCATCAAACATTTTCTGTAAATGGTCAGTAAGAAGTAGTTTAGCCTTTTCGGGAAACAGACACTTTCCTTTGCATAGTTTCCTGTTGGTATGACTATTTATAACTTTTTAAAAGTGTAAAAACCATTCTTAGCTCATGGGCAATATAAAAACAGACCCCAGGCCATAGCTCACCAATCCTTGGTCTAAGTGCATCAAGATAAAATCATCCAATTGGATGGAAAAAAAACAAGACACTATATCATGACTACAAGAAATCTACTTTAAATGTAATGATATAGATAGGCTAAAAGTCAGGTGATTGAAAAGATAGGCCACGTAAATACAAAGCAGAAGAAAGCTGGAGTGTCTGCATAATATCAGAAAAACTAGATTTAAAAACCATGAAAATGATCAGGGTTAAAATGGATATTACCAAGTTATCAAAGGATCAATTCACCAAGAATGCATAACAATTTTAAGTGTGAGTGGACCTACCAACAGAGCAGTTAAGTATATGAAGCAGAAACGGATAGTACTGAGAGAAGAAAATGATATTTCCAAGATTACAGCTGGAGACATCAGTAGCGCTCTCTGAGGAATCAATAGAGTGAGCAGGGGGAAAATCATCAAGGATGAGGAAGACGCAAACAGCAGCAAAAACAACTTCACCTAACTGACATTTATAGAAAGTTCTCCTCTCCTTCCCCCAAAGGAGAGAGAATACACATTCTGCCCAAGTGCATATGAAATATGCACCAAAAGAGACCACGTCCTAGGTCATAAAATAAACTGGAACAAATTTAAAAGAATTGAAATCAATAAAGTATCTCTCTGGCCACAGTGGAATTAAACTAGAAATTAATCACAGAAAGATATCAAGAAAGTCTTCAAATACTTGGAAATGAAACACTCTACTTTTAAATAGGTCAAAGAGGGATTCTTGAAGAGTGTGTTAATCTTCCCAGGCTGCTCTAACAAAATACCATAGACTGGGTAGCTTAAACGACAGACTTTGATTTCTCACAGTTCTAAAGGCTGAGAAGTTCAAGATCAATGTGCCAGCAGATTTGATGCCTGGTAACAGCCCTATCCCTGGCCTGCAGGTAGCTGCCTTCTCACTGTATCCTCCCAGGGTGGAAAAAGAGAGAGATGGAGAGGGAGGAAGGGAGAGAGAGGGAGAGAGAGGGAGAGAGAGAGAGAGAGAGAGAGAGAGAGAGAGAGAGAGAGAGAGAGCGAGCACGCACTCTGGTTTCTCTTCCTTCCGATATAAGAACACCGATTCCATCTTGGAAGACTCATCCTCATGACCTCATTTAATCCTTCCCAAAGGCCCCATCTCCAAATATCATCATATTGGGGGTTAGGGTTTCAACATGTGAATTTGAGGGAGTTACATTCAGTTCATAAGGGGATGTTAGAACGTAGAGAATGAATGAAATGGAAATAGACCATTTCAAAATTTGTGGAAGTAACTAAAACAATGTCTGTAAGAGTGTTTATAAAATTAAGTGTATATATTAGTTATAAAGAAATTTCTGGAATCAATAAAAGAAGTTTTATTCTTTTAAAGTTTGTACAGGAAGTAGAAACATTCTTAAAGTTTCTACATTAAGAAACTAGAAAAATGAGAAAAAAGTAAAACCAAAGCACCCAGAAGAAAAGGCATCTAAAGATAAAAGCAGAAATCAAGTTGAAAAGAGAAAAACAACAGAGAAACAAACAAACCCAAAGCAGGTCATGTGGAAAGATCCATAAATCTGATAAACCTTTCAGAGTAATCATGCAATGTCAATTCCTCTAATTTTCTGACCATGGGAAGGAGTGTTAGGTCTTCAGACTTTGTGACCTTAGATCTTAAACTTTATGTCTATAACTCTCTACTTCCACCTAATGTTAGAGTACAGACAATGCAGAAAGCTTCTTTTAAAAAGAGAAATTTCATGCCCAGAATGCTCAGATTTCAATACAGCTTTTTGGCTGTTCATAACGAACAAGCAGCAAAGCCACATCGTCAGTAATGTTCTTTATGGGACAAGGAGCTGAATTACAAGTTCATCACATGCACACAAAGGGCAAACTATTCATAATCCTCATCAATTCTAGTTGGTGTCTCCAGTGAAGCCTTCTCCAGCTTCTGACTGCCTCTGGCCTCCTTCCAGAATCCACAGCTTCGCTTCCCAAAACATGATCTCAACAACTGCATCGCAAGAAGGTCAACCTGAAAAATGGAAGTTATTTGGCCAAGACTCCCTGACTTTAGAAGTAGCTTTCCAACTTCCCCTGATATGTTTTCAAAACTGTCCTTTTTATAGCTATTCCAAACCCAAGACATTCCTATCTAATGCAACATCTTCAGTCATTCATCAGACCTCTGTAGACCTATGTAGACCTATGCCCTCAAGGAATTTGCAATTAAGTGAGAGGAACATGAAATAAATACATCTAAAAGAGCAC
>NC_043701.1:16697047-16736153 GCF_006229205.1 Suricata suricatta
CTGTCTTCCCCTTAATTATGCAAAGTAGGAAGGCCTCCTGCCCATCCCAGGCCATATAATTGGGCTGACACCATTTTCTCTCATCTCACTTTATCACCCAGAAGTCACGCCCTGATTAAGTAAGACTCTGTGTCTGTAATTTCTATTCTTTTTCCTTTGAATTCCATCCCTCACTCTTTACATTTAAAATCAGTTTTGCTTATCTATACCAGAATGTTCTTCAGTGAAATGGGTATCATAGAATTCTGAGATGCTGACTTCTTCTCATCAATATTGACATTTCTCCTTCTGAAGAAGCATTTAAACATTTTCTAAAGAGTTTTATAGATTACTGTTTAAATTCACATATTTCCAAGACTCTATGCTAATTATTCAAAACATAACAAAGTAATGCATTAGCAATCTATGTCTCTGGGAAATTATTTTTCGAAAAAGGTATTTTGGAATTTATTTATGGTGAGTATGGATAACCTATTAAGATGGCTAAAAATTGAGTCTACTGACAGAGACAGACTCAACGATAATGCAACTTAGAAAAAGCGTTTCCTAGGATTTGAGTTTCCAGTCTTCTTGCCTACTTCTTCAATTCACGCTTTCTATTCACACGTCTCATTTCACAGGAAAGGAATGAAAAGCTCAGAAGCTGAGCTTCCGTCAGCTTTAGGAGAGACCATTTCCTGGAGCTCTTGGCTCCCCAAACTCCCAATGGGAAATGGTTCAGACGTTCAGTATGTACTGAAACCACTGCTAGGTTTCTGAGAGCAGTCACCCTGCAAAGTGAGATAGCATAACCACTGAAAATGTAGAGCCAGTCCCTTCTCCCTGTGCAAATGTTGAGAGAGAACTGCATCTCTGTGCAAAGTTGAGCTGAGTTCCCACTTGCTGAAAACAGAATCCACTTCTTTTCTGTTTGGAGCGAAATAATTATGGCTCACCTGTCCCATAAGGTCTTCAAATACATCCATTCTAAAGTAGCTTTTCTCTGGTTAGGAATTTCCTCTGCACTTCTGGACACTATCTGAACCAAAACATTGCCTGCTTATGTAGAACATTTTTAAAGGAATCCAGAACCCTGGAGATAACAGGGAATGACAACCAGAGTTTGCAAAGTTAGCCTCCCCAAGACAAATTGGACCTACTAAGAAACAGAGAATGAATGGCCCTGGGATAAAACCCACTCCTATCTGATGTAATTGTTTCCTGCAATGGCCGAACAGAAGTCATACCTGCACATCCTACTTCCAGAACCCCACAGAGTGGCTCTTCGACCCCCTTGTCATCGGCCATGATCACTCCCCATCAGCCACCCTGGATGTTGCCTTCCTTTCACAACACGATGCCTGGCACCCTTCCCTTTCTAGTCTAGCTCATACCAGGTGCAACTGTTAATCAACTTTAAATCAAAGATAGTTTCTTTGGTACAACAAATAAGTAAATAATGATTTGTGCATGAATCACAAAATGCTAAAATACTTCCCTTGAACAAAGTCTGAACTCAATAATGATTCTTGAAAGAATGGATGAAATGCATTTTTCTTCAGCATCACTCTTAATATCTTAATATAATGCTGGGTAGAGAATAAGCATTTCTTTAAATACTGGGTGCACTAAGTGACAAATAATTTAATGGACTTATTTAAATATATTTACTGTAGTAGCTTCCGAAGACACCCATAACAAAGTGGGTAGCTTCAACAGCATATTTATTTTCTTGACTTGCTGGCTGGAAAGTCCAAGATCAATGTGTTGGCACATTGGCCTCTTCTCTCCTTGGCGTGCAGATGGTAACCACCCCGAACCATCACGCGGCCTGTCCTCTATGCCCACTCATATCTGTGTCCTAATCTCTCCCTTTTTGTAAAGGACACCAGTTATATTGGATTACAGACCACCCATAGGACCTCATTTTACCTTAATTACCTCTGTGAAGGCCCTCTTTACAAATACTGGTGCTGGGAACTTGTTTTCAGATACTGGAAATTAGGACTTCAACAAATGAGTTTGGGAAGACACAATTCTGTCCATAAAATTTACTAAAACAAATTTACCAAACAAACCCACTAAAACAGATTCTCACTATAATTTGACCTCTAGAGTTACATCAGGAGATAACTAAGAAAAATTTTACAATCAAGTTCCGGTCACACTTTTGTAACTAAACCTCCTTTGGTTTCATGACAAACTAAAAAAAAAAAAAAAAAAAAAAAAGAATTCAATTATAATGTATAATTATGTCAATGTTTTGGTGTATAACCTTTTGATAAATTATTTACAAAAAAAAAAATTCCACACTAATTCTGCTCTCTGTATCCATGCCCTTCCGTGTATGCTCTGAAGCTGAGTCTGATCTTAGTGCTATGTCTTCCTTTGGTCAATTAGACATTAGTTAATATGACATAAGTATGGCTTGAAAATCGCTTGTGCATTGGGCATGCCCTTTTGATGTTCTTGGAACCCTTTCAACCACGCAAACAAGACCAGAGGAGACTGCTGGTGACGAAAGACACGTGGCACATTTCCCCCTCATTCCAGGGGACAGCAAACCATGCCTCAGATTCAGAACCGACTCGGGTGACTGCATTTACCTCAGTGAGCCCGGCCACGATCAGCATGGGTACCTCCCCACTGAACTCATGCCAGGCTACCAATCCACTGGATCATGAGCCAAACTAAAGGTTACCATCTTATGCAATTCAGTGTTGAGTTAGTTTGTGAAACGAGTCACGTAATAAAGACCTTTGCACCTTACAACTTACTTATTTAAACACAGATGAATAGCATTTAACATGCATCTGTTAAAGCACCCAAGCCAGAATTGATAAAAATTTTCAGAGACTAATAAAAGCCCCCCAAAATGAACAGATACTCTATTAAATAGGCTACATGATGACAAAGATATATTGGTGTATGCCACAGGCAGAAATTTTTATCAAAATTATATCAGAATAGCTCAAAATATAGTATTGAGTCAAACAGTGTCAAATCACAGCTGCAGCAGTGAAGCATCAGGCAGGTTGTAGGATCCCCTTGTGAAATGAGGTAAATTAAAACTAATTTGGGTGAAGACTAATATAGTTCTGTGGTAGAAACCTGAATTACTAGACTATTTAAGAGGAGTATACCATAGCATTTTAGGTATTACAAATCAATGGCTAGGAAATCGTGGCTATCAAAAGATGCTGCTCCACCCAATATAATCCATAAGTAAAAATATTTGCTGATTCATGAAGGTTATGCCAGTGAGACACCTGCAGGCTAACAACAACAACAACAAAGATAAAAAAGGAAAGAATGAAAGAAAAAGAGGAAGACATTCCATTTCCTTCTTGACTAGCAGGCCTGTTCACGAACAGCGAGGAATCCATTTGGCCGACGAGGAAGAGGAGGAGATGAGAAGTTTTCGAATATTGAAGGCTGTGGGCTCTTGGCTGATAACTCATCACCCTGACGTGGGCAACTCCCGGTGCAAAGCCCAGCTCAGCAGCTCTGGGGAGGCGAAATGTTCATTGCTAATTCATCTCACCTAGATAAACGAGTCCGTCTGCCCTGGCATGAGAAGGCCATGGCCGCCAAGCCCGCACTGGGGTCCCATGGCCAGATGTGACAGTTCATAATGAGGGCTCCCTGGGGACTGACAGAATGGAATGCCACCTGAGACCCCTCACCAGGAGGGATAAAAGCTGGGGGAACAGAGGCTCATGACCAAAGCACAGGAATAACTGCACACGGACTTATCATGAAGGGCAACCACATAATGTCCAAACTGAGACAATTTGAGAATAAAGGGAGTTAATAATTATGTTAACAAGTATTTTGTTAATTTCATTAATAATTATGCTGAGACCCCAGTGTGAACCAGAACTGGCCCATTTGGAGGCGAGAGTTCACAGACTCTTTGTCATATGTGCATGTGCATCATGATCAAAGAAAATCCAAAAGGAAAACACTCTGAAAAAGTATAAGGGAATCAAAAGGAAGTTGGTAGAAGACTGTGGCTTCACAAAAAATAAAGACAGTCTAGAGCAGCCCTCTTGGGAAGAGGCAGCCTTAGCTCTCAGGATCCAGTAGCCTGATCCTGAAAAGATCAGCCTGGAGTGGCCTGGAAAGATCCAGAAACCAATCAACTGCCACAGGAGGAAGGGAAGCATTGTGGGAGTTGGTGACTCACTGAGCAGAGATCCAACTGCTTGTGAAACAATGTTCCTGGTACAAATGTTTAAGAAAGAGAAGAGGCCATGTGGGGTGCACCTGCCAGCCATTTTTTAACAAGTGTTTATTGAGAGGCAACTCTTGGCTGAGCACTGCACTCGGTGATACAGAGGGAAGCTTCCGGAAGCCTACTTTCTAACGGGAGACACACAATAACCACATAAACAGACTCCCCTATAATCATGTGAGAGTTATGAGGAAAATAAGGACAATGGTGTCATTGCCAGCACCTCGGGGTGGTGAGGGAAGTGATAAACAGTTCAGTTCATAAGGAGAGAACGGAGAAGCTAGCTTTGGAGCTGAGGCATTAAATGGAGCTGGTCACGTGAAGACCTTGGGGAGAAGAACATTTTAGACAGAAGAAACAGCTTCTACACTAAGTGCTACAACCAGAACAAGACTGGAGCAAAGAGAGGATGAGTTTGGAGAGTCTGGGTGGGGCCAAATGACGTAAGAACTGTGGGTTTTCTCTCAGTGTGCCAAGAAATCGTGAAAGGTTCTCTGCAGACTCATAACCTGGTTTACCTTTTTTTTTTTAATTTATTTTCATGTTAGTTAACACACAGTGTAGTCTTGGCTTCCAGAGTGGAACCCAGTGATTCATCTCTTATGTAAGACACCCAGTGCTCATGCTGAAAAGTGCCCTCCTTAATGCCTGTCACCCATTTAACACCCCCCACCCTTGAACAAGGCATCCTGGTTATTTCCCTGTGACAAAGAAAGAGGAGAATTTGGAGGAGCCCAGCAGACAGAATGATTTGGACTGGCAGAGATGGACAGAAGCTGATTGCTTTGGGCTCTGTTTTGCTTATGGCTCAGAAGAGGAGCTTCTGAGAAAGAGAAATGAAGAATGAGGCGGGTTCTTACTTGGAAGGATAATGCCACACCACTGAGATAATGAAAATCAGGGGAAATGCAGGTGTACTTCTGCCTTGTAAATACTAAACGTGAGATAATGACCAAACATCCAAATAGAAACATTAAATAAAGCAACTGCATATAAGACTCGAATTCTAAAGGAAGATAGCAGAGCTGCCATTGCAATTTTGGAATCATTGAGTATAAATGTCATTTAAACCAAAGCACTTAACGAGATTAGTGATGGAGAAAGAGCAAAGGGAGAAAAGCATTGTGCCCAACACCCAGCTGTGTGGCATTCTGACATTTAGGTGATGCACGCAAGGGGCCAACACACACAACTAGGAAAGAGTGGCCGATGGAGCAGAACGAAAATGCAGAAAATGCAGCGTCATAGGAGCCAAGAGAAAACAGTGTCTTAAGAAAGACAAAGCAGCCAGCTACGCATACACGGCACAGTGACTGAATCCGGAGGCTACAGAGAAGCGATCTTTGGATTTTACAGCATGAAAACTAATAATCTTGACAGAAACAGTTTCAAAGGCCTGACAGGGATAGTTGGTTTACCAGAGTTGACTGAGAAGATGAATTGGAGGCTGTGACTTCAGATGGATCTTTCTAGAAATTTTGTGGTGACTCCTATCTACTCCTGTAGATTTGTGTGACATCAATAGTAGTGCTCACAGGGTCCAGGGCTGGAGGTCCATCCCACATCCCTTCCAGTAGCTTAGCAGAGAGCTGACTCAGCTTGAGTTACGTCAATACGTCGACTGACGTATGGAGTTACGTCAATAGAACAAGCTGGCATAGTGGGTATTGCGTTCCAAAAGCTCTCCTTTTCTATCAAGACCACTTTGGAATAGGAAGTACTCACTCTTACGTTGCTGTCTAGACACAGGGTTTGGTATCCAGATTACCACTTTTCCCTTGTCCCCTCCGGGGTACAAACACAATTAACTAGCCACATAAGCATCAAACTATCAGCCTCGTGGGCAATAAATCAGGACCAGAGGCCACTGCACAGTTTCCTTTACCACTTCCCAAACCTAGAGTTTGGTTAAGTATGCAACCCTAAGGTACCTGTGCAGTTACAGTCTTGAAGAAGCTGAAATTAGGAGCAGAGATATGCAAATCCCTGCCAACCTGAAAGCTGCATAGAGGAGAGAGATGTCCCATGTCACCTGAGTCACAGTGCAGGGACCACATCCCCATCAGTGAGACTCAAAGGCTTCCAAGGGCTCCCTGGTCTCACCAGCTGAATTTGTCTCACTCTCCTCTTGAAAAAACAAGTTGGATGAAACTGTTTCTCTATTACTGTTTCTTTCTTAAGAATGGACCAGAAGCTCCTATATGTAAATATAAGGATAGGTTAGCAATTTTTTCCTTCACACTGGTCTGGATGAGCTATGGGCATTATTCTACCTTTTAGGTTTGGGCCTTAACTAAAATGAAGCTGAAGGGTTTTCTTCTTGGCTTTCTAGATCTTACTACTCTCCTACTGACAGCATTGACAGAGAAAACTCACTAGCCAGAGTTCCAGAGCCAAACATATCTAAGCTGTCCTTGCCAGGGTTCCTCTTCTGTTTGTTTATTTATTTATTTAGAAAGACAGAGACAGAGAGAGATAGAGAGCATGAGTCCGGTAGGGGTGGGGATAGAGGGAAAGGGAATATCCCAAACAGGCTCCATGCTGTCCGCACAGAGCCCAAGGCAGGGTTTGAACTCACAAATCATGAGATCATGACCTGAGCTGAAATTGAGAGTCAGACACTTAACCGACTGAGACACAAAGGCACCCTGTCCTCTTCTGTCTTCTATCTAGCTCTTCTAGGTCTTCCATGATCAAGAACTTCCAAAGAGAAGTATTCCCAACTCGTTTTGCAAGGAAGAAAAAATAAGGAGAAAAGAGGCTCTAAGGATGTCATCCAGTCGTGAGAGGGAGATCTTCCTGTACCCACTAAAAGTCACTAATTCTATAGTGAAGATTATATATATACACACACACATGCAGACATGTATGCATACACAAACCCCTCTTCCCTGACTGGAAAGAGGGAGTGGTATAGCACACAACCTTGAGTTCGACCTAGAGCTTATAGAATGTCTCTGACAAAATGTTTATCATGATGACGGGAAAGAAAAAAATTTGCAATTCTGATTTAGGAGACTTTCACTTGCAATTTGAAGGAAAGATGAAATATTCTCAGTTAAAATGGGGAAAATATAAAGACAGTCAACATCACTTCTGACATTAAAACAAAACAAAACAAAAAAAAGATTAACAGTGGATGAGGTGCCTGGTAATTCAAAGGAGAACACAGAGGAACGTACAAGAATCTACATACATTTCAGTAGACATACTGATACATTTAATATAGGTTGGGGTAAAAAGTCAAGGTGAATTGGAGGTTCAGTGAAGGAGATCAATTTTACCTCATAAATATCACTGAGACTTGGTAGGACAGAATTAATCATGAAGACAGTGATCAAAGTTGTATCTTGTTCAAATGAAATCAATCAGATGGAAACGAAAGCAAAATGAAATTACAGCTTAAAGAATGTGTAACTGAGTGTAAATCTACAAATGTGAAGATGTCAGTGCCTAGCAACATAGTGGGTGAAGACAAAAGAGAGGGTTGCAAGCAGATGATCATAGAGGGAGCATTCTATGAAGGACATATTTAATTTGTCTCTTTGAAGTAGACCACACTGGACCTGAGTTATGGTAGAGATACAGAAGTTGTTAGAAGGGACTCTACTCCCTGCCTCAATGTATCCATGAAACAGCTCTCACTCCAGGGAGGGAAGGCATGCCAGTAAAACTTCTATCTCTTCTCCCCATGTTTTATTAACCCCCCAACATCGGACTCCCCAACATTGGAAGGGGAGTGAGATATCCAACAGGCGTATGTAGACAGATTCTGACATCAGTTGATTTACTTTTGGGATATGAACAAGATAATGACCAAAAAGTCAAGTGTCATATGTTGTCTTTATCTCTTTGGCCCCTCTCTTGGGGCTTGATTCAGATGAGAAGTGACTCCTTTTCTGGATGGATAATTGTCTGTCTGGATAGGAGATCTATCCAGAAGTTATAGAGTACTTATGATAACAAACATATCATGTGGACTATCTTAAAGACTCCTCCCCTCAAGATCCAACCAGGGAGCAGGTTTTAGAAGGCACACTTGCGGTTGCAAGTCCAAGTCACCTGCTGTCATCCAGATCTAGTAACGATAGTAATAGAAATATAAATAGATATATGGATCTCATATGTCTGTCTTTTGCGTCTATTTCTTGCATGGGCCCCTAAGATTGTAATAATGGACACTTGTTTCCATTTTAGAAATATTTAGGAATTCAAAAATCAGTTCCTTTAAAAAATGTTTTCTGAGATTGAGGCACAGAGCTCACGTTTGGCTTTCCATTTCCTTGTGGCTTTCTGGGGATCTAAATCCTTTGTTCTTTATGACCCAGCGGAATGACACTTCTGTGCTTTACTCCTGTAGCCACAAAAAGTTGGGTTTTCTTTAGATTGTAAATTCCATGGAGCAGAAACCAACGAACCGCAAACCTCTTTGTACGTCACCATCTCCACTTTTAAAAAATGTTTAATGTTTATTTATTTTTGAGAGAAAGATACAGAGCACAAGTGAGGGAGGGGCAGAGAGAGAGAGAATCAGAAGCCAGCTCTGAGCTGTCAGATGTGGGGCTCAAACCCACAAATCGCGAGATCATGACCTGAACTGAAGTCAGACCCTCAACTGACAGAGCCACCCAGGGGCCCCTCATCATCTTCACTTTTAAACCTGTTCCCATCTCTGTTAGGAGCCGTGCGAGGCTCCTGCCTCCAAATCACGCCCCTTCATCTCTCACACGGCAATATGCTCCATTTGCCCTGGACTGCTTCAGCTAAGGGCCCTTGCCCCTGGCATAACTATCCAATGCCAGCTTTCACTTTCAAATCACCCTTTATAGATGATCAGTTACATGGACACCTTAAACCCATATCTGATCTTGCTTCTCCCAATGTCTTAAACAGAGTCCCCCTTTCCATCTCATCAAGTCTCATTATTGCACCTGCCCAGCTACTTCTCTGGATGCAATATTTTGATTCTATCTTTCATAGCTGCCAGAGCAGACTGTTGAAAATTCAAATGTATTCATGATATTTCCTTAGTTAAAACCATTCTATACCTCCCGCACAAACAAGCCCAAACCGCAATGCCTAACCTTTGATTATATCTAGCATCCCACCAGTTTCTTCTTGTAAACTGAACTTTAGTCACACCAAAATGCAGGTGTGTATACACCTCAGGCTGTCTTTCCTCTTTATCTCTGCCCATGATGCCTCCTTTACCTGGAGACAATCCTCCCTTTCTCCCTCTTTCCCCACATTATGTGGCAAACTGTTCTTCCCATAGGATTCACCTAATATCAGGCACCTTCCCTTACCATCTCCGACCTCCGCAGGTTTGGATTATGGGTTCCTTTCTCTGTGTTGCTGTAATAGTTTATTTTCATCTCTACTGAATTTATAACACAGTATTTTTATGGTTTATATGTTTGCTTCTCTCACTAGACTTGGAGATCCTTGAGAATAAAGAACTACTTTTTCCTGATTTGGGGGACCACGGTTAGAAATACAAGTCCACAGTGGGCAGCCCATAAAATCTTTTACAATATGTATCACAAAGCATTTGAAACATACAGAGAAAAGTAATACTATTAGCACCTGTATCACTACCACTTGAAATCGATGATGACTATTTTACTAATCTGCTTTGTCACATTTTTGTTCCTTCCTCTATCCATGCATCAACGCATCTTGTTTTTAATGTATTTCTAAGTAAACCGAAGAAAGTGTTACATCCCACCCCAAACCTGTCAATATACGTATCATTCACTAAAGTTCATTACTTTGTGTTTTTTCCCTTTTAAGATGAACATACAATGAAATGCATAAATCTTAAGTGTATATTTGTTGACTTTTGACAAATATATATATGTATATATATTTGGGTAACTTATAGGTTTCTCTACTGTTTTGTGTTTACATCTTTGCCAAAAATCAGTTGACTATATTTGTGTGGCTGTATTTCTGAGCTCTCTACTCTATCGCATTGAAGTATGTGTCTCTTCCTTCTCCAATACCATGCTGTCTTGGTTACTCTATTTTTATGGTAACCCTTGAAATTGATCATTTCTATTTGCTATCCTTTTCCTCTCAGATTGAAGAACCTCTTTCAACACTACTTCTAGTTCAGGTCCGTTGGTAACAGAGTCTCTTGGTTTTACCTAAAACTGTCTTCATTTTGCATTCATTCTTGAAGGATATTTTTTTCTGGATAGAGAATTCTGGGTTAACAGTTTGCCATTTAAAGCTCGTTAAAAATTTTGTTCTAATTGTAGTCTAGCCTCCATTTCTTTCTAACAAGAGATCAGTAATGAATTGTCATTCCCTTTTTTACAATGTTGATTTTCTCCAGCTACATTCAAGATTTTCTCCTAATCTTTGGTTTTCACAGTTTATGTTTTGCCTAGGCATGTCTTCTATGTATATATCCCGCTTAAGTTTTTTTAAGCTCCTCAAATTTGTAAATGTCTTTCAATAAAGTAAAGAAAAAATTAGCTGTTATTTCTGTCCCATTCCCCCTCTCTTCTCCTGGAATTTGAGTTATGCTAAATGTTTTCATATTTTGCCATATGTTTTTCTGAGGACCAGTTCTTCCTCTTTTTACTTGAAAGAAAGAGAGAAAGAGAGAGACAGAGAGACAGAGAACGAGAGAGAGCGAGAGTAAGAGCGAGCAGGGGAGGGACAGTGGGAGAGAGAAAACCCCAAGTAGACTCTGCGCTGGTAGTCAACTCTGGGCTTGATCTCATGAACCACAGGATCATGACCTGAGCCAAAATCAAGGGTCAGATGCTTAATTGACTGAGCCACCCAGTTGCCCCTCCTTTTCTTTCTTTAAATATTTTCCCTAATATTCAAATTCATTAATTTCTATTGGTCCTCAAGTTCACAGACTCTCTTGTCATCTCTTCTTTTTACTTAAGCTGGCTGATGAATTTTTAAAATTTCAAATATTCAATTCCTCAACTGTAGAATTTCCGCTCATTCTTTGCTATTCTTTTTACTTCTTTGCTAAGATTTACTTTTAAAAAAATCATGATGAGCATATTTTCTTCATGACCTTGAGCAAATTCTAATAGCTGCTTCAGAATCCTTGCCTGTTAATGCCAACATCTGGTTCATCTTGGGGTTAGCCTTTCCTGATTCTTTGTATGTTAAATAATCATAGACTGGATTGCTAGATTCTGCTTTATTCCTCTAAAGAGAGTTTTGTTGTTAAGAGTGTTTATGTGAGCAGGCAATTAGCATGAGAGGCCTTGAACTTCAAACTCTTTCATGGCTGACAGTTTCCATCTAATCCTTAACTAGGATGCTTGGAATCTGCTCCAAACATTCTCATTTCAGGAGTCAGTCAGATGGTTGGAATGTGTGTACAGACAAACCTTTAGGCTCTTTCTCTCTGGTTCCATCACTTTCCAGAGGCTGTGTTATCCAGAATTTTGTCCTCTGATTCCATAAACCAAGAGGACTTCAGATTTTCTATCACAATTTTCACATTCCATGTAGAAAGGGCAAACTGAGCCTTCACTCAGTTCATGAGCCATGAAAATGGGAACTCAGCCAACGCCTTCTACTTTGTCAAAGTGTTGATTCCTCTACAGAAACTATCTGCATTTGGTTGTTCTCAAGCATTTTCTGGCCTTTGATTTTGCTTGTTTGTTTTCTTTTGGTTTTATCTAGAGTTTATACTTGTTATCTGCAGAAGGGTCAGTCAGATAGGAGCTTACTCAGACATTATTAGAAGCAAGCCTCAATAATTCATAAATATTTATTGAATTAAATCTTAGGCTGGCATCTCAAGGACAGAGGTCTTTATCTATTTATTTACTGGTATATCACAAGTGCCGAGACTCATGGATGGTATATTTTAAGTACCCAAAAAATATTTCTGGAGTAAATGAACAGATGACTATACAGTTAACATCTACATTTTCCATGTGCCTTAACTGACTTTCTCAGAAATTGAACACATAGTTAAACACATAACCTATAATCTCTTTTTAGAACTAATAATTGTTAACACTTTGTCATATTTGCTTTTCATATGTTGTTAAAGAGTCATGAAATTAGATATCAAGTAGAAGACCCCTAAATCTATAATTTTTTATCCTAACTTTGAATTTCAGTACATATATATTGTAATCTAACTTATAGAGTTAATTAATCTTTCTAATTTCCCAAAAAGAGAAAAAGAACATAAAACTTGGGGCATAATAAGTGGATCTTCTAAAAGAGTTCAGTAGGCAAATAAGTTAGAAAAAGTCTGTATTCAACAAAATAAAACTTTAAGGAAAATCTTCTCCGAGCTAGTGTACATTTAAAACCATTGAGGACAGTGTATAGTACATAGAATTTCACAAACATATCTGACCTTGGAACACTATCTTAGAACACTTCATGAGACTACTGGTCCCTACAACTTGCTTTAGGGACAGTTAATACGGGATAGTCCCATATTTCTGATGCAAAAATGTAGGCATGGAAAGTCATCCTTTGATAGGAAGGATCCACATCCTATATCTCTTGTTCCCAAAATGCCATAGTCTCTCCTTCTCCCATTGAGCCTAGATTTCATTTCTACCTTCCCATTACATTTGCCTTAAGTAAAATAGGCCATCATCCTTGGCTATTTACATGTTGATCCAAACATAAAAGAGAATAAAACAGCAGAGCAGACGGGAGGAACGATTAAGAACCTGGAGATATAAAAGGCAATTGCTTCCAAGAGGATTCACCCGGCACACAGACTTTCTTTCATGATTAAATTCTTTTTGAAATCCTAAATCAAAGGCACAGCCTATCAGAGAGCTAGGAAATCCATAATAAAAAAAAATGTCATTGATGAGAGCCGTTTTGTTATTATACTGAGTGCTTTTGACAGCATTCGCTGCCTAAGCACATGAGGGAAACTGCAATACATGCTGAATAGTTCCTTTCTATACAAAACGCTACAATGAAGTGCCCAGTGAGTGAGAAAAAAGAAATAAAACACAGTTGGCAAAGTCAAAGCAAGCGGAATTAATGCCTCCGAGCCACAGCCTTGGCATCTCTAGCTCCCCAAGGGGATCGGTGGGAAACTATAGCTTTTGTTCAGTCCTCTCAGAACACTATTAATTTTTTTCTGCTTGGCTGAGTCAGGACTGTATAGGGGACAGGCAAGGGGCAGGACAAACCCATTTTTTAAAGTCTTCAAGTCCTGAATAGGCACCAGGAATATTCAAGAAGTAAGAACCATGAGGAATAAGTGTCCTTGGGGACCCAAGGACCGCAGAGTCGCAAACAGGGCCCAGCATGTATAAGGCACATTCATGAGTTAGCAAGTCCCGCCGATAAATATGGCTTCCATTGTGTGGTATTTCCAGTTCTCACCTCTACTTGGGAGAAACAGATGTCAAAAGAAATTTAGAAAGAGGTGGAAAGAAGGGAGAGTCAAGAGGATGTGTACTTAGATCCGCCCTACTTGGGCAGACAAAAAAAAAAAGTACATTTATAATAAATGTAAAGGATGTGGGGACCTAGAAATCCACCTCATGTGACAGTTGGAATCAGGTGAAAAGGTGTACACACACTGGCCACAGGGTATATGGTGGCCCAAGCATTTATCTTTTTCTTCCCCTTTTTAAAAACTAGAATTATTTGGGGCACCTGGGTGGCTCAGGCAGTTAAGTGGCTGATTTCAGCCCAGGTCATGATCTCACAGTTTGTGAGTTCGAGTCCCACGTTAGGCCCTGTGCTGACAGCTCAGAGCCTGGAGCCTGCTTCTGATTCTGTGTCTCCTCCTCTCTCTGACCCTCCCCCACTCACGCTCTGTGTCTCTCTCTCTCTCTCAAAAATAAATAAATGTTAAAAAAATTTTTAAAAACTGGAATTAATCATTTTCTGATTGCCACAGAAATGCTTTCCCACTTATTTAATCAGACCAAAGAGAGAGAGATATAATGAAGAAAGGAAAATCACCTCAAGTTCCACTTTGCAGATATGAGCATTGTTAAAACCTTGGTTCGTGCTCATCAAGATTTTCATAATACATAGATCACAGACTTTTAATACACTATAAAGACGGATTCATCCTTTGCTTGCCATTTTATAACTTTCTTCCACTTAACTCTAAATCATGATCATCTGTCTGTATCAATACTTACATCATCCTTTCGAATAAATGCGAAGTATGTTCTCAGCTGCCTATATCACTATTCATTTACGTAAGCTCACTGCTGAATATTTAATTTCCCACTGTTATAAACAATGCATTACATATATTCTTGCTTATATATCTTTGCATACTTCTTTATTTACTTAGGACAAAAACCTAGATGTAGAATCTCTGGGTCAAAGAGAATACATATTTGAGTTTTGTATACATGTTGCCAGGCTGAATTGTGTTGGGGGAAAATCATATATCAATTTATACCAGCACCAACAGTTTAGGAGAGTCAGCACCTAGCCTCAGTACTTGGGATATGAGAAGTTTCTCACCCACATTGGGGCTGCACCCATACTATATAGTCTGGACTCACTGACGACAGTCTGAGCCTGATTCATCCTTGTATTCTCTGAAGCACTGAAAATGGCATTGGGTCTACAGTGGCTGCCCAGTAAAGGTTCTGATAAGTAGGCGAAGTTCCCTTCATGACTTCCAGACACTATAGTCTCTTTCTACCCCCATCGCCTCTCTGGCTACCCCCACTCCCACCCCCACCACCATGACTCTTCCATTGATATCCTTACTGTTCCTCCAACACAGTTAGCATACTCTTTCCAGGGTGCTGGCACCTGCTAGTCCCTCTTTCTGGAACTTTCTTCCCCTGATATCCCCAGGGCTCATGCCCTCAGAATGCTGCTCAAAGTCCACATTATCAGTGAGTCTTCCTATTTTCAACTGCAATTCCCTCAACATTCACTGTCCCCCCTCCCAGCACATTAATTTTCTTCAATGTCTGCATTGCATGTGACAATATGTATGTTACTTGTTTATGATGTTTATTTTCTGCCTCCACCCACTAGGGTGGGAATATTTGGATATTTTGTTTACTGCTGTATTCCCAGCACCTAGACAAGGTGCTGAGTAATACATAGTAAATGAGATTAAATAGTTAAACTCATTCAATATCTAGTTGAAGTTGGAAGTGAAAGGATACAGGTCATCTTGAAAAGTGTGCCATTTGGGACTACAAAACTCACATGATATTTCTATGAAATGCAGATTACAAAGTAAAAATAAATTAGCAAGTAGAAATCAATACGATGTCAACACTGAGGAGGTGCCATTGGAGCCACCATTTATAAATGGAGATTGTGCTCTAGAAAAGAAGAGAAAGTGTTCCAAAGGATATGAAGCTGGGAACATGTGACAGGTGTGTGCAGGGTGTGGAAGAGCAGAGGTGAGAGTGTTTTCATTTACTCATGAACTTGAGTTAAGCATGTTTGATAAGCCAGGCATTAGAGTGAGAACTGGAAAAAGAAACACAGGTCTGCCCTCAAGAAATCTACGACCTGGCGGGGAAGAAATATGGGTAGTTACCACTGTGGCACCATGTCGTGGGTGCTATCTGTGGCACAACTGAGGGGTTCTTCACCCAGATGAGTAGCTGAGGGAGGAGGGCATTGTCAGGAAAGGTGGTCTCTGGGCCAAGTTGTGAAAGATGTTTTAGATAGGAATTGGCCAGAAAACACAAAGGACGTGCTCCCAAGGAGGAGAGAGCCACCTGTGCGAAAGCCCTAAGGCAGAGAGAAGGTGTGGTGCTCAGGGAACTTTGAGGAGGAGAGCACAGCCTAGGCAAAGGCTGCAGCAGTCCTGAGACATGTGGCTGGAGAGGTGAGCAAGCCCCGGGCGTGGGAGCCTCCTCTCTGGGATTCATCCCTGCGGGGAGACACTTGGCTCCACGGAAGGCATTGAGAAGGGAGACCAACCCTGATCCTTAAGAAACTCATTTCACAAAATTCCAGATGTATCGAACAGACTAAAAGAGAACAAGAGCCCATTTAGTAGGACCTGAAGCCTGCCAGGATCAAAGGAAAAGACATCAAAAGTGAAACTCAGACACCAGCCTTCCACCGGGCTACAGCGTAGACACCACAGGCAACAGAGGAGAATGGCAGCCAAGGGCCCTGGATTCGGGAGGTGGTCCTGGCTGCTGCATCTTGAAAAACAGCCATTGTGGACAGAAATCAGGGGGAGCTTTGGCTTATTTTCCAGTTATTTCCATGCCCTCTTGAAATTCCATCTATTCCCCCATCACCAGTGATTCATAGGATGTTTATCTGATCAAAATTGACATTCATTGAATAAAGAACCAAATCTATGACAAACTACAAAAGCCTTCCTACACTGTGTCATTTATCATCATTTTTCCTCCACTCTGACAAACAGTTGTGGATATGAAAAACAAACGGCCTCCAGCCTGAGTATAGACACTAGGAGAATGTTCCATTACAGTAGCATTCTGCATACCAAAAAACCCCAAAATTTGTTTTTACAATACCGATGCCTGAGTCTCACTCCAGAGATTCTCATTCAATGGGTTTGGGGGGCCTGGGAATCCATAGTTATAGTATTCCTATTCAAGGTTCTAAGAAAATCAATTATAAACATCAAGTTTGACAGTGTATCATCTAAAATTTCCTACATGTATTTCACCGTGGGACCAGCAACTTTTGGCAGAGTACTTATTAACATCTAACAAAACACTAATCTTCAGCAAAATATAATTTAAGAAGTTCTAGTCTTTCTTCTCAAAGAAATTAAATGCCTGGGACTAATTGTGTACATTTATTGTTCTATGTTTACCATCAATCATAGCATCAATCAATGAAAGAAGTCTGGACTTTCATTAATCCTTCTCATTTAGGCTTAATTATGTTGAGACAAATGATAAATAAGCAAGTATAAGGTCTCTCTCTTCTACTGGAGACTACCTTTCAAGCAGGGTAAGAAGCCCTCTATCCTGTGACTCTGTCCTTGGCTCAGCCAACTGAACTTCAATAAACCCTGCTCCAGAGAGCGAACACTATTCCCTCAAAGCACGTCTTAATAATTTACAACTCCCCGTCACTTTTCTCATGACCTGTGGGCACAGGTTTGTGATCCACAAAATATCTAGCCCATGTAAGTAACTTAATAAATATTAAATAAGCCCTTGGGAGGCAGCCAGCACGTGGTGGTGAAAATAGCAACTCTCTTGAAACAGCCAGACCTGTTTAAATCACATCTCCACTACTTATTAGTTTTGTGTCCTAGGGCAAGCTTACCTCTCTAATCCCAAACTTGACCAATAAAGTGAAGATGCCTGACACATCTAATTTCTGGAACTCAGAGATTAAGGGTTAACAAGTAAACTGCCTGACTTAAGTATGGTGCTGGATAAATATTTGGGGATTGATTGAAAGAATTTCCAAAGTAATGGCATCGCTATTTTTTTTTTATCAGAAATTGCTTTAAAATGTTTTTCAGGATATAATGTGAAGCAAAGTTTAAAATGAAGGTATTTACTCTGTTCACAGGTCATTTTCGAAAGTGTGTGTTCTGGAAATTGAAACATCCATAGCCCTCTGCTATAGATGAGGTCAGGGCCATACTCATAAATCCTCGACTTTCTGTTCCTTAGAAGATAATAACAATGAGCTCCTGTATATTTCTGTCCACATGAGCAAATTAATGTCAAAGGACAAATATAAGCGAAGAAGCTTAGACAGCCAAATTTGAAGTTATTGATGAAAACACACATTTTAAGGCTGCTTTCGAAGCACATTTTCAAGCAAGAATATTGAAAGACCAACGAAAGCCAAGGGTTGGGTTATTGATAGATACCTGCTCCAAATCAGAACTAATACTCAATACTGTCCAATCCCAGAGGCTTACTTCCATGGGTAGAATGTCGTTTTGTTTATGTTCTTAGAGACCAAATATAAGGTGACCTTAGGTGTAAATCCAATGGAGGAATTCTATCTCACGCAGTTTACTATGTCTTAAATATTTAATACTACTTATTTACTCCTTATTTAAGGTTTCCTCAACACGGACCATTCACATCTTTCAAAATGGATTCCCACTCTAGACCACTTTGGAAAGGAGCTGATAAGAAATGATTGTCCTCTTCTCTTATTCAAACCACCAAACATTGGAGAATCGCTCAGTTGCTTCCCATTGAGTTAGAGGTTAAAGCTGAAGACATTTTTTGTTTGTAATTCTTTTTTGTAACCTATTGAGCTATAATTAATGCATAAGAAGCTGTAGATATTTAATGTATACAACTTAATGACTTAGGAGATAAGTATATGCCATGAAATCATCATAGTTATCAATGCCATATCCTTATATATCCCCTCCAAAAGTTTCCACCTGTTCTCCCCCTGTGTGTTTTTGGTTTTGGAGGTCCTTTTTCTTTTATAATAAGATCACTTAAGATCTACCCTCTTAGTGAATTTTATAAGTATACAACACAGAATTGTTCAACATAAGCCTACGTTGTATAGTAGATCTCCAGAAATTACTTATTTTGCAAAACAGAAGTTTTATATGCTCTGACCAGAATTTTCCCCAACCCAATCCCTGGCAACCATCATTTCAGTCTCTGCTTCTACGTGTTTGACTATTTTACATTCCATATACAAGTGAAATCATGCTGTATTTGTCTTTCTGTGTCTTGTTTCTTTCACTTAGCATAACATCCTCCAGGTCCATCCATGTTGTTCCAAAGAGGAGGATTTCTTTTTTCAAGGCTGAATAATAGTCCACTCTGTGTATAAACTACATTTTCTCTGTCCATTCACCTGGGCACTTGGGTGCTTCCCTGCCTTGGCTGTGGTCAATAGTGATACAATCAACATGGGAGTGAAGGTATCTCTTCTTTGATAATGCAGATTTCAATTCCTTTGGATATATACCAGGAAGTGGGATTGCTGACAGTTCTTCATGGGACGCCCTACAGAGCCACCCTGCCTGTTTTACAGACTTCAACTCTTGCTACTCTCCCTCCACTACCCCTGAGGTTCTGTGCTCCAGTCACCTGACACAACAATGCAATGGTTTCTCTTTTTTTTTATAATAATTTATTGTCAAACTGGTTTCCATATAACACCCAGTGCTTCTCCCCACAAGTGCCCCCCACCATGACCATCACCCCCTCCCTCCCTCCCCCTCCCCTAGTTCGTCCCCTCCCCTTCGTTCAGTCCATGGTTCATCTTCAGTATTTAGTACTCTCTCTTGATCTGTGTCCCTCACTCTTCCCCACTCTCTTTCCCCCTTCATGCTAAGTGAAATAAGTCAGGCAGAGAAGGATAGATACCATATGTTTGCATTCATAGGACCATGGGGAGAGGAAGGGGGAAAGAGTGCAATGGTTTCTCAAATACTGCTGCTCATCTTAGGGGCTGACAAAGGCCAGGAATATTCTACCTACCACTCCCTACATCTAGCCAGCACTTACTCAGCCTCTCTTGATCTTCTCTTTCCCACAACCAGCTGGGTTTTGTCCCCTGTGAGTTATTCCCATAATATCCTGTATGACACTCATGATCACTTACCCCAAATCTACTTTCCTTTATAAATTGTACACTAGCTGGAGGGCTGGGACTTTTCCTGTCTTGTTTGACACTCTCACCAGCACCAATACACTATATTTTTAACAAGTGAATGGAGGTGGTGAATGAAGAATAAGTTGGGGGAAAAGTTGAGCTTTTATCCCACTTTCAGTTTTGTTCTGTTTTGTTTTGTTTTCTGGTCTTGCTACTTAACCTCATAGAAGGGAAAAGAAAGAATGTGCTGTTGTCACATTTTCTTATATGAACTATATCTTAATGATAGCATCTGATTTTATAAATCAGCTGAGTTTTGCTAATTTTCTCCTGCAAATATGATTTATGCACTTTTAAATTTTAAATGAATCACATATACTAAACAAAATAAACTTTAGTCCATCTCTGCTCATCCTTGACTTCTATATAATGGTAAGAACCTGGTGATGAGGATAGACCTGTACTGATGCTCATCTTTAGTCACAGCCATAAAAACTCACAATTCAAACTTATCATAAAAGAATAACTTTGTTTCCTGTGAAGGGATAGTCAACTAGTGCCATTAAACCTAATTTTTCTGAACATCCCTGGTTTTTTTTCAGTAGACATATAAAATGGAACGAAGTCCAATTTGGCTAATACTAAATCAAAGGTATAAAGTCTGACTTGATGGTGTCGACTAACACTTAGCTAGTTTATACAAAGAGCTATGTGCATATTATGGAGACAAATTCTATCCCATTAAACTAAACCCAAACCACTTACTCATAACCATTTGTGACAACCTCATTTAAGCACTGATCCTAGGTTCTCACTCTCCATGTCAGTCATAGGGTTCACTCTTTTATTACTTTCTTTTTTCTTCTCTTACCTCTTTTTTGTTGTTGTTTTTGTTTAAAAACTTAATTACCTATGCTTTTTTTGATGCCTTATTAGCTTTCAATAAAGAGACTTTTAATCATGCTAGACCCCAGGTTGACAGTGAAGGATAGAAAGGAATTTCACAGACTTGGCTGCGCAGAAATAACCGTAAATCTGCTAATGATGTATATACGCAACGTGGTGTGATGGAGAGAGCCTGGCTCGTGGTCACAGGAGAACTGTGGTTTGGATCTCAGGTTTGTGATTAAGTGACTCTGGTCTGTGACCTCAAATGACTAATTTTAACCCACAGGTCTCTTTCTCCTTTTCAGAGAGCTGTTGTGAGGGCTGAAGGAGATAACACATATCACATGATTATTGTGATGCCCAACAAATGGTAAACATTCAGGGTATTTTAGTTATAACTTATCATCAATAAAGTTATTAAATTATCTACTGTGATATTTAAGACCCCTTGTTTTCAAATATGTAAATCTATAAGTACTAATAAATATATAATCAAAGCTACTGATATACTCAATATATATTTAAAGTGGTATAGTGAATGAATATGAATTTTTGATTTTTTTATATTAAAAATCTGACAGCTATGGGGTGCCTGGGTGGCTCAGTCAGTTTAGCATCTGACTTTGGCATCAGGTCAGTAAATAAACATTTTAAAAAAATAAATAAAATTTGACAGCTAATATGTGATATTTTGTTATCTAATAAATATTTATAATTAGCTTTTATCCTAAAGTTGATAATTTAATCCTGGGTATTTTAAGGACCATCAGAATCCTGATTTCAATTTAACAATCTGGGTGAACTTAGAGGAGGAATATAGTCTTGTAGTTCACTCCTATATCCATTATTTGAGACTCAGAATTTTAAAAATTCATCTAAGAAACACTCGTTGAGCTATAAGCAGTATTCGAGTTGGAAGCAAACAATGCTAATTGGGTTGTCATATTTTTGATAATTAGATTGTTAAGGGTGCCCACAAAACCCTAGTAGTAGAGATGGAAATCTGCAATAAAAACGTCACAAAACGGAATACTTTCTTAATGCTAGGAAAGAGGCAAAGATGAAAAAGACGATTGATGCAAGACTGTTTTTCTCTTAAACATTCCTTGACAAAAAACAGGTTTAATGCAGAGAGTAAAGAATCTTAGATAGAGAATATCTAGAACACGTGATCTTAAGGGTCGATGGTACTTTTTCATGCCTTACTTCATCTCAAAACTTAAGATTTACTTTTTCCTTGATGTGCGTATGCTATCCAGACATGCTATGGTCATCAAATTAAGTGTCACGTATTATCAGCTTATCAATGGAATAAAAATAAGGCAGTGATAGAGTAAAAAGATGAGAGACATTTCTGAAAAGAAACTATAAAGACAGAGGTTTCAGGTAAATTAGTGTGTGTGTGCATGTGTGCGCGTGTGTATTAGGAGCTACTCGATGTGGAAACAACTGAGGTGTAAAAGTGACAACCGAGAGGACACACAAAACCGCATGTGAAAACCCGCTCCGAATACAGAGAAGACTGCAAAGATCAGATATTTCATGAAGCCCGAACCCCCACGCGCCCCCCCCAAGTCCACTACTAAGTAGACTTATTGACTCAGGATGGGCCAATTTCTCTCTGGGGAAAAAACAGTTTTCATAGAGAGGTGGCTTTACATGCTTTTTTCCTCTTCATTTCAGCCCAGACGGAATTTGGGATTGGATGATTCATTATGTTTTCAGAAAAAGAAAGATCCTCCAAGTCAAAAAGAAACAAACCTTCCTTGGCCCACCTCTTTCTTAGGACTTGAATCTTAACGCAAAACATTGGCAAATTATCTCTTTTGCCATGACCAGCCCTTTAGCTAAGGTTTTTCTCAGAATTTGCCTTTTCTTAAATTACAGCTTATTTTTAAACTGAATTTGACATAAAGACCAACTGCTCCATGAACTGTGGAAAAACCTTCTAGTCTTTGACATGAGGTATCATTTATCTTGGGCAATGGGATGTAACACCATTGTTTCAGACACTGATTAGTTCTCCTTCTGAATTGATTTAACCTAGTTGGGCTTGAGAGCTGCTCATTATTTTACTGAAAGAAAGAAAGGAAGGGAGGAGAGAAGGGAGGGAGGGAGGCAGAGAGGAACGGCTGAACTCAACTTCAGGCAAGACTATTAAAAACTGGAGTGTTTCTGTGTATAAACAGATCAGACATCTATTCCCCAGACATACCAATTCTTTCCTTTCCCCAGGGTTATAGAATAATCATGCTTTAGTCCAAACTGTCAACATGACCACAGGAAACCTGAGTGTTTCTGATGAGATTCTGCGTAGGCTGTGTATCTAGAAGTCAGGGACTTCAGAGAACGTGTCTCTTCCTGCATTTTCTCAGTGTGGGGCTAGAATCAAGAAACTTGAAGGGGCTTACAACTGGCTAACAAGTTCTGTAATCAAGACTTCTTAAGGAAGCATTTTACTAAAAAAGAAAACAGGGAAGTTCATTCTAGCAGGAAACTTGTCACTTGGTGAGCTACAAGCTGATGACTCCTTAAGGAGAATTTAAAGAGCAGCCACTGGGCCCATGCATTCACGATTAAGAATAAGTACATATAAAGGTTCACATAGCAACTAAATCTCTCTCAAGAGAAAAGTCCTTGAAGTTGGAGCTCTTGGTATATCTTTCTCTGTGTTAATTATGCTGGTATGTTAAGCAGAGGTTGGGATAAGAAAAGAAAATCATTATTATTTCTGGTGTGGAGACCACTGAATATCAACTACAAAGTTATGGAATTAAGTTCTACATGGACATGAATCCCATTACATCAGCATCCACTAACCAAGGCTCTTAGAAAAACTAGTAAATCACTCCAAACACTAAAAAAAATAATAATGGGCTTTATTTCCTTTGATCTAAAGCTATATTAATTTCTGCACAAGACAGAGTACCCAATGTAGTCTTCTAAACATATGACTCAAAATGTCAGAAGACAGAGGAAGTAATGCAAAGCATATTCAAAAGAAAAGAAAATACTGGGAAAGCCCACCTCATCTTACTAATCTTAATGGCATTTAGAACCACCCCTGGGATGACCACTTGTTGGGTTTACCTAGAATCTCCTCCTCTTCTTTTGCTAAGAGGAAATCAACAATCTTTATTGTATGACCCTCTTCTACGCCACATGCTCTCTAGAGGACAGCCAATCTTGATGACCAGCTCCACCTGCTAAAGGAAGAAAGTATCACTTGGGTTCACTAATCAGAGGGCATTATTTTTCTTAACTAGAGTAATTTGTTCCAGGATGGGCAAATGACTCTAACATGGCCAATTAAAATGTATTTTGAGACTGGATGCTGAGGGAGACAGGACCTCTCTTTGCTGGGAGGGCCAGGATCACAAACAAAGAGTGCATACTTGGGGCTACTGTCCATTTTTCCTAATATGAAGCTAGAGCATGTATGAAACAACAACAACAAAAGCCACACACACACACACACACATACACACACACACACCAGAACAATAAAATGGAGATTAAAATAGAAAGGTGATGACATTCAAGCCCCTGGATCCATTATTCAAGGATAATAACACAACAAGAATAATACATTCAAGGATCACATTGTGTCTTGAGACTTTTTTAAGATTTAGCATTATGACAATTGTAACCAAAGTTAACAAACAGCAAGTTCCATGTCCTAATGACCACAATGAAATCCTCTAGAGATAGTTTTGCTTTCCTTTTCCATAGCTACAGACGGCATCCCTGGCCCTACATAGCCTTCTCCTCAAAAGAAGCTTAATGTCCTTTGTAACTGGGAGTAGAGAAATATCATGGGTACATGGAGCCACTTATTGGAAAATAAGGATTTCAAAGCATGAGCGCACTTAGGTTAGGTCAACAGAGAGGTCAACGGTGCCAGCCTCCTACATGAAGAACACACCCACATAAGAACTCCAGGAATTGTAGTGCCTGCTTTTTAAAAATTTTGTTTTTATAGGAAACACATTTTCCAGTCACTTTAGTCACTGATTTTCTCAGTGCCATGAGGAGAATATGATAGAAGTCCAGACATAACCTAGAGTGTTACGAAGAAATTCCAAAATGTCACAGCCCAGTGAGGACATGTTTCCATCTTAAAGTCTGCTCCGTACTTTTCATATATGGCCTTCATGTGCCCTTAACTTTTAGCTGCAGTCTACATTTGGTGGTTGTAGCTGTTGCTTTTGTAACTTGTGACTATACACGTGATCTTGAATCCAACACCATAAACTTCAGTATTTTGACCCTCTGAATTAAAGTAATTCTATAAAGTAATCATGTAAATTCATTGAAACCATCCCAGCCCTCTTTTTTGATTTTTTTAAAGTTTATTTATTTATTTTGAGAGAGAGTACAAGTGGGGGAGGGGTAGAGAGACAGGAAGAGAGAATCCCAAGCAGGCTCCATATGGGGCCAAAGTGGGTCTTGAACTCATGAACTGCAAGATAATGACCTGAGCCAAAACCTAGAGTCAGATGCTTAGCTGACTGAGCCACCCAGGTGCCCCACTGCGCCCCAGCCTTCTTAAAGGAAGTTTACCTTTTCCTATCCAGTTCTGAAAGGTTCAAAAGGAATCTTGCTCTGTGGATTATCTAATGATTCCGTAACACAGAACCCATTAGAGCTCTCTATCCAGTTGCACAGGCCCGAGAAAGCTGGTAAAGCAGAGGCAAGAACTGAACTATAGCTTCCCGGCTGTAAGAAAGTTGGGGAGTCCTGTGGTGACCCAGCCATAGCAATGTATTTCATCTGTTTTCCCCTCTCTTCTTAAGCCATGATTCCAATGACATATACATCCCAGAAAATGGAGGAGACAGGCATTCTAACGTGGCTGAAACAGTCCTCTGCCCTACAGAAGCCTCAAGGGGAAATTGTCACTGACATTTTATTACAGCTTTTCTTATAGCAATTTATACCGTGGCTATAAAAATGTATCATTCCCTTCAACCCAAAAATTCCACTCCTGGGAATGTTTCCTAAGGAAATAACTCAACAGAAGGAAAAACCAACTGCACAATAATGTTATTTGCAGTTCCATCTAAAATTGCAAAGTACCAGAATCAATCTAAATGTATAGCAGTAAGGAATTTTTAAATAAATTATTGTGTATAATTCAATGGAATATTACACAGCCATAAAATGATAGTTATACTGGCTTGATATAATATTTGGGGGAAATGTATAAAATGCTACATTCTTTATTATAATTACAAGTATTAAAACTAAGAAGGTACGTATATAAACATCAGGATGGAATATAAAAAATAAAAGTAATCATAATGAAAGTATGAGGTCACTGGTGATATTTCTTTTGCCTGTTTTGTCCTGTTATAAATTGAGAGCAGCAATGATAACATTCTGCCTTCTCCTTTGGGGGAGAAAAATCAACCTTAGTTATCCATTTGTTTCTTTTCTTTTTAATGTTTTATTTATTTTTGAGACAGAGGGAGACAGAGCATGAGCAGGAGAAGGTCAGAGAGACAGGGAGACACAGAATCAGAAGCAGGCTCCAGGCTCCAAGCTAGCTGTCAGCACAGAGCCCTGCGTGGGGCTTGAACCCACGAATGTGAGATCATGACCTGAGCCAAAGTCGTAGGCTTAACCGACTGAGCCACCCAGGCGCCCCTCCATTTATTTCTTAAAAAGGCTCTCACGGAGCACCTGCTGTGAGTGAGTGTTCATTCAGAATTAGGGATCTATTCACCTAAAGTCAAATGTGCTGTATCAGCTTCATTCCATGCGATCAGAAAAGATTTACAGGGCTTCGCCATCCCGTATCTCTGTCACTACCACATTTCATCTAAAATTGGATGCATTATCCCTCAATTACTCAGTATGTCTAAAATGGAGATGGCTTTTCTCACTGATGTCATAATCGATTAGAGAGACTCACTGTCACCTGTTGTGAGGAAGTTGTAACTATCTGCATGGATGCAAACGCAGTCATGGATCTTCATCTGCTTGTCATGTTAGCTGAACTTTTTGCACTGCTGTTAGCACAAATCACCATTTGTGCTTGTTTTTCACAGTCATTTAAAATTTGTACGTGGGGCGCCTGGATGGCTCAGTTGGTTAAGCGTCCGACTTTGGCTTAGGTCATAATTTCGTGGTTTGTGAGCCCCACCTTGGGCACTGTGCTGACAGCTCAGAGCCTGAAGCCTACTTCAGATTCTGTCTCTCTCTCTCTGCCAGTCCCTTGCTTGTACTCTGTCTCTCTCTCTCAAAAATAAATACAATTTGTATGATTATTTGGCATTAAGTAAAACGTGAACAAGCTGGAAGGCACAGATACTGAGCAACAGTATAAGTCTAATAGTAGTGGAGCAAACATCTTTGTTAGAGGAATGGGTCTTCCTGCAGTAATAACCAAATTATTTTACTTCATTTTCTTTATGCACAGAGATGATGACAAAAGAAAAATCTAAGTCTAAGCCTAAAATAGTCTCTTGAGAATGTAAAATAAGCATTTTAAGATGTTAGGAACACGGGGGACACCTGGGTAGCTCAGTCGGTTAAGCCTCTGCCTTTGGCTCAGGTCATGATCTCCTGGTTCATGAGTCCAAGCCCTGAACCAGGCTCTCTGCTGCCAGCTCAGAGCCTAGAGCCTGCTTCAGATTCTGTGTCTCCCTCTCTCTCTGCCCCTCCCCTGCTCATGCCCGGTCTCTCAAAAATAAATAAACATTAAAAAAAATTTTTTTAAGATGTTAGGAACATGGTATCATAGTTTAATTGCGAAGCACTGTTTTGAGTGTTATATAAAATAGTGACACCACTTAAAAATCTATTGTTATCAAAGATGCAACCAATACTGACAGCACAACCCACAGAAGACCTGACTCCCTTTTATCTTAACCACCGCTCCTTTCTCCAGTTGATACAAGGCTTTCCATAAGTTGCTATACTTGTGACCCTTGCTGGAGAACTCATGTGTTAAAGCAAAAAACCAACACACTTAATACTCTCTAGCCTGGATATCAGCCCTCCAGATGGGAAATTCTTTGGGGAATTCTACAGAAAACAACAATTTGCAGGAAGAACACATTTTAGAAGCAATACATTTTTCTCATTGGTGGTTTAATAAAATTGGGTTATAATGCTCTAGTCTCCTAATCGGTCACGTGAGCACTGCCACGATCACTTGAAGGACCTGTGTTCGCTAGTGGACAACCCGGCCTGCCTCAAGCAGGAAGTGGGTTTCACAATACGAATAGTCCTCACTGTAACTTCAGGAGAGCAGGATTTTACATACCATTGCGTCTCTAAAGGGGGTCTCTGAATAATATTCCTCATCCTGGAATTCCATTCATTTCTCTCCTTATTCTTTTTTATGTTCTTTTCAAATTTTTATTTGAATTCTAGTTAGTTAACATACATTGCAATATTGGTTTCAGGAGTAGAATTTAGTGATTCGTCACTTACAAAATAATACCCAGTGCTCATCACAATAAGCACCTTCCTTAGTACCCTTCACCCAGCTAGCCCTCCCCAACCACACCCTTCCATCGACCCTCAGTGTGCTCTCTATCATCAAGAGTCTCTCATGATTCGTTTCCCTCTCTCTTTCCCCCACCTCCCATATATCCATCTGTTTTGTTTCTTAAATTGCACGTATGAGTGAAATCATGTGGTATTTGTCCTTCTCTGATTGTCTTATTTAGCCTAGCATAATACACCCTATCTCCATCCATGTAAATGGCAAGTTTTCATTCTTTTTGACGGCTGAGTAATATTTTACACACACACATGCACACACACAGACACTACATATCTCTCCATTCATCAGTCAATGGACATGGGGGCTCTCTCTATCATGTGGCTCTTGTTGATAATGCTGCAGTGAACATCACGGTGCCTGTACCCCTTCGATCTATATTTTTCCTCTCCATATTCTTAATTCTAGCTAGAAGCCTTGTTGAAATCTTAACCAGAGCATAGAGCATAGGTATTATTTAGTACCTTGTTTCCTTCCTTCTCCACCTGTCTCTCTCCCCATCCCTTTCTTTCCACGGCAGAAGCAAAGCTTCGGAATCCTGTGTCAAGCTCCAGCCAGGCCAAGCAAGGAGAGACTCTTCATGGGGAAAAAAATGACATTAGGAAACTTGGGGGCAGGGGAATAAATTGGAATTATGATTGATGGGGCCCAAGCAAGCATATACTGCACCTCAAACTGCGGCTGTTTGAGGATAATGAGGCTCAGATGCACATGGGAAGGAAACTGGCTTCATTCCTTAATAACAGTTTGTCTTAAATCTTGATGTTTAGAGAAATCCAAATGAGACGTTTAGCAGGTTCCAGGACGCAGGGACACACACCTGATTATGCTGTGGTGCCACAGCACTGCTTACTTCCGCCTTCGCCTGGAGCCTGGCCCACACTGCACACCCTGATCCTCAAAGCCTTGGTCAACTTTTACCTCCCCTCCCTTTTCCCTTCCCACTCCGCAAGCATCCTGGCTTTTCTCCAAAGAGCTTGTGTGGATGTTCAGGGCATGATTGTGTTTGCATTTGGGGGTGGTATTTCTGGCAGCAGTGAGGAGAATATACTGGAATAAAAATACTTAGGGCCGAGGATGCAGTTAGGAAGGTAAAAGGTGGTTTTAAGGCAAAGCAGGGCTGCAAGGGATCAAAGGGAGCGGGAGCGGAAGGAGCTGGGCTGGGGTAGGAGGGGTAGCACAGCAGAACAGACCGGCTCCAGTTAAAAGCTTGGGGTGACTGGTAACCAGCACGGCCACCTAATGACCTTCATTTCTAACCTTGACACTGTCGGGAGTGGATGCCTCTCTCCTTGATCACACTTCGTGTCACCCTCCCCCCCGCCCCCCACTGCTGCCTTGCTTTTCCAAAAATGCTGACTCAACTCAGCTCTCCCCTCCCAGGGAAATCACCCTCATACCTGGCTTCAAGCCTTTATGGGCCATCATGGGCACAGCGGGGACAAATGTCTAAGACTTCTGCAAGGGTCTATAATCCACAATGGGGATGAATCAAAAAAGATGATCATTTTGATACCAGGTTTCTTGAATTTATTCAAACCTTGTTCTGAATTATATCTACCTAGAAATCTACATAAGTGTTTGTCCTCACAGACTTATGAATAATTGTGATTTTTATCAGGAACAGGTTTTTATTGAAAACTGTAGTGTCATTGAACACTACAGGCTTATTTTATGTGTACTTTTAGTTGGCTCAAGCAAGACCACCAGACTCAATTGCTCACCTGGTGATGGCTGACGGAAAGTGGAAATACAGCACTGAATTTTTCCACTTGGTCCAGAGACCCTGTGGATTAAAAAAAGAAAAAAGATTCTTGATCAAATTAATTTAGGAACTGCTGCATACCCTTATCCCTTCTTGAAGCAACTTTGATGTTCACATTAGCATCTCAAAGGCCCTGGGAAGTCCTCCATTAAATAAAACTACTTAACAAAGCATTTCCTAAACACTGCAGCCATCAAAGCCCATATAAACTTGGAAAACCTATTTAGCCTAACTGTGCTTCACTGCCTCTCTATGGTGGAAGTATTGGACCTTACTTCCTACAGAAAATGCTAGAAAGAGCTGACAGGCACAATTAAGAGTCACTTCACAAATGGGAACTCAATGGCCCTGAAAACCACGGAAGGGCCAAGTGTGTGCCACATTTAGACCATTGTCCCATCATTCCATGGCGTTCCTGTCCCAAAATAAGCCACGGTCATCTCTCACATTGAAAGGATGAAATCACACCCTAGCCATTGCGGAGTGAACTTAAGAGGAAAAAAGGAAAGAGAGAGAGATCTGCCCCAGAATGAAGAGTACCATGAAGTTAATGGACCTCGCACCTTACAGGCCCCTTAGAGAAGACCTAGTCAGGTACAATATTATCACATATTTTTGTCAAATTTGCAAATAGGAAATACTTAAACTGCAATAGTTTAGATGCTATTCCTTTCCACCCTGATTTGCCATCTGTTACATCTTCTTACCTGTGTTGGGTAATGTTGGCATAATCATGAACCATTTTGGTCTTTTTGGCTAAGAAGTTGAGTTAGGGACACACTGGGTTTGGGTTTGAAAGGATATGTTTATACAGCTTCCAGTCATTTCTGTTGACTTGTGACCAACCATCCCCGTGAAGGAATGACTTCCCCAAGTCCTCTTCCAGCCCACGTGGCCAACCTATCTGGCGTCATGATCTAAAACATGGCAGAAGGAAAGCTTGTCCTATGACAGACGCAGCACCCAAACGATGTGGTTTATGAAAGGAGGACAATGTTTGAACTGTAGTCAGACACTAATTTGCATGCTGTTTTACACAGAAGATTCTGCTCTCATTAATGCACAATCAGAATTGAAGTTTCCTCCTGTCAAAAATGTTCTTGGTTATGCCACATACACAAATATACATGTACCATATATTTTCGTTTTTTGAGGAGAATCCTTTCTTTTAAATGAATTTACCAGAATTTCTGAGTTTGTAGGGCACAGGCTGATAGGTGTAACATTGTTGTGTGCGTCTCAAGATATTAGACGATGGCTTAGAATATCCTTCACAGAGGCCCCTGGGTGGCTCAGTTGGTTAAGGGTCTGACTTTTCCTCAGGTCACGATCTCGCAGTTCATGGGTTCGAGCCCTGCATTGGGTTCTGTGCTGACAGTTCAGAGCCTGGAGTCTGCTTTGGATTCTGTGTCTTCCTCTCTCTCTGCCCCTGTCACTGCTTGTACTCTTGTCTATTTGTCTCTCTCTAAAAGAAATAAACATTAAAAAATTAAATAAAAAACTATTTTAAATAACCCTATACTAGGGTTATTTAAACCCTACTACTAGCCAGATAACATACTAGCCAGATAAAGTCTAGCACCTCTAGATGAAATAGTGCACAATATTGTCATTGACCTAGTGACATGGATAAAGACGTGAAAATACTCATTAAAAAGTCACTGCATGTGACATAAGAGTCATTTCATTAGAACACTTTCAAAGCTTAATACAATACAGCAATGGTTTAAAATGAAATGGCCTGCCTTGTGTATCTCCGATTTCAGATTTATTTCATATTGTTTCAGAATTAGAGATAATATCAATATTCAAATATGATGAAAAGGAGCCAAAATGTAAGCTGAAAGAGAATACTGGCAAAGTTTCAATATTATCAAAATTCTCATTATATCGTGATGGAAACTAAAACTTGTAGATCAACATCATGACCACAAGGACAAAAATCATATTCAGTCCCAACTCAGAAGTAAAAAAGCAAGAGGCAAATGAATGTTGCAGAAAATACAATTTGCAGTTAAACAGACTAGAAAGATGCTCAACATCACTCATCATCAGGAAAATACAAATGAAAACCACACTGAGACACCGCCTCACACTGGTCAGAGTGGCTAAAATCAACAACTCAGGAAACAACAGATGTTGGCGAGGATGTGGAGAAATGGAGACCCTTTTGCACTGTTGGTGGGAATGCAAACTGGTGCAGCCTCTCTGGAAAACAGTGTAGAGGCTACTTAGAAAATTAAAAATAGAGCTACCCTACGACCCAACAATAGCACCACTAGGAATTTATCCAAAGGATACAGGAGTGCTGATTCATAGGGGCACGTGTACCCCAGTGTTTATAGTAGCACTTTCAGCAATAGCCAAATCACAGAAAGAGCCCAAATGTCCATCAACTGATGAATGGATAAAGAAGATGTGCTTTATATATACAATGAAGTACTACTTGGCATTGAGAAAGAATGAAATCTGGCCATTTGCCGCAACGTGGATGAAATTGGAGAGTATTATGCTAAGTGAAACAAGTCAGTCAGAGAAAGATCTATCATAATTTTAGTCATATGTGGAATTTGGGAAACTTAACAGAAGACCATGGGGGAAGGGAAGGGAAAAAACAGTTTCAAACAGACAAGGAAGGAGGCAAACGTATAAGACTCTTAAATACAGAGAACAAACTAATGGGTTTATTGTGGGGAGAGGGAATGGGTGGTGAGGACTGAGGAGGGCACTTGTTGGGATGAGCACTGGCTGGTGTGTGTAAGCGATGAATCACGGGACTCTACCCCTAAAATGAGGAACACACTGTATATGCTGTATGCTAGCCAACTTGACAATAAATAATATTTAAATAATAATAATAATAAATATTAGTCCTGATTAGACTGCCTAAGAAAACTTTAAATGTCTAAAATTGTAAAGTTTATATACAAAGCAAAGTTTAAAGAGGTTTTTCCTAATTTGACAAAACTCCTAAACATTTGCATAGCATTACTAATAGAGGGTTGCTAAGCTGAAGTGAAGGTTTCTAAACTATCAGTAATACAAATCAATTTTGAGTCAATCAGGTTAAGGAAAAAACTGTTATCTCTCTACTTTCTTTACAGAAAATGATATTTAAAAATGTATTGTCATTTCAAGAAGCAAAGAGAATACAACCAAAAAATGTTGCAATTACAAAAGTTCATTGGGAAGCTAATTAATACAATTGTGTTGTTTTTCAGGATTTTGTGATTTGGATATCTGTATCTCTTAAAAAATCGATAACTTGTGATTTCTCATCCTAAACAAATATTTATTTTCTTACCTAATTTAAAGTTACATTTGTAACTTGGTGTTCTTCTTCTTAGAGAAATCTTCCCAAAGTATCAGACCCCACATAATCTCAACTCACTCTTGCTCCATCTTTTCTTACACTTTGCTGAGGGAATTCATTCAAACAGACTGACCAGTTGGTTACTTGATAACTTTTATATATTGACTCGACTACCAGTGAATTTGATGAAAATGTATCTCATACCTAGACCTCCAAAGATAAGCTTCTCTGGGCTCAAATCATATCCTGATTGTGAAACAATTCTCTAAAATGAAGAAAGCTGGTAGGAGTAAATCTCTCCTTCCATTCTGGAAGTTTCAAGTTCTGACCATTGGAAATGATTCCATGGCACAGAATTAAGATTTTTCAAGATACATATAAACAGTTAAGTGCATCTAAATGTAATCCCTTGGTTTTAGAAAGCCAATTTCATGAAGAAAGCCTTCCAGCATTTACTCACAATAATGTTCATAAGCAACGTGATGTAAACTGATATTTTCCTTGTGGCCTGTTGCTATGGTGGCACAGACAGATTAATAGAGGAACTTGAAGACACTGCAAGTGATCATCTGTCTTTCCCTGCTTAGCAACCCTTGGAATATACTACCCTCCCTCTCTGCCAACCACTCCACCCAGAGATCAATGACCCACTCTCTGTGTGGCATTAAATAAAGTGTGTGGAGTTGGGAGATATGGTAAATCTTTTCTAGGGACTTTTCCTAAATTCTAAACAGTCTGGCCGGTGACTCTTAGAAAACCTTAATTGCTTGCTTGCTCCCTTTGCTGTCCCCAAGCTCTCCTCCACCGTAACAAAAAAGCTAAAGAAAATTAAGGAAAAGTGAGGGCAGGGGAGTAAACCAAATGGTCAACAGTTCAACAGGGACAAGAGGGTAAGTGGGATAAAATATATTAAACTAGGACTAAGATTTTTATGTTTTCGGGGCACCTGAGTGGCTTAGTTGGTTAAGCATCTGACTCTTGATTTCAGGTCAGGTCATGGCCTCGCAGTTGGTGGGTTTGAGCTCCACACTGGGCTCTGTGCTGACAATGTGGAGCCTGCTTGGGTCTCTCTCTCTCTCTCTCTCTCACTCTGCCCCTCCACAATGTATGTGTGCTCTCCCTCTCTCTCTCAAAATAAATAAACTTAAAAAAAAAAGATTCTTATGTTTTCAACCTTGCATCCTCCTTCAGTGTTCACAAAGCATTAAAAATAGGTACACTGTGCATCCCATCTACAACACTTTGTCTTCATAATTAGCTGGTGTACACGCAACATTCACAGAAAGCTATTAAACAAGATGAGGACTTGGCAATGATGCAGCAACCCTTCGATTTTTCATTGTTATGTTGATGAGCAATTGAAATGGCCGTAATTAAAATAACTCTGTAATTCTATTTTTAGTGATCTGTTTACTGTCCAAATTAAATACATAGAGCAAGAAGAAGCAACCTGGCATGGTCAGTACTATAAAAAGAAACAAACGACTCTCTCATGATGCCCTTCTACACTCATGCAGGAAAAGACTCACTGAAACGCGCATAATATGGTCCATTTTCCAACAAAGTGGTTTGCACTTCCTACTCCATATAATACAAATTATATTTGAACTGTTCTGAATTCCTCCAATGATGAGTGTATCATTAACTCTGAAAGCACTCCTCCTTGACTCGGCGGTAACATCAGGTTAGCCGCGCGCTAGCAGTTAGCAAGGTTGACTTGAACATCTGTGACTGTGTGAGGTAAGAGCCCTAGGACTCATGGGTAACGAGAAGCATGGACACTAGTGCCAGTTTGAGGGTATTGAGCAGGTGCTCCACTCTCCCCAGTTAAAGGACACCAACAGCTCAGCAATGCCATAGGTGCTGTCCAAGATATGCAGAAGAAATGACCCCTGACATCTCAGTGTTTAGCAGTCATTCCAGGGAGAGATCCTGGACTTTGGGTCTGAGAATCATCATTTGTTCCAGACTCTCTCCCTCCAGGCAGGTGAACCCCTAAGCCGTCCACCATCTATGGCTGTCTCTTTCTTGCCTCTGTATGCAGGGAAGCCAGGGGCCAGCTTGAGATAGCCAAAACAGAGTCACATAAGAAGACAGGCATCAAGAGGAAGAAAAGATTCTTCCAGCAGAAGGTAATGCTCCTGTCACAGGAAAGATTGTACAAGAACACATCCTGATCATAGCAATGATCACTATTACGCTGTGCCAACTCGTGTCACAACACATATCTATCAATGTCAGCCTGGCCTTCCTACCAACACAGCAAGAGACAATGCCAGCTCTGACAGCTATCTGTCATGTCTGTTATTTTCCTGTTTTAGCGAGACAGGGAGAAATGATGACCTTCGAGCCTTGGGGAAGTAGAACCTATCTTTCCTTCATTTTCTCTCTGAGGAAGGGATACTCCATATTACTTATCACTCTTTAAATCTTCTCTGTCAAGTCCAAAGATCTGGATAAATGTATTACATTATTTTAATCATGATCACTACTATTATGTAAATCCTTAGTTTTTCTTTAGATAGGTTCGTGTTATTCCAAGAGAAAACATGGTAAAATTCTTGAGGCCCAACAGCCTAATCTATCTCCATTGACTTGATTGTAGGACATCCTAGTTCCTATTCCTTTGATCTATATTTAGTTGATGGGAAACAAATACACAAGACCAGATGGTGTATGGACTCTGCCTTTAAAGGACTCACAAGCCAGGAGATTTATTACAACCACAAACATATGTTCAAGATGCCATTTGAGTCAAGAAAGGGAAGTTTCTTCCTTCCTCAGAGTCCTCATACTTATTGTTCCCTTGGTCTGAGGGGAGACAGACACTTAGCCTACTTTCCACTTGCAGAACACCTGTATATCCTCTATACCTTGGCTTAGATGGCCTTTCTCCAGAGAAGCTTTCTCACTTCCATCATTTCAAGTGGAGTCTACCTGTTGAATGCTCCTTTTCACAGTACTTACAACATGAAAACAAAATAATCTATGATTCTTTGTTTGATGTATGTGTATACATACACATATATATCCCCCACTAGACTGTCACTGCCTTGCTGTTATATGCCTAGCCTGGAGAAAAAGGGAAGCCGTACATCTGGAATGTCTTAAAGGGTAAGTGGAGTTCAGCAAACAAGCATGGAAGCCAAAGAAGGAATGGCTTTCCAGAGAGGGGGGGCAATGGGGAGAGAGGATACAATTGGAAAAACTGGCAGGAAACAGATTAATGAAGAGATGACGTGACAAGGGACTCACACACGGTCCTCTGGGTACTGGACAGCCACTGAAGGCATAAGCAAAAAAGCGATATGATGCACATTTTAGAACTACAGCTTTGGCAGTGGTGAGGGCAAGAAGAGGCAAGGAACTCAATGAGAAAGTTACTGAGAAATGGTGAGCATCTGAATCAAGGTAGGACCAGAAAATGCAGAGGAAGGGATAGATTTGAAGGACAATAGGAAAGCAGAAATAATAGTTATTTGCACTCATTTAGATGCAGCTGGGAAGGGAATGGATGTTATGGGTGACATCTGGGCTCTTGGGTTGGATGACCTGTGATACGAGTACCGAGCGATACTACTAATCAGTACTTCAAATAGGAGGTTAGGTTTGGGTCAAAGATAACAGTCATAATTGTGCACTTCTGAGTCTGAGGTGCCCATAGGCCCTCCAGTAAGGAAGTCAATAACCCAGTTGAATAAATGGACTGAAGGCTCAGGAGAGACAAGTGGGTTGGAGCTGGAGGTTTGGGGTTCTCTAGAATGACTGGGGACTGACACCATGAGAGCACAAGAGAGTGACAAGGAGCAGGGGTAGAATGAAAAGAAAAAGCACTGGTTGCAGAGCCCGTATGAGCTCTCTTGCCCCTTCCATCCAGCACACCACTTGCCATCTTCTGCTGGCTCAGCACTCCTCCTCTGCAAGATCCCTCACCCCAACCCCCTGGCCCAGGCCTCCACTAGCCTTACCAACAACCTGGTACTCACACCTTTGAGAGCAATAAAAATCCAGTTCTGAATGCCTCCAGAAAGGTGAAAGCAAAGTTGTAACTCTCAAAATGGTGGCGTGATCGCAGGGACCGTGGCAGTGCTGTTGACAGCTGTGCTTGTTTGCTGGGGTGGCCATAACAAAATACCCCTGGAGGTTACAAGTCCACATTCAAGGTGTTGGCAGGGTTGATTCCTTCTGAAGGCTGTGGCGAAGAATCTGTCCCATGCTTCTCCCCTTGCTCTGGTGGTCTCTGGCAATCTTTGGTGTTTCTTGGGTGTAGACATACCACCCTGAGCTCTGCTTTCCTGTTCCCATGACGCTCTTCCTGTGTGCCTGTGCTTGTATCTAAGTCTCCCCGTTTTAATTTTGTTTACATTTATTTATTTTTGAGAGACAGAGAGCACAAGTGAGGGAGGAACAGAGAGAAAGAGGGAGACACAGAATCCAAAGCAGGCTCTGGGCTCTGAGCTGTCAACACAGAGCCCAAGGGGGGGCTCGAACTCACAAACCATGAGATCATGACCTGAGCAGAAGTCAGATGTTAAACTGACTGAGCCACTCAGGTGCCCGCCCCCCCATCTCCCATTTTTATAAAGACACCAGTCATGTTGAATTAGGTCCTTCCCTAATGACATCATCTTAAGTTAACTAATTACATCTGCAACAACGTTATTTCCATACAAGTTCACATTCTAAGGTACTAGAAGTTAAGAGTTCAAATATGAATTTTGAGGGAGTGCCATCTAAGCCATAACAACTGCTGAACACCATCTATTTGTTTTTTTGGTTTGTAGAGGAGCTATTTCTTTCATAAAGTAATATAATGAGAAAGTGCTCTATGATCTGGAAATTGTTAAAAGTCCTGAAGTTATTACTTCTGATAAGATATAAGCAATTTACATAAATCGTATTGCGAAATTGTTCAGGGTGAGGCTAAGGGTCCTCACTAATCCAAATGCTGAGCATATGGACACAATGATATGGTATAATCACCACGCCAAATGTTTAGTCCTTTCTAGGCAACAAAAACACAGCATCAGACTTTGATAGCAGTTCTCTATTTTTAGGCTTTGTGACTGCCTGCACTGTCGTAATGGCAGTAAAATGAGTTTATTCATCTCTGAAGATTTCAAACGTAACTGTTAGGACTGTGGCCATTAGTTCCTGTCCTGTCACTGGGGCATCAGTGCTCATGAGGTCATTGCTTGGCACCTCCCGGCAACAGTCACAGTCAACATTCGGAGCTTGTGGTGTGACAGGTGCAGGAGCAGCCCAGGGTGCATATGCAATCCTGTGCCCCATCACCAGCCCAATTGCTCTATGTATCTGATTCATGTTTTTAATGAAACTCTGCCTCTCGCTCTTTATTGGCTTCAAAGCTTCTTCCCAGAATCTTAAAACTGAACTTGTAGAGACTGACATGCCTCTAAATCCCTTCTCCATCTGAGAAAAGGGATCAAAAGCTTAGACCTCCTTTTGATCTGCATGGCACAATGCTATCCTCTGAACCCTCAAACTGGTGATATTGTGTTCCAGCTTCTTTGAGGGTGCTTTCATTCAGAAGCTTTTTCAAACAGAATCACAGAAAACCTTATACTCGTATGCACCTTTGCCCTTCCTCTTGCTCAAAAACCTATCCCCACGCATCTAATTTCTCCCTCGCAATATGATTATAAATATCAGCATAGCATTCTGCATAAACCCTATGAAGGATTATCATCCCTCTTAGTCCCATGACTTAGCTACCAGCCTGCAAGCTTTCAACCAGCTAAATGGAGGGCCACAAAGAAGGCTTTCCCTACTGGGTGTTTTTATTTATTGTTTATTATATTGGGACAGATACAAATCAGTTAACTTGGCAGCCTCAATCTTTTTTAATTTTTTTTGCCTTTATTTTATTTTGAGAGACAGAGACAGAGA
>NC_043701.1:16736253-16739187 GCF_006229205.1 Suricata suricatta
AACCCTTGGATATAATTTTCTGCTGATAAAAATATCAGTAACTTGAAAAAAATTAAAAACATTTTTTTTAACATTTATTTATTTTTGAGAGACAGAGAGAGGCAGATCATGAGCAGGGGAGGGGCAGAGAGAGAGGGACACACAGAATCCGAAGACAGGCTCCAGGCTCTGAGCTGTCAGCACAGAACCTGATGCAGGGCTTGAATCCACGAACTGTGAGATCATGACCTGAGCCAAAGTCAGACGCTCAACTGACTGAGCCACCCAGGCGCGCCCCCCGCCACCCAAATATTTTTTTAATGTTTATTTTTGAGAGAGGCAGAGCGTGAATGAGGGAGGGGCAGACAGAGAGGGAGACACAGAATCTGAAGCAGGCTCCAGGCTCTGAGCTGTCAGCACAGAGCCTGATGTGGGGCTTGAACTCATGAACTACAAGATCATGATCTGAGCCAAAGTTGGATGCCCAATCGACTGAGCCACCCAGCCACCCCAAAAAACATTTTTTAAATGTTTTTTTATTTTTGAGAGGGAGAGAGAGAGACAGCGTGAGCAGGGGATGGGCAGAGAGAGAGAGGGAGACACAGAATCCGAAGCAGGCTCCAGGTTTCGAGCTGTCAGCACATAGCCCAACATGGGGCTCAAACTCACAAACCATGAGATCATGATCTGAGCCGAAATCGGATGCTTAACTGACTGAGCCACCCAAATGCCCTGAAAAAAAATTTTTTTTAAAACATGGGCAGTTGACATCAGAGATTCTCTTCAGGTCTGACTTCTAGGTGAAGTGATTTATACTTAGGGCTTCTCGCCTGCCAGCTGGCAAATGTATTTGCATTCTTAGCCTTTGTAAGAAGTCTACTGCATTAGTTGATTTGCAGACTATTTTGTAACTGCTTGGATATAAATGTTTGTCTGGGGTCGGGTTTAAGAACACAGCTCTCAGTGCGTATTCGCCTCTAGATGATCATGGTTTTCAGTAGGACTTTGATAATGTTTGTAGTTTCCTGCCTGGAAGAGTTTTACTGAGGACAGGAAGCATACTCTGACACTGCTTTCTGTTCCCCTGATAGCTTCTCAAGGAAGCAGGATGTCCATAAGCCCGGCAAGAAACTTCTGAGCTGGCCAGTCGGACCTGAGTATATTAACCAGTGGGTGATGCTATCCATTTTTTCTAAGCCCTGAGTTCCTGGGAGGACCCAGCAGGGGCTAATGAACAGGAAGAGAGAGGGGAGAAGATCAGTGATGAGGTGCATCCTTTGACTTATGACAGGGGCATTGGGTGACAGCTAGGAGACAGTTAGGAGAAGGAACCACAAGCTTACAGTGACCCCAGCCATGGCTGGTCGTACTGCCGCGGGGAAGTTGTTTATCCTTTAGATTTTACTCAAGAGTCATTGCCCTAAAGATTTATCTCTGGAACTTATTTATTTACTCTCTTATTATTCTTTTGCAAAGCAATATTAAAATCTCTGTGGAATATTTCATTGTTGGAGTAAATCATTTTTTTAAATGACCCTAACTCGTGGCTAATACAAATTTATTATTGTCCTCAGACTACTTTCTACCCATTTCCATCTTCATAGCTCAACCTACTTCGGTTATTACTTAGATTTGCCTAATGGTAACTTTTTTCCCTTATATAGCAGAGAATAGCTATATGGATTTGTACATCCATTTATTTCTAGACCTTAGCAAGTATCCGTAACCCCCTAGTAATAAATAATTCTCTTAGGACCCCTAAATCCTTTTCTTTGTGCTCATCCGTGTATGGATCAGGGTAGCATCAGTGTAGGGCCTGAGAATTATCTGGAAGGGAGGCTCTGACAGCAAGGTCTCGAGAAGTCAGGAAGTCCATGTACCGGGGCAGCACTGCAGGTTTAGGGCCTTGGCAAGGACATGGAGGAGCATGGAGGAAAAACAGGCCAAAGGCGCTGAGCCCAGCAGAATCTGTGGGAGCCAGGAATGCTGGAACCTGAAAAATTCATTCATAGAGAAGTTGAGTGACAAAGGCCGGAACACTGGCTCAGAGGGTCAGATAGAAGAAATCGGTGCCCAGACTCCATGCATGGGCAGCCGATGGAATTAGAAAATATACAGTGAAAAGAAAAAAAAAAAGACTTTGCTAACACGTATCGTGAACTTGATAAGGACTCTAACATGTGCTCTCTGCAGTGGACCAGAGTGAGGCCAGCGTGCAGTTAGGACTGAGCCCAGCGACAGAGAAAATTGGAGAATGAGAAGCCTGAGGAGGGAGCCCAGCAGTTCCTGACAGCACTTTCTGGCAGCATTTCATCTGGATGGTCAAATTGCTTACGCTTGCGTTTTCTAGACGTCTCTTACCTTTGTGATTTATTGGTCAATAGCATCTGTATTGCACCGCATTGCTCAAGGTTTCAATCCTCCTGCACTTTTTTATTTAGATAGAAGGAAAACTCTGTCAGGATTCTCTTACTGCCTGTTATTTTTTTTACATTCATCTCAACTTAATCTGTCCAAGACCCAATAAAATGCAACACTCTTGTCCCCCCCCCCCTTTTTTTTAAGCAAATCTTGGATTGGTGCTATGATGCCATTATCTCATGAATAAAAAAGAGTGAAAGGATGCTTTGAGAGGGACTTTCAGGATCACAGATTTGACCTCTGGGTTCTTGGTGCTTTTGGAAATGGTCCCACCTGACCCTTTCCTGTACAGAGGAGCACATTGAAATGGGTCAAGTGCAGGGGCACCTGGGTGGCTCTGTTGGTTAAATGTCTGACTCTTGATTTTGGCTCAGGTCATGATCTCATGGCTCATGAGATGGAGACCCGCGTGGGGCTCTGTGCTGACAGCACCAGAGCCTGCTTGGGATTCTTCCCCTCTCTCTGCCCCTCCCCTGCTCATGCATGTGAATGTGCTCTCTCTCTCTTTCTCTCAAAATAAATAAACATTTAAAT
>NC_043701.1:16739287-16750389 GCF_006229205.1 Suricata suricatta
TTTGAAGATTCAGAGTGAGACAGACGATCCAAAGACCACACTGAGAAACACTTGATTAAGGAACCAGGTTGTTGGATCACTGGAAACTTGAAGCGTATACAAATTTGGTGGGTCCTCTTTCAGAATATTCTGAGAGCACAGACAGTATCTTAGCTGCACACCAGAGTGGCTGTAAAGTACATGAACATATCCCACTAAACTCATCAAATGTATCCTACCTTCAACCTCCCCTGAGTGCCCCAAATGCCTGCTCCCGCACTACTTGACTCCAAATAAAGCATAACGGAAAGGAAGTCAGAATGGAAAGAGACAATGGTCCTAACTGCCATTAAATATCTTGTTTTGACCAACCTTACAAACACAAGGCCATGTATGCCATTGCTAGGCTCTTTCCAGGGACCGGAGAGGACCCAAGCAAGTGGGACGCCCTGAGACATGAGGCCCACTGGCCTCACTGTAAATCTCCCGACAGCTGGGCTCAGGGGTGGTGGCCAACACACTAATGAGAGAGGTAAACAAGAACCCATGTGTGAAGCAGAAGATAGTGTGGAATCTGAGCTTGATCCCAGCTCCACATTAAAAGTTCAGTAAATGCTTCTGATAGATTATCATTAAAGCCAATTTTATATCACCCACTAACAGTAACTTGTAAGGGAAGAGGAGACCAAGATTGTTTTAGATTGTCCTTTAGAAGTGGGAAGTATATGTCGTAGTCCGAAAACTTAGATTCAATGTTTCTACTGTTTTTCTTTAGTGTAAACTACAGGTTAGAGTTGATAAAAATCTTGAGGCACCTGGGGGGCTAAGTCAGTTAAATGTCCAACTTCAGCTCAGGTCATAATTTCGTGGTTTGTGGATCCAAGCCCCATGCCTGAGCTGTGAGCACAGAGCCTGGAGCCTGCTGCAGATTCTGTATCTTCCTCTTTCTCTTTCTCTCTCTCTCTCAAAATAAATATTAAAAAAATTTTTTTAAAGATTTGATCCAATCTTCTTTACTTGGGAAGATACACAGACTATAAAGTGAGAAAGCATCACAGGAGTTGTGAATTTTAAAGAAATAAATTCCTCCTCTACTACAAAGCTGTCATCATCAAGACAGTATGGTATTGGCACAAAAACAGACACACAGACCAATGGAATAGAGAACTCAGAATTGGACACACAAATTGTATGGCCAACTGATCTTTGACAAAGCAGGAAGGAGTATCCAATGAAAAATGACAGACCTTTCAGCAAATGGAGCTGGGAGAACTGGACAGTCACATGCAGAAGAATGAAATTGGACCACCTTCTTGCACCACACACAAAAATAAACTCAAAATGGATGAAAGACCTAAATGTGAAACAGGAAACCATCAAAACCCTAAAGGAGAAAATAGGCAACAACCTCTTTGACCTCAGCCTCAGCAACTTCTTATTCAACACATCTCTGAAGGCAAGGGAAATAAAAGAAAAAAAGGACTCTTGGGACCTCATCAATATAAAAAGCTTCTGCACAGCAAAAGAAACAATGAACAAAACTAAAAGGCAACTGACAGAATGGGAGAAGATATTTGCAAATGAGATATCAGGTAAAGGGTTAGGATCCAAAATCTATAAAGAACTTATCAAACTTCACACCTGAAAAACAAATAATCCAGTGAAGAAATGGTCAGAAGACATGAATAGACACTTTTCCAAAGAAGACTTCCAGATGGCCAACAGACACATGAAAAGATGCTCAACATCATTCATCATCAGGGATACAAATCAAAACCACATTGAGATACCACCTCACACTGGTCAGAGTAGCTAAAATTAACAACTCAGCAAACAACAGATGTTGGTGAGGATGTGGAGAAATGGGAATCCTCTTGCTCTGTTGGTGGGAATGCAAACTGGTGCAGCCACTCTGGAAAACAGTGTGGAGGTTCCTAAAAAAAAAAACATTAAAAATAGAATTACCCTATGACCCAGCAATAGCATCACTAGGAATTTATCCAAAGGATACAGGAGTGCTGATTCATTGGGGGCACTTGTACCCCAATGTTCATAGCAGCACTTTCAACAATAGCCAAGTCATGGAAAGAGCCTAAATGTCTATCAACTGATGAATGGATAAAGAAGATGTGGCTTATATATACAATGGAATACTACTTGGCAAGGAGAAAGAATGAAATCCTGCCATTTGCAACAACATGGACGAACCAGAGGGTGTTATGCTGAGTGAAATAAGTCAGTCAGAGAAAGCAAATATTATGTTTTTTAACTCATATAGGGAACTTGAGAAACCTAACAGAAGACCATGGGGGAGGAGAAGGGAAAAAATAGTTTCAAAAAGAGATGGAGGCAAACCCATAAGAGACTCTCAAGTACAGAGAACACATTGAGGGTTGGTGGGGGGTGGGGAGAGGGGAAAGTGGGTGATGGGCACTGAGGAGGGCACTTGTTGGGATGAGCACTGGGTGTCGTATGTAAGTGATGAATCATGGGAATCTACCCCTGAAACCAAGAGCACTGTGTATACGCTGTATGTTAGCTAACTTAACAATAAATTATATTTTAAAAAAAAAAGAAAAGAACTAAAGTGCTTTAAGATTCAAGAAGATGGGAACTGCCACACACATTTGGGTAGAGATGAGGGACGGGTAGAATGGAAAGGGAGAAGAGCTTGATCCGTCTCACAAGTGGTTCGGGTTCCCTGTCTTGGCCTTTCCCAGCTCCCTGCAAGTTGATGAACAGCCAGTCCAGATAGTAGACTGAACAATCTCACCATCCGGCCCTTCTGTGGGGGCAGGGAAGACCCAAGTCACACTGTACAGGATTTTGCAACTATGCTGGGTAGTTCAGATTTTATCCTAGAGCCCCTAGGGGTTGACAGTGACCAACGGGGAGTTTTCAAGATGGCTCTGGTGATGGTGAGGAGGTAGGACACCAAGAACCTATGAACAGTCAGGAGACTAGACTGTGGCACTGGTCCAGGAGGGAGGCAGTGAAGCACAACCGAGGGTAGTGACGGTGACCCTCATGAAGATCACAGGCTCTGGAGCTACAAGGAAGAAGGGCAGGGACCAGTGCCTTCCCCCCCCCCCCCTGTCTAGACTCCCAGGAAAGCACTTGTTCGCTATTCTCCTGCCGCCTTCCTGAGAAAAGCACTTGTCACAGGTCCTCAAGAACTATGGTTCTTTTTTTTTTTTTAATTAATGTTTATTTTATTTTTGTGAGAGAGAGAAAGACAGAGCACGAGCCGGGGAGGAGCAAAGAGAGAGAGGGAGACACAGAATTCAAAGCAGGCTCTAGGCTCTGAGCTGTCAGCACAGAGTCTGACGCAGGGCTCAAACTCACAACCGCGAGATCATGACCTGAGCCGAAGTCAGACGCTTAATCGACCGAACCACCCAGGCGCCCCAAGAACCACAGTTCTATTCCAGCTTTATTCCCACACCTGCCTAACAAGTCTTGCTCATCTTGAAGAGAACACCAGGGTCCAAGGAACTCACGAACTCTCTAAGCGGGTAGGGCCAAACTGCATATCCAACCGTGCCTGGCTACTCGCTATCCTCAGTATGATCAATATCACCTAGCAAATGGAGTGCCTCTTCTGGGATCGAATTTCTTCCCCACGTTCTAACAATATAAAACAATATAAGCAACTCCAAACGTAGATGCCTGCCATACCGCAGCCTGTCTGGATTTCTTCCTCCACCTCAGACTTGCCCCAGGCAATTTCCTGTGAAAGTAGACAAGTTTCAGAACTCTCCAGAATGCACCACCTGTTAGAGATTCAGAACGGCCTCCTCCACCTGATTAATTTCCCAAAGAGACTAACCTTGTTGCAGAACTGTCGTGCTCAGACCAAAAGCTGAAAAGACCCATCTAGATCACAAAGGATCAGGCAGCCAGCCAGCCATCCTCTGTAGTATACAGATTAGTATTTTTAAAAAAAAAAAAAAAAGAAGGAAAGCAGGTCTGGCTTCACCTACCTTCCAAAATGTTTTCCACAACTACTAGGAGGAGAGGTAGAGGGCTCTCTTCTGATAAAACAGAAGTTATTGTTCCTATCACAATTTCACATACACACAACAAGCAAAGTGAGTCCCTGTATTTTTTTTTTTCTAGAAAATGTAGGGAGGTGGACAGATAAATGGATAGATAAGGTAGATTTAGAGAATCTCATGTCTGGTCACTTTGAAGAAAATACGAATGTCCAGAGAGGTTGAGTGACTAACACAAGATCACACAGCAGCCATACATGGAACCTTCACCATCTTATTGACAAACCAGTTTTCTTGCAACTACACCTAGATTCTCCCTTCCACAATGGCAAGAGTAGGATAAGGAACAGTTAAGACTCAGACTTACTATGTGTATATCCCAATTCTTATGCTACATGAGACCCCGGACAATTTATTTAACCTCTCCGTGCTGTCATCTGAGTAACAGGCATTATCCTAATCACCTGTTTCATAGGACTACTGTGAGAATTAAATAGAATAATTTACGTTAAGTACTGGCATCTGTGTCATCACTACAATATAACCAATATCATCACTATTACTGTCCAATTGAAGCAGTCGTGAATTTGTGATTCTTGGATGGCCTATTTCCACTGAATTTGTTGGCTAAAGCATAAATGAACAATTTAAAAAAACCTTAAATGAGTTTGCAGGGTGGTACACATTTCCATAATTTTCAAGCTGGTGTCTGAATGTATGTACTTCCTCTGCCTTTTAGATTCACTTTTCTGGCTTCTCCTTCAATATATATTAAGAACTGAGCTTCCCCAACATTTTCCTGAGTATGCAGGTACAAAACTATGTCAAATCTGCTTCACCAAATACTCCTTGCCTTGTTTTTCACATTATTTGCCTGGATTTTACTATCTTTGATGCTGTGATGCCCCTGCATTTGAACCTGGCCAGATACAACCACTGATCTCTAGCACACAACAGCACCTTCTTTCCTTTTCCCCACCAGCCCGCTTGGACCATAATAGCAGAGTCTCCAAACCACAATAGGGTCCTTCTTCCCAACTCTTATATTTGAATTACCAAAGTCTCATTTTAGGACAGTGGCCTTCAAACTTGGCTGCATTTCGGAATCACATGGAGAACTTTAGGAAGTATTGATGCCTCGGCGCCATACCTGGAGAGTGTGAGTCACTGGATCCTGGCTGCAACCTGGGCACTGGTGTTTTTCAGAACTTTCCAAGTGACTCTAAAGTATAGCTCAGGTTGAGGACCTGTGATAGATTCGTGGGGCTGCAGAGACGCAGAAGGCTGGGACCAGAGGGAGCCTGCTCAAGCATCTACCTCAGGGCGGGGGGGGGGGGGGGGGGGGGGGGGGGGGTTGTGCCTCTCAGAGCATCCGCGGTTGTGTTGACCAACGTCGCTCTCTATTCCTTAGAGCACCTCCTGTATAGCATCTCTTGTGCGGGGATCAGTTTAGTTCCATGTTCCTCCGTTCTTGACTGTGAGCTCCTGAAAGCAGGGATCGTTTCTCTCTCATTCCCAACACCTCCAACAGAAGCGGGATAAGGTGCCCCATGGATGTGTGTTGCACCAAACTGAAAGCGTTTATTCTTACTTACTCCCGAAGCAAAGTAACCAGGCGAGAGCAAATCCAGGACTCTGATGCTACAAGAGAGCCCTTGAAGGGCACCCCCACGAGCATCCCCTGGACGGGCCTGCCCCTCATCAGTAAGTCAGAGTCAGGTGGCAGCTCCGCCACCGACAGTTTATAACTCGCAAAGTCTGGAGCCTCCTCAAGTGTGAATATAATTAAAGCCTCTGCATATTACCTCTTCCATTGTGCCTGGCGCTGGTCCCCGCTGGTTGTTCAGATAAGACAAGACTGATGAATGTGAATGTGTCTGAAGTTAAAGCAGGCAGGAGATAATGAAAAAGGCTGATTGGAAAGTCCTTATCAACTCAAGAGAGTTCTGAGATGTACAGAGCGCCAGGACTACACGCAGACCTTTCTTCCAAAGTCAAGAAGCACAACAGCTGTTCCGCCAACTCTACAGCCTTCTCCCCACGGACACAGGCAAGGCAGCAGGGCCACTGACACACAACCCCGGCAGGAAGAATATTCCATGGGAATGGCGCCCTATGGAGTTATGCGACTCAGCTACCCCTACCACACCTGCGGTGTGAAGATTCACAGCACTTGTAACACAAAGTTGCTTCCGTGATCAATAAGTTTCAAGGCAATCAAAATCACTTACGGTAGTAATTACGACTTTTCACGACAGAGTCCTGGATCTCCCTCTCAGACCTCACCTCTCCATTCAGATCACATCGTCAACTTCTGAGACCCTCTGGTTCTGAAGTCCTGTTCCGAGCTCCCTTCTCTCATCCCCAAGCTCTACCCACTAACCTTGCTTCATGCAGAGTGTTAAAACCACTGGGAAATTTGGGGGAGGTCTACATTGCAAATGTTGATTGCCGTCTTTATTCTTTGTTGTTATCACATTGCTGTGGTGAAAATAGATTTGAGCCTCAACTTTCATCCTATGACTACCGTGACAGAAGCTGATTTGGTCTTTACCTATTGGTGCCTTCTTAGACCAAACCATCATCACTCCCATTGGCCAAGGTTTCCTCCTAAGGTAGTATGATGTAGTGATGAAAGTGACTGACTTGGCACTGGACGGTCTGGGTTCAAATCTCAGATTCAGTAATCATAAGCCTTGACATCTTTGGCAGGTAGCTGTGCTTCAATATTCTCACATATGGTAAGTGGGTGATGGTAATAGTATCTACCTCATAAGACTGTTATGGGGATTAAATTTTTTCTCTTGTAGACCAGTGCCTCATACATTACGATGTTCAATACTCTTCCCAGGTCTGAGGTTTTGTGAGATTGACTTAGCCAGAATCGCACTAATAGGACAAGCAAGCACCTGGCCACCCCTCTTTAGTTCCCAAGATGCATAAATTTCTTCCTGGTCTTTCTTCCAGCCTAGAACTTACAACATTCTAGGGAATGTGACTGGCTGTTTTCTGTCCCCTTGTTGATTAAATTTACTTAAAATTGAGATTATTTCTTGATATTATCTTTCTGCTGTTAAAAAAATGTCTTTGGTAACTGCCTGTGCATCTCAGATGGTGGGCACTCTCTCCACTGTTAGATTTCCAGCTCACCCTCTCAGCTTCCATTATTTTCTCATGAGGCTTCTTTCCTTAGTTACAGCCTGCCTATAGCTACCCCAGTGACAGGGTCTCAACTCCTACCATAGCCAGGAAATTATTTCCCTTTATCATATTTTATTCATCCTTTTGAAACATGAGCTGACTTTTGAAGAACCGTCATGACTATACCTTAAAAAAAATTCTTAGAATTCTACATTTATATTTTAACACCCAACTCCAAGTAGCTCTTACTCTTAAAATCACTTTTTAGGACATGAGATGTTTTCCCAAACTGTAAGTGAGAAGATAAAATTTAGGTGATTCAAGTACTAAAACAAAGAAACTGAACAGGATACTGCCAGATGAGGAGGAGTCAGACTTTAGATCCCTCTAAGATGTGACAACAGAGCAGAGAGGCTGATGGCCAAGTTCAATAGGCTGGTGAACGTCACCTCCAAGGACCACTCTGACTCCTATTCTGTGTTTGTCCTGCCAGCACATGCCTGGAAGTAATTTCCTGCTTAGTTGTAACTTGAAGTCACTTGCTCCTTTGGGTGGAGAAGATGCAATTTTGAGAGAACGCGTTACTTCTAAGAGCTTTCCAGAGCAACGAGCTACTGTGTGTCATCCACAATCACATGGAGAGCTTTTAGATCTCAGAATGGCCAGGTCTGGGGTCTAAAAATGTCCCCAAGAACTATTCTTCTCCTTCAACGTCCTGTCACTGGAACGTTTAACCAACTTGTCTCCAAGTGGTGTTTCTTGGGGCTTTACACCTCCTCATGAGCACATCCCTATCACCATGGCTTGGTGTGCTGCAATACGGTAGGCATCGATGAGGGCATGACGGGGACTGCCTGGAAGAACAGGTCTGGACGTGCACCAAAACCCACGTCCTTTTATTTAGTTCTGAACTGTGTCTATGTTCAACCAATCCCTGCCCTTGCCCCCACTCCCCCGACCTGTCCCACTGTCTTATAAGGAACTTTTTCATTTTGCAGTATAATGGGAGTGACTTTGCACCCTGAACTAATCACCCAGTTCTGTCAACAAATGCTTCCAATGCACCACGTACGTTTCAGCTAATACAGCCTTTTGAAGAAGAATGAGATTTGGGTGGAGAAGAAAGGTTAGCGCGTTTGAACGGGCAAGGAGATCGGCAAGAACTGAGGTATAAGACGATCGGAGATTGGGGTGTCATGGCAAATTTGGAAATAAATGTGAAAAATATAAATGTGGAATGTTGAATGTTGTTTTGTGTTGAAAGGGCACTAAATAGAAATTAGACAAAGATTCCTTAATTGACAAATAAATCTGGAGAGCTGGATGAACAGACCAAATGTCTGGACAGGATGCTCAAAGCTATGGAGAAGTCAGGAAGCTCTCTGAAATCATGGGAATGGAGTGTGCACACTGTATAACCCAAGAGTAAGTTGAGGACAGACTCTAACAGCTTCCTGTTGCTGTTGTAACAAATTAGCACAACATGGATGGCCTAAAACAAAACACATTTATTGTCTTTCATTCCTGGAGGTCAGAAGGCCAAACTGGATCTCACTGAGCTGAAATCAAGGTGTTGGACATCTGCATTCTTTCTGGAGATTCTGGCATAGAACTTATTTCCCTGTCCTTTCCAGCTTCTAGAAGGCACCAGCATTCCCCGGCTTGTGGTCCTTTCCTCCATCTTCAAGGCCAGAAATAACCAATTGTCTGTCACATCTTAGTACTCTAACGGACTTGAGCCTCCATCTTCTAGTTCCAGAACACTTGTAATCACGTTGGGCCACCTAGCTGATTCAAGGCAATGTCCTTACCTTAAGGTCAGATAATTAGCAGTCTTAATTCCATCTGCTACTATAATTCCCCCACCACCACTTTTTTTTTTTTTAGAGAAGGGTAGGGGGAGAGAGAATCTTAAACAGGTTCCACACTCAGCATGGAGCCCAATGCAGGGCATGATCCCACAACAGTGAGACCATGACCTGAGCTGAAATCAAGAGTCAGAGGCGTAACCAACTAAGCCACCCAGGTGCCCCTATAACCCCCCTTTTCCATGCAAGGTAACATATTCATAGGATCTGGGTATTAGGATGTGGACATCTTTGGGAGGCCATTATTCCGCCTCCCACAGCAACCTTTAAAAAAAGAAAAAGCATTAAGAGAATGATGATGATGATTAAGTGAGAGAAGGAAACCCCTATGTGGAGAGGAGGTATAGCTCAAGAGTTTCAATTAGGATTTACAAGTTGAAACAACTTTAGGACTCATTCTCTAGAGGAACTGTATCAGACCATACATTATGTCCTAACTCACGATTGCTGGTAATGTTGTCCCATTGAAGGGGAGAGTTTCCTTATGCTTTTCAGTGTGTGCATATTCACTGGAACAAAACTCTTAAGTAAAGATTACTAATCCACCCATCATTCAAGGAATGATTCCAGCACTGCCTTCCCATGAAGCTCTCCCCGCTCCACAGGCAGAATTAATTTCTCTTCCTTGGATCACCGTCCCTGGTGCTCCCGTTTCCAACAGTACTTATCATTCTGTAATGTAATTTCCTGTTTTCCTGCCTGTCTCCCTACTGGCTGATGGGGTCCTTTTGAGGACAGAGACCATGACTTAAACATCTTTGTATTCTAAGCACCTAGCAAGGTGGCTAGCATAAGGAAGGCATTGTGTTTATTGAATGGAAACCTGCAGGTAAACTAAGAGGATTCTAAACTACGTCCAGTCACAGGGGGAGGTGAGAGGGTGGTATTGGGGACTGCACACGGGATGCTAACGATAAAAATGAGAATAAGACACACGGACTCTCTAAGTCTTGAGGATGCATCTGAGAGGGAGACAGGAAACTGATAGGAATTAAGAAATGAAGAAATTCTCCTCTGATAGGCTGCCGATTGAAAAAGCAAGGTCAGAACGCAGACAAGGAAATTTACCTGCTATGCCTTTATACATTCTGGACCACACGTAGCATACAAATGAATGCTGAAAACAGACAAAACAAAATGAAACACCAAAACTACAGTTCCAGGAAGAGGAGTAGGCTGTTACATAATTTTTAAGCAGCCAAAACTTTTAGTAAATTGATGATGTATGTTAGAAAAATGTTCTCCACATACAATTTTTTCCATAGTACTTTCTGGATACTGTGACTATGAGCTACCGAGGAGGAAAAATACATTTCAAAACTGCTTTCATCCTCCCTGGAAATGCATAATGGATTTGAAGTTTCATTGATTCCCACTTAATTAAAAGGAGAAAAAGGAAACAAAAACTGACCCTGCTCTCTGCAAGAAGAAGAAATAGAAGAGAGGAGTCCAGTAAAACAAGAAGGTGAATTATGTAACAGAATAAATATACAAAGTTGTCTTCCCTCACACTACCCTTTACCAAAATCCTTCTTTTTCCTCCCCACAAATCAAGCATATTCTATTCTACATGGACTAGTCATTAAAAAGAGAAAAAATAAGGGGCGCCTGGGGGCTCAGTCACTTAAGTATCTGATTTCTGCTCAGGTCATGATCTCATAGCTCATGAGTTCAAGCCCTGCATCGGGCTCTGTGCTGATACTGCGGAGGCTGCTTGGAATTCTCTCTCTCTATGCCTCTCCCCCACTCACGCTTTCTCTCTCTCTCTTGAAATAAATAAATAAACTTAAAGAAAAGAAAAAAAGAGAAAAAACAAGTTAGGTAACAAAGAAACCTAAAGCTCAACACTAGTAAAGACTGGTATGAGAGCTTGGTAAAACCATTCCTTCTCAGTAACACTGGACTTTCTTGGATGCTGTATTCGACAGGCTCTTCCCTCCCTGTCCTGCACACTATTCTCAAACACACGTGGTTTCACCAGCTGCAGGCTCAAGGAACCACCCTGTTTTCCTGACCCCTTTTTCCACTTACTGTTCCTAATTGTTGCTCATGGTGTATGAGGAGAAAACTGGAGACCTACTGTAATGCCCAAGATTTCAATATCACCCCAAAACCAGAA
>NC_043701.1:16750489-16761273 GCF_006229205.1 Suricata suricatta
AATTGTGACATAGGTACAGTGACCCAATCATAATGGTACAACAGTATTGGCAGCAACTTTAACCATACACATTGTTCAGAGCATTCGTTACTTTTGGCGGGACCCAATTACAACATTTAGGGTATCTTTGAAATTAACCAATTACAGAGAGAATTCAGGGTCTTGTTCAGTGACTATTGGGTTAACTTTAACATTAGGTAACAGGGTCCTATCTAAAGTTCCCATCTGCAGGTCTCACCCTTAGGAATGTGGGGAGAGGTGCTGGCCTTTCCTGATTGGATACCACAAAGTGGTCTCTTCTCTAGGCAATGTGTAACTGCCTAATAGTTCTGGAGAGACTGACCCTTAGACCTTCTTGTTTAGAGGTGGACCTCTGTCATGGAGTCTGTTAGGTCAGACTTTGTCCTTACACTACTAATTCTTGGCCTGAAAAAGGAGCCCGTTAAAGTCCTTGATAAGAATAAAATCAAGAGGTCAGAGGAGAAGTGTGAGAAAAATGTCCAGGAAACCACAGAGAACTGTGTTTCAAGCAGCCACACAAAAGTAGCACCAAATACTGAAAAAAAAAAAACCAACCCAAAAAACATACAGTAAACAAGATAAATGAGATAGGCCTAAATATTTCCATTATGCATAGCACAAAAGAAAGATTAGCTTCTAGAAATATAAGAATTTTCCTCCATAGTTTATTTTTGCATCATATAGTCCTAATATGCCATCCTCACCCCAAACACATAAATGCAAGCCTGTGCTCACATGCTTACACACACATACACACATACACACACACACACACACACACACACTCATGTTGATGCCTCAGTAAGAAGGAATTGGAGTCAGTTTTGACAAATGTTCCAAAAATAAGAGGAAAAAACAAAATACAGCTCTCTTTGTTGCTGTTTTCATTTTCATAAAGGTCAGTGGACCAGTTGGCTCCACTGATTTGGAAAGAAAAGTAACTAAAACATTCAACCACAAAGCTAAAGGTCAGAGTCTAGTTAACTTACTGCAACTCTGCCGTTTTTAGAGCAAGACAGAGGGCTTACCAGCTAACCAAAGGTGAACCGTCTTCATCAGGTAAATATCATTAGTTTCAGACTTTCTCAGAATATGACTTTTACTAAGTTTAAAGACCTAACGCTATGGGTTAGGAGTATTATGTCAAAAGAAAAAAGAGAATAATGGGGTATCAGCAACTAATCCTTATTTGTAAATCATGTTATGTTCAATTCATCAAGAGGTAGGCAAGGTAGTTACTATAATTCTAATTTCTATATAAAGAAATAGTTTCAGAAGTTGTATTATTCGAAACTTCTAGGCAGAGCAATAGAGCTGAACATACAACAGCAACAAAACCAAGAATCTTCCAGGAAGAGCTCTAAATCACTGTCAGGTTTCCTGCACATATGAACAAATCTGCATGGTTGGGAAAATTGGACACACATAGCACTTTGGGAAAATACTGGATGTCGTGAGAACTTGGGCTCCCTCTGGCCAGCCAGAGCCTACTGTGTGGATATCTTTCCAACTCTGTGTTCAGTAATATCATGCTGGTATTTTGAAATCAGCCTTAATGGAAGTATTTTTCTCCAGCTTTATTGAAGTATGACTGACAAATAAAAATTGTGTGTATTTGAGGTGTACAACACAATGTTTTGATACATGTATACATTATGAAATAGTTACAAAAATCAAGCTAATTAAAATATCCGTCAGCTCACGTAGCCTCCCATCTCGTGTGTGTGTGTGTGTGTGTGTGTGTGTGTGTGTGTGTTAACACTGGAAATCTACTCTCTTAACACATTTCAAGTATAAAATACATTATTAGTAACTATAGTCACCATGCTGTACACTAGGTCTCTGACATTTTTAACTCAAAACTGCAAGTTTCTCCCCTTTGATTGGTATCTCCCCTCTGCCCCAACTTCCTCTGGTGACCACTATTCTCCTCTCATTACCATGAGCTCAACTGTTTTTAGATTCCACATCTATGTGAGATCATGCAGTATTTGTCTTTCTGTGTCTGAGAATCGCACTTAATGTCCTCCAGGTTTACCCACGTCATCACAAATGGCAGAATTTCCTTCCTTTTTTAGGCTGAATAATATTCCATTCATTTTGTGTGGGTATGTGTCACATTTTCTTTATCTATTTGTCTGCTGATGGACACTTTGTTGTTTCCGAGTTGACTACTGTGAACAATCCTGAAATGAACATGAGAGCACAGATATCTTTCTGTCCTTGGAGACAGTGATTTGATTTCCTTTGGATATGTACCCAGAAGTGGAATTACCAGACAATATCATAGTTATATTTTTAGTTTCCTGAAGCCCCTCCATACTGTTTTCGGTAATGGCTGTACCGATTTACATCCCCATCCACAGTGCACAAGGGTTCCATTTCTCTACATCCTTGCCAACAGTGTCATCTTTTTGACCTAACATCCTAAGTCAGATCGTATTTCATTATGGTTTTGATTTGCATTTCCCTGAATGTTTACTGCCGTTGAGCATCTCTTGATACACCATTGGCCATCTGTACATCTTCCTTGGAAAACAGTCTATTCAGTTCCTTTGCCCATTTGCAAACTAGGTTAATTAGAGTTTTTTCCTATTTGGTTGTATGGGTTCCTTATATATTTTGGATATAACATCCTTAACAGATAGATGGTTTACAACTATTTTCTGCCATTCTGTGGGATGCCTTTTCATTTTGTTGGCTATTTACTTTTCTGTGCAGAAACTCTGTAGTTTGATGTGGTCCCCCTTGTTTTCTTCCTTTTGTTCCCTATGCTTTTGATGTTTCCTTACATTTTGTACCCCAGGCACCTTAATTTGCTTCAATCCAGTCCCAGTCCTGCCTCATTGTCAAAAGAATCCGCCAAATCAAACTTACTTTCCATGAAGAGATGACTTCCTTTTTCGATTTAAATAAACAAATAATACATATTGTCTTGAGAATCGTCTCACCCCTGCATACTAGAGTGCATAAATCAATCAATTGATCAATCAGTAGATCAAAAGATGGATAGAAGACAGGCAGTAGGAGAGTGAGCCTGGCCATACGTGTGAACTGGAGAAAATAAGATATTCTAACTCCATTATTCCTTATGTGCACTTCCTCTGCTTTGTTTTCAAAGATCTTTCCCGTAAGAAAGAAGGGACAGGGTGTCTGGGTGGCTCAGTCCAACTCTTGATTTCAGCTCAGGTCTTGATCTCATGGTTTCCTGGGATCGAGCTCCACACTGGGCTCTACACAGGCAGCATGGGGCCTGCATGGGATTCTCTCTGTCTCCCTCTCTCTGCCCCTCCCCCACTCATGCTCTGCCTCTCTCCAAATAAATAAATAAACTTTAAAAAAGAAGAAGAAGAAGAAAGAAGGGACAATAATCAATAGATGAGAAGCTTTTAAAAGAATCCACAAGTTTGTTGCCTCTCCCAACTGGCGAGGAGAGGTTAACAGCTGGTGAAGAGAGAGACCACATAAAGGTTCTCAGCTTTATCAAAGTGGACTTGCCTCATGCTTCTGTCCCTGCAGGACATGGCCCTCCATCTAATAAGAAACTTCAAGGGGACAAGGTAGTGTATTCAGTTTACCCTGACCAACAGGACTTTGATTTCTCTCTAGGTGTCTACTATGAGGGACACCCCTTTTCTCAGTTATGTGGGGGTTTTTCCGAAGTAATTCTGGTGTGTTTCCCCAGCATTTCCGTATGTGAAAATCGGGAAACCCATGTCATTTCAATCTCCCATCCGGCCAGACATGTCATTGATTCTGCAATAATTAAATGTCAGTGGTAATGGAATTAGGTATCTATTGCCGCATAGCAAATTATACCAACACTTAATGTCTTAAAGCAGCAGTAAGTACTTAATTATGTCTCATGAGTTCTGTAGGTTGGAGATTCAGGAGGGACTTGGCTAACTGGTTCTGGTTCAGGATCCCCCTGAAGCTGCCTGCCCTTCAACTCATTGGAGAGCCTTTTGTATCATCAAACAGTTCTCTGACTTCTTCACCAAGAACTCAGTAGTTACAATCTCAGATTTATCTTTACCGTGTGTTTTTGTCAGGGTTTCACTTTTGCCCCTTTTTAATTTCTTTAATGTTTTTATTTATTTTTGAGAGAGAGAAAGACAGCATGAGCAATGAAGGGTCAGAGAGAGAGGGAGACACAGAACCCAAAGACGGGCTCCAGGCTCTGAGCTGTCAGCGCAGAGCCTGACTCAGGGCTTGAACCCATGAAGGGTGAGATCATGACCTGAGCGGAAGCTGCAAAGTCAACCTACTGAGCCACCCAGGCGCCCCAGGAATTTTTTTTAATGTTTATTCATTTTTGAGAGACAAAGATAACGGAGTGTGAGTGGGGAAGGGGCAGAAAGAGGGAGACAGAATCCAAAGCAGGCTCCAGTCTCCAAGCTGTCAGCACAGTGACCAATGCGGGGCTCAAACTCACTGACCACAAGATCATGACCTGAGCCAAAGTCAGATCCTGGAGTCTCTTCCAGGAGGCTTCATGGCTTCCCTCGCACACTCCTCAAGGTCTCCCCAGGATCTGCCACCACCCAGTCCAAATGCCAATCTCAGATCAGTAGCTTTTTCTTATGGCAATGCCCCATTACCAAAATGTGTATTCGTTAGCTACTGCAGCCTACAACATCACCCCCAAAACCTCATGGCTTAAAACAACACTGATCCTATATTGCCTTTCACAATTCCTGCAGGCCAGGAATTCAGGAGCATCCCGTATCCTTTTTGTGACCTTTGCTTTGGAAGTCACATAGCATCACGTTTGCCGCATTCTATTCATTGGAAGTGAGTCCCCTAAGTCTGACCCACCATTGAGGAGAGGTGACTTAAACTCGGCCTTTTGAAGCAGGGAGTATCCAGGAATTTGTGAACACATTTTAAAACCACCACTTTTAGAACTCTACAGTAAACTTATGCTAATAAAACTGCACTTGTACGTTTTTAATTGGAAATAAAAAGTTTATATGTCTTCAAGAATCGAGAAGCCAGTGCAAGATGAAGGGAGCAGAAGAATCAGGTTGACTCTTGACACCTGTATTTTCTGAGGGTCTCCATACCCCTTTTCTCATCTTCTAACAGAAGGACGAGTGCTGGGAGCGATCATGACCAAGTGCAAAGAAGGACAAATTATCGATCACGCTTGCGCAAAATAGAAAGCCGGCTTGAAGCCAAGCTCTGCTGATGATTAGCAGAGGATGCTGAAAAGGATTTGCTGCACATGCCACATGGTTATTTGGGAGGCCTTAAATTCCTGTTTTCACACTGGGATGCAATGGACCAGCACGAGACAGAAATTAACATAGAACAATCACTTGGTATTGAGGCATCTTATAGCTACTCTTCTATCTTTAAGTGTAGCTGTATCTCATCAAGCCACAAAATGCAGCTTTACCTACCAAAAAAAACCTTTCCAGACATCCCTGAAATATCCCTTAGTTTAGTAATCAGTACATCTTACACTCCTAAAAGACCGTCTCTTATCTTCAAGCTAATAAATTCCACCAGTCAGTGTGCATTAACTGTTTGTGGGGTGTCGGAAGAAGCTTTCAGTGAACCCTGACTTTCTCATCAGGAATCAAGGAAATTCACAGAGGGATCATTTGTTGGACACCCATCTTCTTGTTGTTTCAGCCTTCCCTTTTAACCATCCTAATTCCCCATTCTAAAAAATACTCATCTAAACCTCCTTCTGATTTATTTACCCTTCCTTTGAGAATTTCACAGGTAAACTTTATCACAATGTTATTACAGAAACAGATGCCATCGATCACTTCACTGACGAACTCGGGCTTTTGGGGTGCTTAATCACACACATACTATGATTGTGAGGTATAGATATAGTTCCCTGTTCACGAAGCAGTTTACAGGATGGTCTCTTAGAGACAGGAAGGGCTCTCAGACAGAGACAGAAAGAGAGATCTAAATACAATTTTAACTTACTGTAACTCTTTGCTACTCATTGAGTTTTCAGCTACAGGAATTCACTAGATTCTGAGGTGTATAGAGTGCCCAGGAAAAACTGTGACACTGAAACGTAAAATTTGCTTAGATTACCCCTAATATATTATTTACCTTTGATCATTTTTTGCATTCTTCACCTTCAGCTGTTCCCAAAGCCTTCCCCGACATCCATTTCCCTTACACTCTTTTAAATTGTCTTTTCTGCCACACCTCTGCCACCCTGCAATTCACTTTCTGTGCCCCAAATGGTCACCTCTGCCTGAAACACCATTAAGATCAGTTTTAAAGTATTAAAATATTCATGAGAATAGAAGTATAATCTCTTTAATACTGAGTAAGTCCTCTGACAATGGCCAGGCTCGGGGAAAACATAATTAAGAAGTCAGCTAGAGGAGTTTCTAAGGAAATTAGTTTTAAATGAATGGAAGTAATTAATCAGAAAGAACAAACACCTGATGGAAAGAGAGAGGCAGCCCTAGTGATTAGAAAAGAACAATTAAGTGAGGATTCAGTATACCGTTCAGCATACATACTGTGGTGGTAATCTCTCCTTTCTGGTCTTTGAGAAGCTAAATAGAGCATAAAGCAATCTTGCCATGATTCAGATAAATACGGATTAAGTAAGCTGAATAGACGGTAGCAATAATGGACAGCCTGTAGAGATGTGCAGTTAAAGAAGAACCGTAGGAGCTTTAATATTGAGAAGGGGTTGCTAGGGGTCTTTGAGCCATGGATAAGCCTCAAACAAGCAAGGAAATATTGAGAGTACATTGTTAAAAAAAAAAATCCCTCAAATACAGGTAGGGCTAGGGCTGAATTAGGTAAATTTTGGAAAGAGTTAAATACCTAACTTACGCCAGGTGTATGTTTATTTTAAAACTATTTCAGGGGCACCTGGGTGGCTCAGTCAGTTAAACATCTCGACTCTAGATTTTGGCTCAGGTCACGATCTCATGGTTCAAGCCTCATGCTGACTTGGGGCTGGCCGTGTGGAGCCTGCTTGGGATTCTTTTTCTTTCTCTTTCTCTCTTTCTCTCTTTCTCTCTCTCTCTCTCTCTCTCTCTCTCTCAAAGTAAGTAAACTTAAAATAATAATAACTGTTTAAAGCTCTATCACTCATATAAATAAATATTTTAATATTGAGCAAGATGAAGGGTACAAATCCAGTTGCTATGCCTTTTAGGAACCCAGTTGTTCAACATGCCATTCAAATAATAGAGGCAATCCACTTTGGCTGGGAGCAACCATCCGACCCAGTTATTATCTTGCCCATATACTTCCTAGCCTGTGAGAGGACTTATTACATATCATGGACCTTCTATCACCCTTTCCTCAAATACTCAGTTCTTGAGGGTACTTTGTTCACTGTTATGTTCCCAGTCCTTGGGACAGTGCTTGCATGTAAAAGGTATTCAATAAATATTAGTTGAATGAATGAACTGTAGGTGGTGTAGTACTTAGGATATTAAGAACATTCTTACGAACCCCATCTGCTCTGATCCCCAAAACACAAAAAGCAATGGCACCATCCAATCTCAACTTCCGACCTTCCCATTCCTGCTGTGCCTCACCCTGTCCTCCATTTCTGTCTTGAGTTGACTCACATCCTTTCTCAGACTCACTCTCACTCCAAATCCAAGTACTTTTTTCCCCCTACAACTTCTCAAAAGCTCAAAACTCACTGGCTTACCCTGGAGGGTCATAGGTGAAGTTCTCCGGGATCACAAGAAAGAACATCCTCCCATTTTCCGTCTATTAAGAAGTGTGCAAGAAGCATCAACAAAGTGTGAGCATTACATATAAGGCCCCAAGGATGCAAGAAGAAATAGAGACCCCCATTTACCAAGATCAAAGTCACATGAGCAGTGAGGTTCATGTTCACCTGAGCGAGTAAAGTGCTATAAGCTTATATTCCAACTGCAAACTGTAATTCTAATCTTGAATTCAAACCTGGAAAATTCCTTGCCTTGTGATTTTGAATTCTTTTGCTTCCTTTCTCAGATCTTTTCAGATCTTTTCAGGCTACCTTGCCTACGCATACCATTGTATTCGACTACCAATTCGAAACACTCTTCTCATGGAAACAAGAGTGGGCTCTGATTCATCGTCACCTAACGACCAATTTACATACTTTTAACAACAGACTGGATATATCTATTTCTCCGTTCCCAAACACGTGCATGTTAAAGTCTATTCCTCCAATATGATGATATTAGGAGGCGGGGCCTTTGGGAGGTAATTGGGTCATGAGAATAGAGCCCTCATGAATGGGATTATAAAAGAGATTCCAGAGAGCTCCCTTCTTCCTTCTGCCAACTTAGGACGCAGTGAGAAAATAGCCATTTATGAACTGGGAAGCGAGCTCTTACCAGATACCGAACTGCTGGCACCTTGATCCTAGACTTCCCAGCTTCCAGAATGTGAGAAGTAAATGTCTGTTGTTGATAAGCCACAGGATCGATGGCATGGCAGTCTGAAAAAAAACTAAGACCTATGAAGATGCAGAGACAGACAAAATACAGCACGAATCACACAGACAGCGTCTGAAATGTCACCGTGATATCCACTAATGCCAAGTTTAAAACTTAAGTTGAGTCCTATTAGCCTTTCTCTCTTCAGGCCCTTGGACTTGATTTTGCAGAATACAGAAGGCTTATATGGGAGCTGAGGGTGGATGCACTATAGCCTCAACTGGAAAGCCACAACAAGAACAGAAGAAATAAAGAGAAAATGAATAGCCCTTGCAGGAGCATGTACTGGAAAGGGAGGAAAAGGACCATCACAGATACGCAGGAAAACGTGCCCAGTCCGAGACCTGGAGAGACGTGGCCAAGAGCCTGGGTGACTCCAGCAGACTTGTGCCAGATAAATGCTTGCTGGGCCCTATACGCTGGGGTGCATTACAAGGCAACATTTATTTGGCAAAGAATATATTCAAGACCAATAGGGGTAATAAGAGGGCTAAGGTATTCCACACTATTTATGTCCTTTGGTGACATAAATGGGATCCTAAATCAATCTAGAAGACTAGTGGATTACACCACTCAAGCAGAAAATTCTGAAGTGAAATATTTGAGGACATGTGAAGATGGTTCAAAGATAAAGACAAAAGACAGAAACAGAATAAAACTGAATTCTTACACGAGAACATCATTTATAAGAAAACTTAAATAACGAGTGCACCCAAACAAGTAAGTGATTCTAAAATTATTTGTAAGATCTTTGGGACCGCTGTTGGCTGGGGTGATTGCCCCGGACGTGAGTGACCGTGGTGATTTCTCTGGGCTCCATCCATAGTAGAGCAAATGCCAGAAATGTGGATGTGAAATGCCAACCAGTCTGACGCCACAGCAAGGTGACGCTTCACAAGCACGCAGTAGTACTTTTCCATTATGCTAAGTAACAGAAACCAGGGACAACAGAGTATCTAGTGTATGATTCCATTTCTATATAATTCTAGAAAATGTAAACTAATCTATAGTGACGAGAGTGGTCAACAGTTGCCTGAGGCCAGGAGCAAATGAGAAATGGGCTGCCAACCAGCACAAAGAACCTACTAAGAATGATGGAAATATTACAGTGTGGCTATGCTTTCACAGACATATACATCTGTCAAAACGTATCAAATTGTTTTCTATTTAAATGAATGTAGTTTATTGTACTTAAATTTTAATTCAATGAAGCCGATTAAAAAATAAAATTTCAATATAGGCAAAATAAATAACTCTATGCAACACAAATATAATTATCAACATATATCGTTAATGTTGACAAAGGAAAATAGTATGATCAAGTCAACAGACCTTAAAGGCATTTGTAAAAACTCAATAATAGTTCTTGATTATATATACATACTATACACGTGTGTATATGTGTGTATATATATATATATATACATAATAATATATACCTAACAATACCTAATATATACCTAATGTATACTTAATAAAACCTAATAAAGAGCATTGAAAACTAACATTCAGGGGGTGCCTGGGTGTCTCAGTCAGTTAAGTGTCCAACTCTTGATCTCGGCTCAGGTCCTGATTTCACAGCAGCATCACTGCTTGGCATCCTCTCTCTTTCTCTCTCCTCCTCCTCTACTTGCACACATGCATTTTCTCTAAATAAATAAATAAATAAATACATAAACAAATAAACTAAAAAAATTAAAAATAAGAAATAATAAAACTAAAATTTAGCAGTAATCACAATAATGGCCACTATATGCATTCATTCCCTCTCAAATCAGAAACAAGACCAGCCATCATCACTTACATTAGGAAGTGTGTGTGCCTACTGAAAACAAAGAACTGGGGGGAAAAAATCAAAATGAAGCAACAGAAGTGAATTTAGCAAAAAAAAAAAAAAAAGGACAGCTTTCAAAATAATTGGATGCAAGATGAGTGTGTAAAAATCAGTATTAATATGTTAGTAACAATCAGTTAAAAAAGAATGTAAACTGGTGCAGCCGCTCTGGAAAACAGTGTGGAGGTTCCTCAAAAAACTATCCATAGAACTCCCTTATGACCCAGCAATAGCATTGCTGGGGATTTACCCAAGAGAGACAGAAATGCTGATGCATAGGGGCACATGTACCCCAATGTTCATAGCAGCAATGTCAACAATAGCCAAAACATGGAAAGAGCCTAAATGTCCATCACCTGACGAATGGATCAAGAAGATGTGGTATATATTCACGATGGAGTACTACATGGCAATGAGAGGGAATGACATATGGCCCTTCGTAGGAAAGTGGATGGACCTTGAGGGTGTCATGCTGAGTGAAGTAAGCC
>NC_043701.1:16761373-16763147 GCF_006229205.1 Suricata suricatta
TTTTTTTTTTAATTTTTATTTATTTTTGAGAGACAGAGAGAGATAGTGTAAGCAGGGGAGGGTCAGAGAGAGAGGGAGACACAGAATCTGAATCAGGTTCCAGGCTCTGAGCTGTCAGCACAGAGCCTGATGCAGGGCTTGAACCCACAAACCGTGAGATCATGACCTGAGCCAAAGCCGATGCTTAACCCACTGGGCCACCCAGGCACCCCTTGACAGTGTACTATTGTTTTTTTGTTTTGTTTTGTTTTGTTTTTAATGTTTATTTATTTTTGAGAGAGAGAGACAGAGACACAGAGAAAGTAGAAGCAGGGGAGGGCAGAGAGAGCGAGGCTTGGCGTCTGAAGGAGGCTCCAGACTCTGAGCCGTCAGCACAGAGCCCGATGTGGGCCTCGAACTCACAGACTGGGAGATCATGCCACGAACCAAAGTCAGACACTTAACCAACTGAGCCACCCAGGCGCCTCGACAGTGTACTATTGTTAAGCAAGAGGTTATTTGTGTCTGGGGAGGCTGTTTTAAGGGTGCACGGGACCTCTCTATACATTTCTTTGTAGAGTCCTGTGAATCAATAATTATCTTAGAATGAAAAATTCAAAAAGTTAATTGCTTATTCACTTTAAAAATATTTGCATAATATTGAAAAATAGTCTAGGAAGATATACATGGTTTTCAGTTCTGGGAGGTGTGATAAATTGGCATGGGCTGAGCAAAGGATGCATTCTACCTTATATAATTGTGCTACTTTTAAAAATGCATTATATGTGTGTGTCATTTTTGCAACTTAAAAAATGAAGAAAAGAATACTTTAAAACTAGGTATTCAAACATACAATCATTTCCTAGTTAACTTTTCCGTGGTTTTAGCACTCTCCTTTTAGAAATTAGATATTCACTTATATTTTCTTACAGTTTTTTTGTGCTTCAGGTTTTGTTTTTAAAACCATTGTCTCCTTAATCTATTTGTAAATTTTTTTCGTGTGTGACATGAGATTTTTATCTAACTTTAAATCATAAGGAGGGCACTTGTTGGAACGAGCACTGGGTGTTATATGTAAGTGATGAATCACTAAATTCTCTTCCTTAAACCATTATTACACTATATGTTAACTATCTTGGATTCAAATAAAATTTAAAAAATAAAAATAAAAAGAGCTAACTGACATTCTAGCTCCATTTGGTCTTCTTATTTATTTTGATGCCACGTTTATTATATATTGGGTTCTGATATATACTATGGTTTATTTTTCGCTGGTCTGTTCAGTGTTTGTAGTACTTGGTTTTCATTATTGTGGTCATATGATTTTTCATGTGGTATGAAAAATGCTTCATGACATTTCGTTTCAGAATTTTCTGCTTGGGTGGTGTTATCCACTAGTCTTCTAGATTCATTTAGGATCCCATTTATGTCACCAAAGGAGGTTTTAATTGGCATTGCATTAAAATTATTAATTAATTTGTGGAGGGTTTACTTATTTCTTATCTAGAATCTTGGAATATCTGTAGGGTTTTTACAGATGACTTTTATGTCTTTCTGTTACATTTAATAATTTTCTTTAAAAGGGTACTGCATTTTATTAAGGTTGCTCCCCAATATTTTATGCTTTGAGCTACACTGACAATGATGAATGGGATTTATCTTCCATTTTCTTTTTTATTTATTTATTTATTTATTTATTTATTTGATTTTTTTTCTCCATAATATTTTATTGTCAAATTGTTTTCCATACAACACCCAGTGCTCTTCCCCTTCAGTGCCCTCCACCCTCACCACC
>NC_043701.1:16763247-16765015 GCF_006229205.1 Suricata suricatta
GGTGGTGAGGGTGGAGGGCACTGAAGGGGAAGAGCACTGGGTGTTGTATGGAAAACAATTTGACAATAAAATATTATGGAGAAAAAACAATCAAATAAATAAATAAATAAATAAATAAAAAAGAAAATGGAAGATAAATCCCATTCATCATTGTAAGTGTAGCTCAAAGCATAAAATACTGGGGAGCAACCTTAATAAAATGCAGTACCCTTTTAAAGAAAATTATTAAATGTAACAGAAAGACATAAAAGTCATCTGTAAAAACCCTACAGATATTCCAAGATTCTAGATAAGAAATAAGTAAACCCTCCACAAATTAATTAATAATTTTAATGCAATGCCAATTAAAACCTCCTTTGGTGACATAAATGGGATCCTAAATGAATCTAGAAGACTAGTGGATAACACCACCCAAGCAGAAAATTCTGAAACGAAATGTCATGAAGCATTTTTCATACCACATGAAAAATCATATGACCACAATAATGAAAACCAAGTACTACAAACACTGAACAGACCAGCAAAAAATAAACCATAGTATATATCAGAACCCAATATATAATAAACGTGGCATCAAAATAAATAAGAAGACCAAATGGAGCTAGAATATCAGTTAGCTCTTTTTATTTTTATTTTTTAAATTTTATTTAAATCCAAGATAGTTAACATATAGTGTAATAATGGTTTAAGGAAGAGAATTTAGTGATTCATCACTTACATATAACACCCAGTGCTCATTCCAACAAGTGCCCTCCTTATGATTTAAAGTTAGATAAAAATCTCATGTCACACACAAAAAAAATTTACAAATAGATTAAGGAGACAATGGTTTTAAAAACAAAACCTGAAGCACAAAAAAACTGTAAGAAAATATAAGTGAATATCTAATTTCTAAAAGGAGAGTGCTAAAACCACGGAAAAGTTAACTAGGAAATGATTGTATGTTTGAATACCTAGTTTTAAAGTATTCTTTTCTTCATTTTTTAAGTTGCAAAAATGACACACACATATAATGCATTTTTAAAAGTAGCACAATTATATAAGGTAGAATGCATCCTTTGCTCAGCCCATGCCAATTTATCACACCTCCTAGAACTGAAAACCATGTATATCTTCCTAGACTATTTTTCAATATTATGCAAATATTTTTAAAGTGAATAAGCAATTAACTTTTTGAATTTTTCATTCTAAGATAATTATTGATTCACAGGACTCTACAAAGAAATGTATAGAGAGGTCCCGTGCACCCTTAAAACAGCCTCCCCAGACACAAATAACCTCTTGCTTAACAATAGTACACTGTCGAGGCGCCTGGGTGGCTCAGTTGGTTAAGTGTCTGACTTTGGTTCATGGTATGATCTCCCAGTCTGTGAGTTCGAGGCCCACATCGGGCTCTGTGCTGACGGCTCAGAGTCTAGAGCCTCCTTCAGACGCCAAGCCTCGCTCTCTCTGCCCTCCCCTGCTTCTACTTTCTCTGTGTCTCTGTCTCTCTCTCTCTCAAAAATAAATAAACATTAAAAACAAAACAAAACAAAAAAACAATAGTACACTGTCAAGGGGTGCCTGGGTGGCTCAGTCGGTTAAGCATCGGCTTTGGCTCAGGTCATGATCTCACGGTTTGTGGGTTCAAGCCCTGCATCGGGCTCTGTGCTGACAGCTCAGAGCCTGGAGCCTGATTCAGATTCTGTGTCTCCCTCTCTCTCTGACCCTCCCCTGCTTACACTATCTCTCTCTGTCTCTCAAAAATAAATAAAAATTAAAAAAAAAA
>NC_043701.1:16765115-16781710 GCF_006229205.1 Suricata suricatta
CATCACATGTAGACTCACTTAACCATCACCAAAATCGAGAAATTTAAGTATTCCATTATCACAGGCTCCTTCATGCTACCCTTTTACAGCCACATTCACACCCTTCCCCCCTCATCCTTACGCCCTGGTGACCACTCATCTGCTCTCCATCTTATAGATGTGATAATTCATCAGTGTTTTATAAACGGAACCATGCAATACATCTTCTTTTGAGATTGGCTTTTTTCACTCAGCATAATTTCCTTGATGTTCATCTAAGTTATTGTAAATAGCAGTAATTAGTTAGTTATTATTGCTAAGCAGTATTCCATGGCGTGGATAGACGAAAGTTTGTTTGACCACTTTATCATGAAAAGAAATTTGGATATGGGGCACCTGGGTGGGTCAGTCAGTTAAGCGTCTGACTCTTGATTTCAGCTCAGGTCATGATCTCACAAGTTCGTGAGTTTGAGCCCTGCGTGGCGCTCTGCACTAACAGAGCCTGAGCCTTCTTGGGATTCTTTCTCTCCCTCTCTCTCTGTTTCTTTCTCAAAATAAATAAACTCAAAACAACAACAACAAAATAAGATAAAATAATAAAATAAATAAAATAAAGTTTAGGCAGTTTAGAGTTTTCAAGTACTAAGAAGAAAATTTCCGTGAACGTCCATTCTCAAGTTTCTGTGTGAAGACAAGTTTTTATTTCTCTGAGATAAATTCCTAAGAGTGCATGTGGGAATCATCTGGTAGCGAGTAAAATAAACTATATAAAAATATGTTATTGTAATATAATTCCAAAAACCATTTTTAAAGTGTGTTTTTATATAGAAAAATAAACTGTTAAAAATAATCAAAAATAGCATTTGTCAAATAAATAAAATGTGTTAAAATTTGAATTGTTTTTCATTTTTATACTTCTCTGTATTGTCTGCCTTTTCCACAAGAAACACGTATCCATTTTAGCATCAGAAAAATATTCATTAATAAAATGTCAAACAATTTTAATCATCAGCCTAATTTTCCTAACTCAGATTATGGGCCGATGCAGCAGTGGCCTACTTACAAAGTCCTTCTGGGAACTAGATGCGTGGGAGTGGGGGGTGGTGTCTGAGTCCCTCAATAAGTAGAAATATTTTTCTCATGTACAGTTCCAGGAATGAACTAATTAAAATTGAAAAAAAAAAGACTAAAATGGAATAATGATAAAAAAAAATAGCACTAATATTCAGTTTTTCCCAAAAGGAAGTAATGTCCCCTTTTAGGGTATTTGGTGCCTACATTCTCTTGATCTGTTTCCAGAAGGAGTCCCTGCGTCTGTCCCACGGCTGGAGAGAGCAGGAAGTAAGGTAAGGCACGTAAAACCACACTTGCATGCTAACTGGAAATCGAGTCATTCAAAGATGGGTGGCCTGTTCTATAAATGTTCTGTAACTGCCAGAGGTACAATGAGCTCGCAGTTTTTAAAAAATAATTCAGATGCAAATTATACCATGCCCGGGAAACTTAAAGCACATTCCAAAGCATTAAAAGTTCAAGCCTCATTAACATCATAACTGCACTCAGTAATTACTTAGCTTAGCAATTAAAACAAACTTCAGGCCATATCAAATTGTTGTCTTTGAATGTTTATCAGATTGACCATCAGGACACTTTGTGCATGTGAAAATGGGCTGCCATTAATGGTTAAGTTGGGACAAGAAAATGGAAACGCAAACTGGCCAAGCAAATTGGGCGTGATTGGCTGCCTTGTGGTAGGATGACACTTTCATGCAGCCACGTTCCGCAAAGGACTCAACATCATATAGAAGTCGGGTTTGCATTGAATTAATAAATAATTATCTATCAGGCTATTCTATGGAATTGACAAAGAAATCCTTAACAATAACACAATACTCTATTACCATATAAAGATTACAACATAAGTAGTTTTTTATTGTGGTAAGTATTCATAAGTATGCAAAATGCTATGATTTTTTAAATGTTTATTTATTTATTTAGAGAGAGAGAGAGTGACGGGGGAAGGGAGGGAGGTTGGTGAAGAGCAGAGAGAGACAGAGAGACAGAGAATCCCAAGCAGGCTTCACAGCTGTCAGCACAGAACCCAGCACAGGGCTCAAACTCACTAACTGTGAGACCATGACCTGAGATGAAACCAAGAGTCAGACACTTAACCAACTGAGCCACATAGGCGCCCTTCAAAATGCTACAATTTCGAACAGATAACTGTGGGTGAAGGGCACACACACGAAGAGAGCAGGCACATCCCTGTTAAGTTTAAGGCAGTATAAAAACATATCTATTTACAAATGGTTCCTGCATGATTCCTTTTGGATGATTTACCCTGCATGGACTTCCCAACGTTCTCTTCCAACATTCAATTCTATGGCCAGACCCTGAGGTTGCTCTAACTCCAAAAAATTGCATTTTGACGCTTTGTGACATACGCACCTATACTCCAGTCCTCTTACTCCCTCAGAACCTATCCTTCTGCCTTATTGAAACCTTCAGTGTTTTGAGCACATCTTTCCTTCAAGTCATTAGTGCCTTTTGATTTTTCATCCAGCCCTGAGCCCTAAGGTATATGTGCCAGGTGGGGTAATTAACACTAGCTACTATGTTGGAGAATCCTAACACCTCAGTGACTTAATACAATAAAAGGTTCTTCCTGCTCACTCAGCATCAAACATGGTTTAGACAGTTCTCTTTGGCGTAAACTCTAGGATCCAGGGGCTGGGTGTGCTAAATATATGAACTCTGATATTTTTCCAAAGGAGAAAGTGGAAAGGCAAAGTTTTACTGGACACACTTTTACGGGCCAGGCCAAAAGTGGATTAACATCACTTGTGCCCAAGTTTCATTGGCCAGAACTGAGTGCTAGAACATTACCTGATTCCATTCAAGTGAGGCTGGGAAATACAGGCTTCCTGTGTGTTCAGGAAGAGGAAATGAGAGGCGTGGGCATCTAGCAAGTGTCTGTCATTGTATGACTCTAACGTTCAGTAGAGTGAACTCTCCCACCATTTGTCTTTCTCCTACAACCATTCAAAACATGTTTTCGGGGCACCTGGCTGGCTCAGTCGGTTAAGCATCCAACTTCTATTCAGGTCCTGATCTCACGGCTCTTGAGCTTGAGCCCCGCGTTGGGCTCTGTGGTAACAGCTCAGAGCCTGGAGCCTGCTTCTGATTCTCTGTCTCCTTCTCCCTCTGCCCCTCCCCTGCTAGCGTCTTCTCTCTCTGTCTCAAAAATAAATAAACATTTTTTAAGAAACATATTTTGGGGGGAAGCCACTCAACCCACATCACCAAGAGTCCAGGAACTTGGGGCAAGCGTGTGTCCTGGCCCTGTCTCACTATCCCATGAACAGACTGGCACAGCTCTACCCACAACTAGACAACTGACAAGTTACTGGATCAAATGAGCAGATGGAAACACTGGAAACCTCACTAGTCTTCAAAGAAATAATGTTTTAAAAAAGACATTCTTTTCACCTATAAAATTAATGACTAAAAACAATACTAAATATAAAAGGAGATGCAATTAAATTCGACCCTTAAGGACAGTCAAGGTCATGTTAGAGGAAAATTCCCAGAAGTACAATCTTCCTGAAAGACAATTCAGAAATAAACATTGAAATCTTCATTCAAATAACTCAAGAAATATTTACTAAGTATTAACTATGCACTGAGCACGGTTCTAAATCCTCTAACCTAGTAATTCTACTTTTGGAAATGTATCCCAAGGAAAATGAGTGGAAATGCAGATGTTCAGGGAATCCACTGCAGTAAAAAAAAATCACCCAAATGGCTAATGATAGGGATGTGATTAAATAATTTATGTTACATCTGTATTTAAAATGCTATGGAATGATAAAAGAAAAATTTGCAGATTAGTTAAGGTCCAGGGAAATTCTACTAGTATAATTTTATGGAAGAAAAACAATAATTAAGATTTGCATTCATAGTGTGATCACTATATATATGTATGTATATATATGTATGTATATATATACTTACATACCATGAATTATGTGCTGGAACAAATATGTACACATATATGTATATATTTACTTATATACTATCAATTATGTGCTGGAACTTACAAAGGGAGAATCCATAAGATCACTGGGTAAGATTAACAAGTAGCTTATATTTTTTCCATGATTGTTTCTCTATTTCACAGAAATTGCTGAAGAACAGCCCACCATATAGTACAGGACTTGGTGCTTCAATCATGAATAAAAATTTGTCCTAGGCTATACTAGAAGAATAGAAGTCAAGAGAAAAAGTGTAATTTCTGTTTCAAGTACTTTCTAAGTTTAACAAGAGGTGGAAATTTGAATTTGAATTCACATTTGAATTCACCTATGCACGCAGACACATTCTTTGGAGAAAAAGAAAGACTATAGTGAGTCTTTTAAATTATGCATGGGTAAAGACAAACCTGCTCAAGCAGAGAAGCTTGGAAAATCTGAAAAGAGTAAATGGAAAAGACGGGAGAGCACAGCGTTCTGGAGGGAGAGATTGCTTGGGGGAGGAAATGGTTGAAACTCCAGGAAGAGACAGCAATGAAGAGGACAGTCATCAGTTCCTTGGCTTGTGTTGCATCCTGGGTTAGGGGATAGTGGGCAGGGGGATGGGGTGGCCAGAGGGTGATGGAGGCCCTCACTAAGACTGGAAGTGATCCTGGGCCAGGATGAGCTTCTTGGTGGCCCAGATGGCCACACACAGGTGACTCTGAGTTGGAACAGGGCGCATGTATGTTCTCAGCAGTGCCCTTGGCATGGCAGTGAAGGCCTTCCAAGTAGTGTGGCCAACAAGTGTGGACAGTTGAGGCCTGAAGCAGGAGTCCTAAAGCAGAGGTGAGAGCATCAGGAGCCTGCACCAACATCACAGCTGAGGGCACTTTGATGTAGGCGTGAGGCTTTGTCATCAAGACATGAATATTTTTGAGTCAAAGACTAATATCACCAAGGAACAAGAGTATACAGCCAATGTTCAATTTTATCCACATTTTCTACAACGAATGTCTTATTTCATTTAAAATCAGGAAAAACAGTTTAATGCTCCCTCTACCGAGTCTTATTTTTCCCACATTGAAAGGATAGACTTTTTGCAGAAGTGCACCCTATCCTCTCTCCAGAATGCCCCCACGCCAGCCATGATCTTAGGAGAGAAGTTCACCAATCACTTTCTGAGACTCAAACCCAAAGACACCTTCTAGCCTTTTTTTTTTTTTTGGTCTTCTTCATCACATTGGATACTGTTGACCATACTACCCTTCCTGAAACTTCTTTTCCGCTGATGCCCCTGACTCTGCACTCCCCTCCCTCCCCTCCCAATGCACTCTCTGCTTCTTGTCCATCTTTTGGGGTCTTCCTCTTCTAAAGTCTGTCTTAGAAGCTGGTGTTTTCCAGAGCTTGGCACTAAGTAGTCTTCCCTTCTCTTTCACATTCTCCTGGGCCATTTCCCCCACACCAACCTTTAAACTCTCATTTACTCTAAGTCTGCAGGGCCAAGAACATTTCCTCTGACACTGGATGTGTGTGCTCAGGCTCACTCAGCACCCTGGACAGCAGAAGCAAATCATTTTTAACAGTCCCCTCCCCCGTATGACAAAATCGTTTTCAGCAATCATTGCAAAACAATTAGTAGTAATTGTTATTTTCTTGAGGTGCTTTCCATTTTATTTTTTTAATTTTTTTATGTTCTTTATTTATTTTTGAGAGACAGAGAGAGACAGGGGAGGGTCAGAGAGAGAGGGAGATACAGAATCTGAAGCAGGCTCCAGGCTCTGAGCTGTCAGCACAGAGCCCAATGCGGGGCTCGAACCCACGTACCTGACCCGAAGCCAGACGCTTAACTGACTGAGCCACCCAGGCACCCTGAGTTGCTTTCCATTTTAAAACATACCATAAAGAGTAAATGTCCATTTTCAAACGTTCAAATTCAGTAAAAGAGTTCGTGTATCAACTCAAATTCAGACTTAACAGTTTTACACTGTTTTAAATAGAAACACAAATTCAAAAACTCCAAGTGTCAAATGGCATGCCGGAATCGGCAAAACCCGAGTATTGTCTCTTCATCTTCACAATTCACCACGCTGGCATTGCTTATTTCTTAGCTACCATATAAATGCAAAAATATGTAGTATCACAGAGGACAAAGATAAGAGCAGCTGTCACGGTGAGCTCAAGGGATTCCCGACGATTATAATCTTAGTATTGAAACAAAAGCATGTCTTCGAGTTCCCATGCAGCAGTCTCCAAATTGACCTCCCCATCTAGAAGGCAAAGTCTATAAAAGGATAAGAGTAAAAATGTGCTCAACTCAAGACTGCAGATATATCATTAAAAGTAACCATAGCAATTGTTTTGAATGTAAACTAACCAAAGATTTTTCTTCAGGAGGGCGTCTTTTATTACTAGCATTGTGGCACATAAGGATAACGGAAAAGAAGGTTGACTCCAATTTAGTTTTGTTCTGTGCACACAACGCACTCCTCCACTGGCTGTGCCTCGCGATGGCTGGTCTCACCGCCCCGCCATTGGTATGGCATCGACAATAGCTACCTGTCGGACAGATGAGTGAATATAGCTGTTGTATGATTCTAACGCTGCTTCTTCAGCAAGACTTCTCTCCTAAATTCTAGGCCCTTATTTCATCACCCGACTTCACCTGATTGTCCCACAGGAACCTCAGATGTGTGACCCAAAAAATCTGCTCATTTTTTTCTGCCCTATGTTGGCGAATGGCACCAAATGCCACTGAGTATCTCAAGCCAGAACCTTGAGACTCCTGTCTTCCTATTTCTCCTAACCAAGCACAAAATCCATCTATCCTGTCTCTGAAGCATTTCTAGAATCCATGCTCCATCCTCACTAACCTGGGTTAATTCTGCATTTGATCGTTTTCTCCAAGACCATTACAACACCTGCCTGTCTGTCTACTTCTGTCTGTCTATACTCTAATCTCCCTGAACTCCTCCAAACCCCTCATCTTTAAAAGGGCAAAGGAATCCCTGATGCAAAAGTTTTGCTGTTTGCTGTCGATGTGAGTTTTATAGATGTGCAGGATGCCTCATACAGGGTCTCATCCATAGAAGATATTCAAGACTGAAGTTGGTTGGTTTTCTTTCCTAAAATATTGCTTCACACTCTACTGCCTCCCAAGTCTGAATTTTTTGAGCAATAGCAGTTATATTTTGAGACTGAATTGATGAAGCATCATTTATGTGCATAAAAAGCCAAACTATGTAGATAATTTCAGTTTGTAAATACGACCTAATTCAAATATCCCCAAACTCATTTTTATTATAACAACAAACACTTACTGATTATCACAAAGAAACAAGCAAAGTACAGTCTCAGTGTATTGATATGGGTATATATATAGATAGAAAAAAATCTATACTCTCAAAGACTATGTGCTCTGCACATGTAACTCATGGTGGGGCAGGATCATATGTATGTGTAAATGAATACCACGACCATCCACGAAAGAGGCAGAGAAATTGAAAAAAGATCACCCAATCCACTGGGCATCAGGATAGTGTCTGAGGAGAGAAACTGAGACATATTTTAAAGGAAAGCTACATAGCGACATTTAGGTAGGAAAAGGAGAGATAAGTACTTTTCTGATACAAAGAAAGAAACCACAAAGTCATGAGATAGGAATGCTAATGGGATATATGATGCACCTTGAGGGGGACATAGAACTCATGAAAAGATGTAACAAGAGTGAAATTTGGAAAGAATATGGGGCAGCAAGCAGATGGGATTAAATGCCAACGTGAGGGCTTTACTTTGAAGGAAATGAGGCAGTGTTGCACAAACTGTGAGAACCTCCTATCCAGGTGCCCTGCATTTGGTTGTCTCCCACTGGGATCTTTCCAAAACCCAAATCTGACTATGCCGTGTTACTGTATAAAAGATCTTTCATGATTCTCCAAAGCTGATATACAATTGGCTGATAAGCACATGAGAAAATGTTCCACATCTTTAATCATTAGGGAAATGCAAATCAAAACTACAATTCTATGCCACCTTATACCTATTAGGAAAGCTACTATAAAAAAAACACAGGAAACAGCAAGTATTGGGGAGGATGTCAAGAAATGGGGGCCCTTGTCTACAGGCGATGGGAATGCAAGATGGTGCAGCCACTGTGGAAAACAGTATGGTGGCATTTTCTCAAAAATTTAAGAATATAATTACCATATAACCTAGAAATTCCACTTCTGGGAATCCAACCAAAAGAACTGAAAGTGAAGTCTCAAAGAGATATTCACAAACCCATGTTCGTAGCGGCATTATTCACAACAGCTAAAAAGTGGAAGCAACTAAAGTGTCCATCAACAGGTGACTAGATAAACAAAATGTGGTCTATACACACAACGGAATATTGGTTATCCTTAAAAAGAAAGAAAATTTTGACACAGGCTACAACATGCATGGAGCTTGAGGACATTATGCTAAGTGAAATGAGCCGGTCACAAAAACACAAATTCTGTGTGCAGCCACTTACATGAGATACCTAGAGCAGTCAGGTTCATAGAGACGGAAAGTAGCATGGTGGCTGCCTGGCACTGGGGGAGGGAAGAATAGGAAATTGTTTAACAGATAGAGCTTCATATTCTTGTTCTTGAGATTGGCTGCATAACAACTATGTACCTAACGTTACTGAACTGCACACTTCTAAATTGGTCAAGACGTAAATATTATGCCGTGTGGTTCACCACAATTAAAAATTAACGATTTGTAAGAATCTTTTTGGTAGGCTTCCACCAACAGGATCAGTTTGGAACCGAGTAGAGCAACATGCAAAGCTCTCCATGGCTGTGACCCCTTCCCTCTATGGGAGAAGTAAATATAACCAAAAGCATGAGATTATGCCTAAAGTTCCAGAAAAAAACAGGCAATCAAGTATTATTTTTGTTTTGAACTTATCCTGCAGTGGGGAAATAAAGAGCAGAATGACTCTTGCAACAAAAAAATCAAACACTTGGTCTCCTGGGTGGCTTTGTCGGTCAAGCATCCAACTTTGGCTCAGGTCACAATCTCATGATTCATGAGTTTGAGCCCCGTGTAGGACTCTGCACTGACAGTGCAGAGCTGCCTGGAATTCTGTGTGTGGGTGTCTCTCAAAATAAATAAATAAGCTAAAAAAAACACACACAAAAAACTGAAGTGTTTATAATCTTTGAATATAGTGCTCCTTTAAGAAACACTTCATAAAATTAATCCTTACATCAACTGATACAATTTTGAACTGTCGTTAATTTCACAATGACTATTGGTTTATGACTTATAATTTATTCGGTTTCACAAGCGTTTGGAACAAGGGGAATGTTATAAAGCATCTTAATGTGTGTAACAAGAAAGTAAATTAAAAAGTTTATTAGCACCAGGAGAATTCTTATCTTCTCTCTGCATGTCAAAAACTTGACAGAAGTCTTCAATCTAGCTAGTAAGCACTTTACTAGCTTTAAAAGCTAATTCCATTTTTAAAGGATGAAGTCATACTTCTGATCTTCTGATTCTTTCTAAAAAAAGAATGGCTGCTCTCTTAGCTCGGGCCACCATAACACAACACCACAGCCTGGGTGGCTTCGACAACAGAAATTTATGTTCTCACATTTCTGGAAGGTAGAAGTCCAAGATCAAGGTACCAGCCATTTCAGTGTCCGGTGAGAGCCCTCTTCTTGGCTCGCAGATGGTCACTTCCTGTTGGTCTTCACACATGATCAGCACACATGCAATCTGGTGTCTCCTCTTTGAAGACATTAATCATATCAGATCAGGACCCCATCCATATGACTTCTTTGACCTTACTTACTTCCTTACTGCAAGGACAGTCACAATGGGGGGTAGGACTTCAACATACAAATGGGGGGGGGACACAATTCAGTCCACAGCAAATGTTTCTCCTACAGTTTCCCCCCAGCATAATTTCTCATCACCAGTGACACAATCCAATCCCTGGACCTTGTATTCCAGAATATCCATCAAATTGCCACTCTCTGGTGTGCCCATGGCCTCCTGTGAATGCTCCTAAAAGACCCCTGACTGATTTCTTAATTTTCGCTAGTTTGTGCACCTTCTTCCATGGAAACAAGCCACTGAGAAGAACTATTGCTTCTTGATGCCCGTAGCCCCAGAGCGAGCACAGACTCAGCACTTCAGACGTACTCAATAGCATGTATTAAACAAAACTGAACTGTTAAAACGAGGACTGAAGGGGCATTAACAAGATTGTATTTTACGAACCTGAGCCTAGCCAAAAAGTGTAAGATGAATTAGAAATGGCGTGTTCGTTTTTTATTGCTGCTATAGCAAATTACCACCAACCACTTAAATAACAAAGATGTTGCCTCTTCTCTTAAAGCCGTAGAGAGCTCAGGGGCATGAACTCAGTTACACTGGTCTGAAACCAAGGTGCCAGTGAGGTCAGGCTCCCACCAGAGGCTTCAGAAGAAAACTGGTTCCTTCCTCTTTCTGGGTTCTTAGAGCTGCGTTCCTAGCTGTCCTTGGCTCAGGGCCCCTTCTGCATCTTCAAAGCCTGCAGGGTAGCATGCTCAGAGATTTCTCTCCCTCCTGAGAACAGCGCATTGCCTTCTCTCTTCTGTGTGAGCTCAGATTCTCCCTTGGCTTCCCTCTCAGAAGGACCCTGTGATTACTTCAGGCCAACCCAGATAGTTCAGGATAGCTCCCCCACCCCCCCGCTTTAAGACCCCTAACTATTCACATCTGCCAGGTTCCTATTACCTCAGAAGGTCACATTCAAAGCTTCTAAGGATTGGAATCTGGGTATCTTAGAAGTCACTATTCAACCCACGACAGGCACTGTTCAACTGGTGTGTCGAACAGCAATGGATCAGTTAAGAAACTACCACATAACATCTGCCAGGTGCTTCCCACTTAGCTGTTCTGGTCCTAGATTTCACAGATGGGGTTTTTTAAAATTTTTTAAATGTTTTTATTTTTGAGAGAGAGAGCATGAGCAGAGGAGGGGCAGAGACAAAGGGAGACACAGGCTCTGTGTGCTGTCAGCACAGAACCAGACTCCGGGCTCCAACTCTCGAACCACAAGATCATGCCCTGAGCCGAAGTCTGATGCTTAACTGACTGAGCCCCCCAGGCGCCCCCCACAGGCAGGGTTAGATATATCACAGGACTCCCATCTGCCAATAGAACACCATAAGCCTAATCATCTTTGCTAAGTGAATGGAGGCATTGCTGACCCAGTGAATTTATTCCACAAAGCTAGTCTGTATCAATTAGACCAAACACAACAAAAATTAAACTACTTTTCTTCAATAAAAATGTTTTCAGTTGAATTATTTGGCTACTTACTTCAACTCATTATTCAGCTTCAAAATAGGTCATAAGAGTTCATCATTTTAGCCCAGATGGGAACCAAGCCAATTTCCATTTTGTCCGAGCCTCCCACATCATTGGCACGCTATGACCCATAAGTAGGAATCAGGGTAATGCTAGATATTAAAGCAGGCAGAAAACTCATAACCAAGTGGTTTAAGACATCTATCTGGGGGTGATGACATATGGTGCCCGTCACCAGGATACCTCCAGGGTGAAGTGTTTATCTGCAGGTTACTAGGTAAACAAGTCTTAAAGGACCCATATAAAAGCGAGTTTCTTAATTACAAAATAGTAAAATGTCTGCTGGCATGGGAGGGTTAAGTTTCACTGCTAACGATGGGCCACCTGGGTGGCTCAGTCGGTTAAGCGTCCGGCTTCGGCTCAGGTCATGATCTCACAGTTCGTGGGTTTGGGCCCCGCGTCGGGCTCTGTGCTGACAGCTAGCTCAGAGCCTGGAGCCTGTCTTCAGATCCTGTGACTCCTTCTCTCTCTGACTCTCCCCTGTTCACACTGTCTCTCTCAAAACTAAATTAAAACATTTTAAAATATTTTTTAAAAAGTTTAGCTGCTAATGAGAGGATGCATTTGAAGGACAATGGCCCCAAACAGACTGTGACAGAAGTGAGAAGAGGGGCTTTGAAGGGTCCATCCCAATAAACGGCAAACACTGCAAGCCTCCAAATCTGCGTGCCAAGAAAGAACTGTTGCCGGGCGAACTGGGATCCCTCGAAGCATGCCAAGATACACTTACTCTTTCAAGTATTCTGCCTTTCAAACACAAGGCAGAATTAAACCTTTTGAGGTCGCCACATGCTATCTGTGATTAGCCTCGCTTGGTGCCGAATAGCTTATTTATCTGTAGCTTTTAATCAGCTACACAAATGACAAAAAGATGAACACAACACAACACAACACACACACATATACCCATGGCTCTTATCTGCGCAGACAGATGCAGAAGCATACAGCCCAGAATAAATTAGAACAAAATGAGCTCAAGATGAAACAAGCCCAGGGGGAAAAATTCCAGGCACACTACTGAATGTGCTGTCATCAAAAATGCCAGGACTCTGCCCTGATCCCCTTTGGAGAGAGAGAAAGAGAGAGAGAGAGAGAGAGATTTCATCCCCTTGAGTTCAGGCAAGGCCCGGGGCAGAGGGTGCATGAGAGTCTCCCCAGGCAAAGAGCAGCTGGGTCCCCTGGGAAAGGCAGCTCTGATCTCCCTGCATTCTGTCTGGTTCCTGACCTCCAGGAGATTGCTCATGCCATGATGGGAAGGAACAGCCTACGGAAGAGAAGCTTCTGGAATAAGTTTCATTAAAGAAAGCAAAGCTTTCGTTGTTTGAAAGGAAAACAGAGGTAATTGATTTTCTCCCTTTGTTGTTCTAAATAATTTTTATCAGTTTCATTTGCAGATGAAACACAATTTCCTATCCACTATCTCTACCTGTTAAAGTCCAGAACTTATCAGGCAAACCCAAATAGATGGGGAAAGAAGAACAGCAGAGCAGTGCGGGACTTCAGATTCCAGGGTAAGAGGGCACCTAGAAATTCTCTGATCCCCAACCAGAGAAGAGAGAGAGGGAGGATCATCTGACAACACCTGTGTGCTAAATCCCTCCGGGTCTCAGACAGCCATGGTTTCTTCAATCGGGTGTCGATACGATCTCATTATTCAGCTGCACAATAGACTATGAGAACTCGTCATTTTAACCCAGATGAGAACCAATGCAATTTCCAACTCAGAAACGGAGGAACAGTTCTCAAACTCAACAAATAAGAGAGACCGTGCCCCACGATTTTGGTCCTTATTCTAATTCTGCTGGTAGATGCCCTGAGATATAATACCAATGACAGGTGCACAGGGCAGTTTCTTCTGTCATCTCCTTACGAATAACATATTTTTATATGGTGCTTCATTTTCCTGTGTTTTATTACATTAACGAGACAGTATTGCTTTTGACAATAACTTTAACTTTCGTAAAAGATATAAACTATGCATTGTGTGGAAACAAAATGACTATAGACAAGATACTTTTCTCATCCTTTCGTTTTAAAAATTCTCTGCTTCATGTCTTATCACTAAAATAAGGAGGGATGTTTTTGTGCCCCTCTTTATTTATTTATTTAATTTTTTTGGTATAGCTGAGTCTTGCACAAAACAGATACTCATAAAAAGAAACATTGTTATGGAGCACCTGGCTGGCTCAGTCCCTAGAGCATCAGACTCTTGATCTCAGGGCCATAAGTTCAAGCCCCACACTGGGTCAAGAGCTTACTTAAAAAAAAAAAAAGAAGATATATCTAGATCTATAATGATAGATATACTTAAAAGTACTTCTTTAATTTTTAAAAATAATTTATATACATATATAAATTTATATATGTATTAATACTTTACTTTTCCTACGGACTCTCCTATTGCACAGAAAATGCATAACATAATATTGAACATAATGTTGAAACATATGGATAACACAAAATTACATAATCCTAGGGCAAAAAGCAATCATAGTTGTTGTTTGGCTCAAATAACTCATTTGATAAATGAGAAAAATGAGGCCCTCAGATCCGAAGGGCAAAGTTTTCTAAGGTGACTCAGTCTGCCAAGGACAGAACACCTATTCTGGGCTTGTGTTGTTCATACCACTTATAAAACGTTGCACCCCCTTTTAGATGTTACAGTGGAAAGAGAATTGGTATTTTAAGTTGTGTTCAGAAGGAAGAAGAGCCTTGAGACATCTTTTGCGAAAGGAGTTCAGTGAACTGGACTGGAAAATCATTGCTGGGAAGGCAAACAGAACCAATCGTTGATCTACCACTGAGAGCCGAGCTGATGAAGTGCTCTCACAAAGTGATGACCTCCACGTTCCTAAACATTCTCAAGTACAACCCAGATGTCAAATGTCAAACCAGATGGCCAACAACTGAAGCCAGGCACTGTGTAACAGGCTTTAAATACACCATATTCAATATTTAAGTCAACCCATAACGTGGATATTGTCCTCACTGTATAGCTAAGAAACTGAGATTCAGAAGTGAAGCAGCTTAGCCAAGGTCATGCCATTTGCACAAGAAACAAAAGGAACGTCCAAGCCCAAGAACCATAAGGAAAGTCTGCAAAATTTCAGAGATTAGCAGTTAACAACATGAGGACCACAAGAGCTCATGGATCTTCTGTAATAGTCTCACCAGGATTGGTATTTGGGATTAAACCAAAGCAGGTGGTAAATTCCGTCCAATGCTAAATTTTGACCTTGGACCAGTACTTAGCTGGGCCACAAGACCAGCATTCAAACCTAGCTCTTGAGACTCCAAAATCCAATCCTCCTGCTCTATCGGGTGCCTGCAAGCATGTCTGATTCCTCACACTCCCATTGGCCCTAAAATTCTTCCATTTTGAGGTTACCCTTCAAACAAACAAACAAACAATATAACACTTCCTCTTCAAAAAGGAGGGAAAAGCCATAACAACAACCAAAAACCCACAACACTTAAATAGCCATAACTGAAATTGTAAGGACTACTGTGATTTCACGTGTATATGAACAGATAATTTTGTCTCCGATATGTCTGATGGGGCAAGAGTGTGTGCTCTGGTATGACCCCCATAGTCCAGTATTCTTGCTGATCTATTAGGCTATCAAATTAAATGGGAAAAAAAATACTAAAGAAGTACTCTTGCAGTGTTTTGCCACTTAAGCTTAATTCCCCTTTTAATAGTAGGTTTTATTAATCATCTTACCAGATCTCACTTCCCTGAACTGAGAGAGGACGGTAAATAAACTTCGGGTGCATCAGACTTCAGCCACTATCTGTTACTGACTCCTACATAAGATCGCTCATGGGACACAGAGGCTTCAATAGCAATGACTGCTTTTTCACGAATTCTGCTTTTTCTGGATAAAAGGATTTCTTTTCATACTGAAACGAAGTCATTTAGAGATTAACATTTGATTTTATCCTAACAACCTGGGCCACTTCGCATTTCCTGAGGACTCTCCTAACGCATTGATAATGCCTTGGTCTATTTCTTATTAGATGCAAATCTTTCCATACAGTTTTCAAGTCATGCTTGTATAGGAAAGAGGACGACAGCTCCTGACGTCTCCTTTTCAAGCACCAGAGAAACCTGGAAATTAAAATTCTGGAGTCATGGCCCTCTATAAAAATTAAAGAAAGCTATGGATCTTGCTCTCACAGAAATTCGCAAGATCTTGGAAACATTTCCTTTTTGGTGCAGCAAAAATTCTCCGGCTTGTAGAATGAGGGCAAAAGAGCTCAAGCTTGAGTTTCCATTTTCTGGCAAGCATGGGCTGCGTCTCCACTCTCTTCCCCCAAAAACCTAAGACAAAGAAACTATAAAAACAGAACATATACATCTAACCCATAATCTCGGATGGTCTGAAGCTGCCTGCTCCCAGCCTGGCCCTGCACGCCTTGGGTAGGGCAAGGAGAGACGGAAGAAAGAGGCGGAGTGCGCAGGCCACCTGGTGGCAGGTGTAACCAGCGGGGGAGTTTAACTTACTGGCTGGTAGATCTCAGCATCCTCCTGCTAGGATCCGGGAAGTTGAGATGGAGGCCAAAAGTGGGGCTCGCTCACATACTCAGTCCAGGCCTCAAGACAGCCTGCTCTCAAGGCTACGAGTGAAAACGGCCCCCGCTGTGGGAACAGCAGGCTGATGTACATTCCAGGGACAGGGGCCGGGTGAGGAGCCTCCGATTGAACTTGGTCAGTCTCCCGGGTCACTCAGAAGTCACGTCCTCTCCTTGACCTCCTCCAACAACCCCTTGTTACCTACAGCGTCTTTAGAAGCAAGCCATAAATAGCCTGGTTTTCATTCCTGTGGTGAAGATGATCAATTGCATGTTTAAATTGCTCATTTCAGTGGCTGTTTGCATTACCAGCGATCCTGCAGTGACAATAGGATTTGTTACATGTGTATTTAGTCACGTTGCATGTTCATGGACTTTGTGTTCCACAGAAGGAAAATCCTTGCCCTTTGAAGAGCAATTCTTTCGAAAACAGCAACAATCAAAGGCACCTGGGTGGCTCAGTCGGTTAAGCGTCAGATTTCAGCTTGGGTCATGATCTCACAGTCAGTGGGTTAGAGCCCCACCTCAGGCTCTGGGCTGACAGCTCAGAGCCTGGAGCCTGCTTTGGATTCTGTGTCTCCCTCTCTCTCTGTCCCTCCCCCACTCACTCTCTGTCTCTGTCTCTCAGAATAAAATAAAGAC
>NC_043701.1:16781810-16823638 GCF_006229205.1 Suricata suricatta
AGAACTTTTTGTGTGTGTACTAGACACTAAGTAAATATCCAATGCAAGGACACCTCATTCTAAAGGAATCCCATTCCTGTACTTTTCAAAGTATTTACTGTATTTTGACAGTGTTTCAATCCAATCATATCCGTACATTGCATCTGTACATTTTCCTACCTCAAAAGTAATTTAAATGTTTCATAGGCTAAATAGCTAAGAAAAAACAAACAGTAAACAATTTTGAATTATTTTTAGAGAAGCTGTGAATCAGTTAACATATTCTTACTACAAGTATTTATCAGGTATATATATAATTAAGAAGCAAAATAGCAGAAATGGAAAGGCAGGGATGTTTTAAAAAGATAAATCAGGATTAAATATTTTAGAAACACCCTGAAGCAGATTTTGTAGTGTGACATTTCCAATAACATCACAGGTCTGGGTCTGAGACCAGTTCTCAAGTTCATTACCCTGTCTTCGTGACGGTGACTATAATTTGGCTAAGCTGTTTCCAGGAGGATTGGGGTCTCTGTGAGAGCTTTATTGTCCAAACTGCTAAAACTCCTCCTCATACACTTACCTGTATTATTCTACTTCTCCTCTCACTGGTCTTTTAGAAACATAATACCACACTATGTGTTTTTTAAGTCTTTTTTTATTTTATTTACTTTTTCAAATTCAAGTTAGCTACCATACAGCATAGTATTGGTCCCAGGAGGAGAACTCAGGGATTCATCGCTTACGTATAACACCCGGTGCTCATCCCAACAAGTGCCTTCCAATGGGCAGAAGACATGAATAGACACTTTTCCAAAGAAGACATCCAGATGGCTAGAAGACACATGAAAAGATGCTCAACATCACTCATCGTCAGAGAAATACAAGTCAAAACCACATCATATTTTAAAATAAGTGCACCTAGGGGCACCTAGGTGGCTCAGAGTCAGGTGTGTATCTGAGTCTTGATGTCGGGTCAGGTCATGATCTCACAGTTCATGAGATTGAACCCCGAGCCGAGCAAGGAGCCTACATTGGATTTTCTCTCTCTCTCACTCTGCCCCTCTCTAGCCCCCTCTCTCTCAGAATAAATAAATAAACATTTAAAATAAATTAAAACAAGCATACCTGTAAAATGTTATAAACAAATAAACAGATAAAATGCTATTAACATTTCTATTCATTATCTAAGCAAAGATACACAATTAGAGGGACTTTTAAAGAATTTCAAATTCCTAAGGATAATCTGCTTTCCCAAATTTCTGAGAGATTAGGAGGGTTGAATTTTGTCTTTCTGTATTCAAAAAAATAGAAGGAAGCGTATGTTTTCATAACTAACTAGCTTCCCTAAGCAAATGGTCATTAGCTTAAATCTTTTAAAAGTGTACTGGTTGCATTATGTAATCACTGTTTCCATTACTCTCAATCTGGGGAACACATATAGGCATGTACCAGTACAGGATAAATAAATATCAGCTATTATTATTATTATTATTATTATTATTATTATTCCTGGAACACCAATCTCATTTAAAACTAACCTAATTACATTAAAACACATTTGGATACGTTATTGAATGAATCTAAAGCTCAAGTAAATTTGAAGATGAAACACCAGTCTTCTTGGAAATTTTCTACTGGCAGAGATTCATGCCCGGGCCCTCAAAGATGTGTCTTTGTCCCTCACTACCATCTGGTATACTTTTTGTTGAAAAGCACTCAATTACAGGAAAGCCCTATCATAATGCGCTCTGTGACAATACTACCTAGAACATAAAATTATTTACTAATGGCTCCCAACCCCTATTCTCAGAAGAGTCGGGCTAACGTTCCTACCTTCTATAGTAGGGAGAGGATAGGGGAGCAAGAAATGGAGGTTCAGTACACATTTGTTTGTAGTTGTCAGTATAGCTATCTCTATATAGCTGATAGATTTTTTTAAGTTTTTTGCTTTTTTCTCATATAGCAAGTAGAAGGCTGACCGAAACATTGTTGTTCATTATTCTTGCAATAGTGAAGCTCTTCACGTTACACAGTTCAAATTTTTCAGACCTTATTTATAGCAGTATGGCCGAGTTTACTGTGTTTAATCTTCCTGGAGACTTTATTGGTAAAGACAGAAATCTATCTAGATTGCAGTTACCTCCTCTATAAAACTAAACCTTGAAAATATTAGGGATGACAGTTTAGAGACACAAATGCTTCCCTCTCCCTTACGACCATGGCGAACTTGAGCTTGGATATCATCTCAGAGCCCTTCTCCTCTCTGATTTCCAAGAAACCGCATCTAATCAATTACAGACAGATTATAAATTCTAAGATATTTGCTATATCTGGACTAGATGATCTCTACATATTCCACAAACTCTAAGTTTTATGAATGATATCCTGGAGAGGAGTCACAAACATACAACCTTTCTTTTCCAGTGCAAACTATGTTTTTTTATTGAATAGATTTAACATATAATATTGTGTAACTTTAAGCTGTGCTACCTGTTAAAGTGCTACATTGATATATTGTAATATGACTGCCATTGTAGCAATATTTAGTACCTCTGTATCCTTTATACAGACTTCCTCTGGTTACCTTGTGAAGGAAGTAATGCCAACCAGGCCACAAGTGACAATCAGGGTGAAGTGCACAAATCAACAGTAGTTACACACAAGTCACACACACAGAAGACAGCCACGGCTGAGACCTCTGTCTTAGGAATCAGGTCTGTTCTCTGGGGACGCATGATCAGGTGATACATGCAGTAAAACATTATCAACTTAAGATCAGGCTGGATCCCACATGACATAAAATTAAGCTATCATTCCACTTCTCCGTAGGGTTTTGTATATCCTAATCCAAACAAGAACCAAGCCCCAAAGTCACAGAGACATTGAGGTGCAAAAGGTTAAGTAACTTCCCCAAACAGCATGGAAGGCTCCTCGCTGTTTCTCATTTCATGCCATGTTCCAAAATTTAGGTTCTAGGACTGGAGTTCGAAGTTTTACTGTGTCATTAGTTTAAGAAAGCCTCTTAGTTCCCATTTCTTCTTTTATCCTTTATCTAGTGAGAGACCAATAATGGCTAATTTAAAATGTGGCCCACAGGGCTTATCATTTAGCTATGGAAAGCAGTACTTGGCATAGTACCTGATACTTGCCCAGCATTTCAAATGTAGTAGCCATTTGTAGTAATTCAGTCAGTATGAATGTGTGGTAAGAAGGAAGGAGGATGGACAGATTGACCTTGAGATTGTCAGATGGAAGACTGTGGGGAAGGGAACGCTTTTTTTTTAAGTTCATTTATTTATTTAGGGAGAGTTGGGGAGGGGCAGAGAGAAAGAATCCCCATACAGTGCTCCATCCCGTGTGAGATCATGACCTGAGCAAAATCAAGAGTTGGGCACTTAACTGACGGGGCCACCCAGGCGCCCCAGGGGATGGAAACACTTCTAACCAAGATAAGAAATGTTAATTTCCATTGCATAATAGCATATCTCAAAGGAAATAGCATTAAATGAACTGTCAGAGAATAGCAATTTTTGAGTGTCCCAGGGACTTCCAGAAACCATCCACCCATGTCTTTGCTTTTCTGCAGCTGAGAACAAATAGTTGTCTCTTTTCTTCTTTAAGTTCACTGAGGAAAAAAAGTCGCCTTTCTGAACGGTCCATTTCAGGAGTTGATCCCTTTATAGTCCTGTTCACATCCACCTAGAATCTCTCCTGAGTTAGATAAAGCCCTTTTCATCTTGTTCTGTCCTTAGCTAGCAGAACAGTGGTTCGTGTTCTGTGTCTGAAGCTCTTGCCGGATGGTAGATACCTTAGCCTGCTCTTCCAGAAGCAAAGCAATCTCCATTATTTCCTTAGTGCTGCCAACTTCAAGTTCATTATTCATAAGTCCCATTCTTTCCCGAATCTTCTTCCCTTTTGCCAAAACAATTATTTTCACAAAAGAGGATAGTGATGAAACTAATTTTATTACCTTGAAAAATCAACCTTCTTATCATTCAATGGGTTGAATTCTTCCTCTTCCCCATCCAGCAGGAGCACAACGATTCTTTCTCCCTGAGTTTTCACTCTCTGTGAAGCTTAAGTTTTGAATGATTGGCTCTTAAATTACCTTCGTGCAGAAAGAGGGAGTGTTTGGAAGGTCTTTTAAAATTTTTTCCTCAGGGATGCCTGAGTGGCTCAGTCAGTTGGACATATGACTTCAACTCTGGTCACGATCTCACAGTTTGTGGGTTTGAGCCCTGCATCGGGCTCTGTGCTGACAGCTCAGAGCCTGGAGCCTGTTTCAGATTCTGTGTCTCCCTCTCCCTCTGCCCCTTCCCCACTCATGCTCTGTCTCTCTCTCTCTCAAAAATAAACAAACATTAAAAAATTGTTTCCTCAGTTTATGCACACGCTAACAATAAGACCTTGAGATACTGAAACAGTGCTGAAGACATCATGGGTGCATGAAGATTTAAAAGCTAAAATAAAACTCTGGTTTGAAATCTGAGACCTTGGTAATAACCCACCACATCTACTGTTCCTTACAAACCAAACACTGAGTTGCACACAAACCTAAAGAACTTAAGCTAAAAATATTGAACTGCTGGTTGACAGCTACGAGCTTTGGAAGTGAGAAACGGGCTGCAAGGTTCACCTTGGTTGGAGGGAAGTACTTGGCCTTGCCACCACAATGGAAGGTCGGGACCCTGGGGCACGGGTGAAGAGGCTTCCAAGAGGGAATCTGAGGAGGTAGATAAACTCTCTTTCAGGTATCCTTAGACAGCAAGAGGAATATGCCGTGCTCAATAACCGTGCTCCCCAAAGGCCCTCTAAAAGAAAATGGAATAAAGCAACTCAGATATTTCCCTGCACAAGTTTAATTAAAGTTTTTCTCAAAGGCTGGTCTGATTTTTTGGTGGGGCTGAGGGGCGGGGGGGGGGGGGAGTAGAAGAAAGAAGAGTAACGTTTTTATAAAATCTAAAATCTGTTTCTTTTCTCAATCTTTCACCTGGGGCTAAATTAAAAAAAAAAAGTTTTGGAATTGTTTGTTTTTTTTTTAATCCTTCCCTCTCTTTGCTTCTAGCACACAGCATTCTCATTAAATCCCCCTACCAAGGGGGAAAAAAAAAACCTCTCTTTTTGACTGATGGCTTTTGCTTAATGCTTAATCTATGATTTTTTTCAACTAAATGGCATTGGATCCAATATACCCATCCCCGTTAGTAAATCACCCTTTCCTGAATCTCCTTAATGCAGCTAAGAGATGTCAGAATTATCTCAGAGGTGACAGTTTTGCCTTATCTTTGGATGATAGAACTTTCCCCAGTGAAGAAACCACGTCATAACGGTCTTTAAAGATTCCTCTGCAATATTCAAATAGTTCTGCATTTAAGAAAAAAATTAAGAACGTGGCGCTCTTAAAGAAAAAGAAACAGCTAGAAATCATCAGTGGAGTCAGGCCCTAACACTGCAGAATTAGAATTCTCACAGAGCTCTGAGCTTCTGAGGAGAAAGCCAGATGTGATACAGTCAAGATGCTACTCTGATCGGAAGCCAAATTTGTTACAGGTGAGCTGGTACCTTTGGGAAGGCGTGTATTTCACTAAGTCAAAAAGCTTGCAGCAGAAACTCTCTGAGGATCATATCTTTTTCTAAACTGCACCCAACACATGGACTGTGGCAGACCTTCCTTCTGAGGTTCCTAAGGCCTCCTTTGGCCTTGAAAACCACACAGAGCCTTCCTGGGAAAATGTCAGATTTCAGGATTTTCTCTCTCTGACTCTTGCCCCCCTTCCCCCGGCTTTTTTAAAAGCTCTTCGGGCAACCCAATGCATATCTTACCTTCTCCACAAGCAAATTCAAAAAGAGCTAGACATCAATCATCCCGAACTTCTCCTCACTAAATAGATTTGACTTTGGGAGGACATGTATATCCTGGGTGACATCCTCCGGAAATTTCTACTCTTCAAAGTTTCCAATACATAAATATACATTGAAAACTTTGGGTTTGAGGGACCCAAGTGCTTTTCCTGACATCTTATTGTATTTTTTTTTCTTTTTTTTCTTTTTAATTTATTTTTTTGAAACAGAGAGCAACAGTGCGAGCAGGAGAGGGGCAGAGAGAGAGGGAGACACAGAACCCGAAGCAGGCTCCAAGCTCTGAGCTAGCTGTCAGCACAGAGCCTGACGCGGGGCTCGAACCCACGAACTGAGAGATCATGACCTGAGCGGAAGTCGGATACTTAACCAACTGAGCCACCCAGGCGCCCCTCTTGTTGTATTTTCTAATACTGGATTCTGTCTTGAATAGAAACAGAAGGGACCCTTCTCCAAAGCTTCTGTTGCAGGCTTTTTGACTTAATGAAATACCAACTTTCCCAAAGGTACCATGCTTTCCTAAAAATGGTGAAGCCCATAAGGCTCTCTTGCCCAGCCTGGGCACTCCTCCAAGGCAAGAGCAAATGTCTGATCACTCGTTTTGTATTCCTGGACGTGAGAAGGAAGCCCCTGAATCTTACAAAAAGAATTTCCCCCATAAAATCAATTTTTTTGAGAGATGGCAAATATCACTTATCTTAGACTCATGCTGAGCTGACCTTTCATGTATTTGTTTAGATCAGATTTGTCTCTATTCAGAAAGCCTAAGACCTGTCTTATAAGCAGAATAAAGATGAAACATATATAATCACTGAACATTCCTGGAGCCCCATGCTAGAGCAGAAATTCACCAGATCCACCAGATGGAGTGTCTCTTCTCTAGGGTAGTAATTATCAACTATTTCACCACTAAGGCTCTTCTTTAATTTCCTCCCATAGACCTCATGGTTTGAAAGATTTTGTCCACAAATGAGCACATATTAAATAATAATTCATTTTCTCTTTTCATTAATCTAACAAATACAGCTGCCAGAACTCAGGATAGATTGAGATGAATATATTATAGCAGTGAATGTACAGAATCCCAGCCCAAAGCAAAGAAACAACATTTTAATTAGTCTGTGCAGTGTTATTATGAATAAATGTGTCATTTCTCGTAGATTTTTAGAAACATCAAGAATAGCTTGTAGATCCTCATTACCTAGGACCATCTCGATGAGAACAGAGCCCCAAGGTTCTCTCCTTCCCTCTCCTCCCCTTTATCTTGTATCATTTCTCTCTTTTCTAGTCTGGATTCTGAAACACCAGAGGAACATACTGGCCAATCCAATGATTAATGGCTTATCCACATTATTCCCTATTTTATGTTCTGACTCTACAACCCAATCAAGTATTCACTCGGACTTCTAATATGGTAAAAGTCGCAACCCCTGGCATGGCCCTGGCGCCTGAATACTTCTAAACTGCCCTGACAGATCATGATACCTGTGAACTAGGGAGCTTTGCCAAGAATGCCCCAGGGCTTCCGTTTGGCTGGAATACATCTTTGAATAATAAAACATTAATTCATCGGGGAAGATACAGTTGCTTCCAAGAATAAAATGGTTGGCTTAAGGATTTTTTTCTTTCCTGTTATTTTCTTATTTATGTATTTACGTACTTACTTATTCAGGGGCAGAGGAAGGGGAGCATAATATAAGCAAACTATCCCTTAATTACTTGCTTGCTGTGTGTTTCAAATGACTTGACCTGAGGCTGTGTACTCACAGTCCGATAAAGCCATCAAACAAAAAGGGAGTAAGTATATATAATCCCAAGGCCATCTTGTAAACTCCCAATGTTATGCTTAAAAACAAAAAACTCTTGTCCTCTCCCTAGACTGTTGTTTACCTTAAAATACAGCTGGAACTAAAATGTTTGACCCTGATGGAGTGATACTAACATACTCACTGTCTGCTAACCGCTCCTAGAATGGATTCCCTTTTAAACCAGGAATGGGCATTTTAGAAAGAATCCCATTTGCTTCTTTAACTGAAAAGGATTTCAAGTGACAAGTTCAAAATTATATACATTCTATCCATTAATATTTTCTCTATCAGTAGCTTGAGCTAGACTTTTGTCCCCCTTCTTCCTGGGCCCTGGGCTGGATGAGAAAGACTCCCTCTATACTTGGCCATTCCATAAACTCCCTAATGCTTGTCAGATTGCAGACATAGCCCTTTACCATCAAGCCAATGAGGCCAGGGCTGTGATTAAGCATTACCCATGTCCCTTACCAGGACTCTGCGTGTCTCATAGAAATAGGAAACGAAAGACAAAGCAAATGAATTATTAACACTTACATGATTCAGAGGAAGAGAAAGGCTCTGTTGAGTCTTTCAGGAAAAAAACATCCTATATCAGCACATCCAAGACAAGTTTCTTTTCTAATGTTCAATATCCGTTATCTTAGGTCTCTAAAGCCTATAAATCTAAGGGAGATGTCATTTGTGGTAAAACTCTAGCCAATACTTTAAAGTAATTGTATGGAGATTTGATGACACTGAATCTCCCCCTATGACTTTTACACAGATTTATAACAGGATGTAACAGGTAGATCTGTCTCCTCTCCTGACAGAACAATATGGTGCCAAGAGGCCATTTTTCTTGGGCTGGGGCTGAGCTCAGCACTTACTGCCTGGTTGTCTTGCCCTCCATTCTATTCAGCAGAGTGCAGACGCCAGACTCCACCGTCAGCTCCTGCTGACCATTCACCCTTGTTGGTCAAGTGTCATCCTACCACTATTTCACCTGTAACACTAACTATCCATTCCCGAGGATTGTGGGAAATTTGAAGCAAGTCAGAGGCTCCTGACTCTACCAGAACATTGACTCCCTGTTAAAACTCTATGTCATGTCATGATATAGCCCCTCTTTGAGGTCTGTCAGTCTCTGTCAGATTCCTGAGCCTCTAACAACATTCCAAGGAACATTTTCTTACATCAATTCTTATCTTTTGTGTCATAGGATCTGATCTATTCACCCAATTCCAGCCCAAGTGCACTCCGGGTCCCTGGAGTGACGTCTTGGCTTTCCTGCTCTGGGCTCTGAGATTCGCCGCCCTATAGGATCATGGACTAACTTGGAAAATCTCACCATCCCCTCCCGGTACATAATGTCACTTCTCCTGTGCAGTAAGGACTTGCCCAAAATAACAGAACTCCTCATCCCCAAAGTTAAGTCTAATGATTAAAATTTTTTTGCCAGTCAATATAATTCTTTATTTATCTGTTCTGTCTCAAATTAGAGGTTCCTTTGGGCTGACATCCCATCTTGCCAGCCATTCTTACCTGGAAGTATGAATTTAAGAAATGTTTGAATATAATCAACACATGCTTTAATTTTTAAATGTAAAACAAAACAAATAACTACTTCCCTTCATCCAGGCAGATCTGCTTCTGTATGAAGGAAGTTGGGTGATTTGGTGCACAATTCCCAGGGCACGCACAGGCCAGGTTGGGGAAGCCAAGATGATTTAGTCTCCTGCAGTCCACTTGTGGACTCCATAGACTTCCCTGCACAGCCCGTGTCTCCTCTCTCAGGCCCTTTGAGAATCTTTCAGGAGAGATGTTACTGAAGGTGGCCTGCTATACTGGTATGCATCAGAGACAGAGAGCACCGGAAGGGTATGGGAATCGTCCACAGCTACTCCTTGGTGCAAGGCTATATATAAGGGGTTTTGGTTTTGTCTTATACTTTGTTGCATTTTTCAAGTTACCTAAAATACCTTTATATTATTTTTAATCATAAAAAAATGAGTAAGAATGTTTTAAACCTTGAGATCTAGTAGGTGGACGTGGATCCTTGATTCTCCTTTACCATCAAACATGGGACACTCTTGCATTTTTTTTGGCTGAGATTTGGCACAAGGTTCCTTCCCTCACACCATTTTCATCAGGATCTAAAAGCCAGGGTTTTGGGTGCCTGGGTGGCTCAGTCAATTGAGCGTCTGACTTCGGCCCAGGTCATGATCTCACAGTTTGTGGGTTCGAGCCCCACGGCGGGCTCTGTGCTGACAGCTCAGAGCCTAGAGCCTTCTTCAGAGTCTGTGTCTCCCTCTCTCTTTGCCCCTCCCGTGCTCGCGCTCTGTCTCTCTCTGTCTCGCAAACATACATAAACATTTAAAAATTAAAAAATAAAAATAAAAAATAAAAGCCGGGATTCCACATTAATTCCCTACCTAAGGCCCCCATTCAGACATCACTGTCCTACTACCTAAACCACATGTGACTGAATGCCCAGGACCCTGTTTGGTTTTTTGTAGCCATTGTTCCCTTAAAAAAATGATCCTGTTCTTCATCCTTCTCATCTACCACCTCCACAGGTGGGAGTAATGAATAATCTCTTGACACTCACCAATTTCTGAAACCCCTCTCTCCAATGCCCTGTGTTCTTGGATTAGTCCTCTTAGATGCAACATTTGCCTCAACCAGCCTTAGTTCCTTTATCTTTTGACCAGAGTACTGGGAAGACTTGGCTGCCCTCTTTGGGCCAGGCTTCATGGCGAGTTCTCCCCCTGATTTCCTCACTAACCCCTTTTGTTATGGTTCCCAAATGGTTCCTGCCAATATTTACTCTCCTTAGGACACCAGTGCAAGAGCTATGTGGGCAGAGCCCTGTCAGCAGGAGCCAAAATATTTCATGCATCTTTTCATCATAGATGCCCTCTATCATTTTGCTCTACAGGGCAGCAATAGATGGCCCTGAGAATAATCTAGACTAAGCAATCGTCATTCATCTCATGCATGTCACGTAGACAGGAGTTAGGTCTAACATCAAGCCAGTAGTTCTCTGAGAGAAGTGAGGCACTGCCAGTTATGGAGAGAATTCAGATTATCTTTCACTGATTTCATTGAGTAACTCAAGCCGAGGGGAAGTTTGTGGAGATAAACTCATCAGAGCTAAAGAACAATGATTTACATGTGGAACTAGAGGTTCTACTCCATAATTACTTAGCATGACAAGAAAGAGAGAAAGCAAGAGTCAATGTGTCCTAAAATAAATATATGGAGAGAGAAATACTCGGCACTATGTAGGTGAGGAGATGCTGTTCTTTAAAAGTTTATAAAAATGGGTAAATGTTACTTTATAATGAGTTTCAGTGATAAAGTGTTGACTAAAGTTATATCTACTTGCCTTTCAGACCTTATCAGAAAGCCTTTTCCTCAGATTAAGAGGAAATCAAAAGTGACAAGCCATTATCTGTTTCGCAATGTTCCAGGGCCATTTTGGAAGGAGGAGGGAAGAGCATTAGGACAGATTAAATATAATTAGTTATTAAGCTGCTGCCAATATATACAAGATTGCATGATAAACAAACCTTAAGTCACAAACTAATGTTATTTTTTTTCTAGAATGTCATTTGATATCAGAGACAGGCAGAAAAATAAAATTTTTATCCTTGCAAACCCATGTCAAGAAACTTAACTATTCACTCACCCGAGATAGCCATGCTTGAAATAAGGAGCTAGTTCTTCCTTGATGCCAAAAACTTAGAGTCCCTGAGGGCAAATGGGAGGCTTCTGGAATAAAACTCCCCTCAGAACTTTTTGTGCTTACCTCTCCATGCTTTGGCCCACAATGAGGAGGTGATCAGGTAGACCATGGCACCATTCTTTATCCTGGTCCCAGAACCGCCATGTTAGAAAGAATGCGCCTCGCCTATACCCCCAACCATGGTCTCTTTTGACCAAATCATAATTGTATATGACGTGGCACAATTCACTCCCAGTCATCCTGGGAAGAAAGGGCTAATTATTAAAAAATTTTTTAAATGTTTATTTATTTTGACAGAGAGAGACAGGGTGTGAGCAGGGGAGGGCCAGAGAGAGAGGAAGAAACAGAATCCAAAGCACACTCCAGGCTCTGAGCTGAGCCTGATGTGGGGCTCGAACTCACAAACCACGAGATCATGACCTGAGCCAAAGTCAGACATTTAACCAACTGAGCCATCCAAGTGCCCCAAGAATTAATTATTTTTAAAAGGCAAGTCATGTATTTACTCCAGCTGCCAAGATAGTAATTGCTTCCAAATGGATGGATGAGTGGCGTTTTCATTACCAGTAAGGTAAGAAAATGAAGCACTAGTTCCATACAGATGAACAAACCCTTGTTCAGCATTTTGTCTTCACTAATGTCAACTACCTCTATAATGGTATTTCTCAGTAGGAAGACTCCATAGGAGCAACACATAGAACAGATTTTTCATTATGTGGAACTGTACACCTCAGGACAGTTAAGCATCTGTGGAACTACCAACTAAATCCTAGCGTTTTTCTTAGGCATGGTCACAACCCAAAAGCCCCTGGACATTTCTGAATGCCCCAAAGTGCATTCTGACCCCATCTGAGAAGTGCCAGTGAATAATTGGTCTTATTCAGGGCATCATGGACCCAGCAAGTTGGGCTCCTTGGTGATTTTTATATAAAGGTAAACTTTCTTGCTTCAAAATATAATTAGAAGCTAGATCAAGTAAAAACACAAAGAAACTTTAAAATGTACATGGATAGTCTCTCTCAAGTGAATTGTTAAATTTCAACAAACCTAATTTGCTGATTTCATTTCCTCCCCCTAAGAGAAAATTGCAATCAGTCACCCAAAGATTGATTTGATCATCCAAGGTTATCTCAGAATGTTTTGTTTTCTAATTTTTCCAGCTTTATTGGAGTACAGTTGACAAAAGAAATTGTATATATTTAAGGTATGCAAAATTCTGTTTTGATATACGTATGCATTGTGAAATGATCAACATAATCAATGTGGTTAAAATATCCATCACCTCACATTGCCATTTTTTGTGGATATTGGGCAAACACTTAAGATCTACCCCTTAGCAGAATGCCTGGGTGGCTCAGTTGATTGAGGGTCCGACTTTGGCTCAGGTCATGATCTCATGGTTCATGAGTTCAAGCCCCATGTCGGTCTCTGTGCTGACAGTTCAGATCCTGGAGCCTGCTTCAGATTCTCTCTCTCTCTCCCTCTCTCTCTCTCTCTCTCTCTCTCTCTCTCTCTCTCTCTCTCTAATCTTCCCCTGCTCACACTCTGTCTGTCTCTCTCTCTCAAAAATAAACACTAAAAATTTTTTTAACTACCCTCTTAGCAAATTTCAAATATATACTACAGTTTTATTATCTATAGTCAAATTGCTATACATTAGATCTCCAGAACTTGTCCATCTTATAGCTGAAATTTTCTACCCCTTGACCAATGTCTCATCATTTCCTCCAACCCCACAAATCCTGGCAATCACCACTCTGTTCTCCACTTTTATGAGCTTGACTGTTATAGATTCCACATGTCAGTGAGATCATACAGTATCTTTCTCTGTCTAATCTGTTTCACTTAACATAATGTCCTCCAGTTTCATGTATGTTGCTATAAATATCAGGGTTTTCTTTTTTAAAGCTTATTACTATTTCTTAACACATATATACCACATTGTCTATATTCATTAATCTGTTGATGGACACAGGTGTTTCCATGCGTTGGCTACTGTGAATAAAACTGCCATGAACATGAAAGTGCAGCTATCTCTTTAAGATACTGATTTCATTTCCTTTGGATTTATACCCAGAATAGACCCCTGGCCCAGGTGATAGATAATGGTAGTTAAAAGGCTACATCAGAAGATCTGAAATGTGAGCTAGTAGCTGGCTCACTATGAGAGAATCAAGCACCAACAAAAGGTAGAAAAAAGTGCTACAGACTTGCAAGAGGAAAAGCAGCACAGATCTACAGCTTGCTACCTAGAACATTCTGCCTCTGGACCTTTACATTTGCTGACATTTACTCAGTGTTCAGGTCTCAGCTTAGTGGGAGTTAGGTGAATGGGCTTTCCCAGCTTGAGAGATGGTACATGTCTTGTCAAACCTTCTTGGGAAAGTCATTTAACCTTAGTGAGCCTTACTTCTCTCATCTGTGAAATGAGAGTGTTAATCATTAATTCATAGTTTTCATAGTTGTGAGAATTGCATGGGTGAATGTGCATAGAGAATGCAGAATAGCAACTGGATTGTTGTAAGCATTGAACAAACAAACTATTGTAAGAGGATGATGATGACATTTTGACAAGACAACAAAATGCAGAGAATATGAAATTCCAAATAAGATATCAGACCAAGATATCAATATTTTAAGACCTCTTGAGAAATAGTCTCAAAACTCTTGGACATCCTACCCACGTTGCAAATATAAAATAGTCAAAGAAAGATGCTGAAAACAAGAAGGTTTGTAAAGCTATTCTCTTTGGAGAACATTATGCTGTGAACTCTATCCTTCACCATTTGGGGACAGAGAGGAGAGGCACCCCTACACTATCAGCCTCAGGTCTCCTGGAAGATCTTTGTATGCAGTCCCTTAGACAGGTGCATCGTGGACAAGGTCTGATTTCTACCTGGGAAATTTAAAAGGCAATAGAGGAGCCATACTAACTCCTTGGGTGAAAAAACCAGACCTGAGAAGCTCAGTTCTAGCTTTACCTCACTCTCTCAGTTTATTGATGCCCATGGATGGGAAATGGGTCATGCGTCTGGGGAGTCGAGAGCTTCAGCCAAAAAACAAATGTCCATCATGAAGAGTTGGGAGTCAGAGGAGTAGAGGAAGGAATCTCTGAAGAGCTGCGAAAGCACATGGACAATGTCAGCTTTAATCATCTACCAGCACCAAGAAAGGAAAAGCCAAACAGCCAAGGACGAACCCCCACCCCCGACCTTCAACTCTTCTCATCACTCAACTCCCACTTCTTGACCAGGCTCAGCACAAACTGAATGATGGTGTACAACTAAGCATGGTGAAGATGAGTAAAGATAAAAAACAAAAGCCAGCCACTACCACCAAAGGCATGGCATGTAGAAGGGAAGAAATGAATACTTGAGGATTGTTTTGAATGAATATTTAAGGATGGGTTTATATCTAAGAGTAGACATTCTAATTACAGAATTGAGACTGTGTTTGTGACATCATCTAAAAGAGAACAGAAAAGTCATCCAACCTGTCCTAGAATTTATCCAGAGTCGCAGAAAGATTACTTTCACAAAATAAAATTTCTAAAGGATAGCGGGTGACAAAAACTAATTTGCATTTTGATTACTTCATGAGTCAAGCTTATTCAAAATATCCCGTATACTACTTTTATTATTCCCAGACCACCCAATCTAAATTAGTCACTGTGATATGATAGTCCCAGCCTATCATGCGATTTTTTGCTTCATAGCACTGATTCGAGATGAAATTACTTACATATTCATTCATTTGCTTCTTTAGTGCATTTCACTCTAGAATGTAGGCTTGAGAGTGGCAAATTCGGTCAATCTGCTTCTTTGCTGTATCAAAGCACATAGAATATGGCCAGAGACATCATGAATACTCAATAGTTAGTTCTTAACATGCGGTTAACCTCAATGCTCTTTCAATACACCCTGTTACTTCAGCTACTTTTCTATACCTAACGATTGTAGCTTATTGAATATCAGAAACCCAAAGGACCCTTTCTCCAATGAACAAAAGGAACTGACAAGAGGTGGAACTTATTCTCTACAAACCAGAGAATGGTGGAGGTAGGGATTTGAAGAACAAAAGAGGTCTACAGTAAAAATGAGGTAAAAAAAATCTGAATCGAGAATAAGGCAAACTGAGAGTTGTAGTCAATACATGCACTCGCCTCCGTCTCTACCTCCTACTTTGTATGTCACCTCCCAGCTTTGATACAGTTTTCCTCCCTATAAGCCTCCATCCAGCAAAATCTGAAAGCCTACCTCACATGTATTATTTCTGAGGGGGAAAAAACATTATTAGCAAGGCCCTAAAGAATTCAAAGAACAGTAAGACATCTGATTTTTAAAAAAAGGAAAAAATTAGAATCTGGAGACAAAAGACTCTATAAAAAACTTAAAGTTCAAAAAAGGAAATTGGGGCACCTGGGTGACTCAGTCAATTGAGTGTCTGACTCTTGATTTTGGCTCAGGTCATGATCCCAGGGTCATGGGATCAAGCCCTGCATCAGGCTCTGCACTGAGCATGGAACCTGCTTAAGATTCTCTCTCTCCCTCTGCCCCTCTCCTCAGTTCGTGCACTCTCTCTCTCTAAAATAAATAAAATAAAAATGAATTAATTAAAAAGAGGAAATCAATCAACATATGTAATTCTTCTGATCCTCTCATGCACTTAAAAAAATAGGAGTTAAGTTGCCCTTGAGGCTGAGGGGACATTTTCCCTGAAGAGACTCAGGCTTGGTCCTCAGGTTCAATTACAATTCTTGCAGTGAATTATGTATACGGAACTATAACAGTGTAGATATGCATTGGTTTTCAATCTTTAAAGTTGCTAGACAAAGCAAAGAAGCCTTAATTCTAGTTACAGAAAAGAATGGAAAATGTAAACAGTGTCCTGAGAGAAGTTGGAAGTTGATGAAGGGCAAGGCAGAAGTGAGATAAGAATGCTAATTTCATCTTAAATAGCTGAGAAGGAAACAATAATGTCAAAATTGATGGATCAAGACATAGTTTACCTTTACTATTTCAGATTATAAATTATATACACACAATATGTAAATATAAAGTATACGTATGTAAGATAGCTTACATATACGGAACACTTTGGATAAGGAGAGGAAAAAGGAAAAAAACAGTGTAAATATTATACATAATCTAAATTCCTCTTCCGTATTGGGAAGTCAGTAGATAATGTTTAAACGTGATAAACCAACAAATGTCAGGATAAGTTTATAATTTAGTGGTACAAAGATAACCTCATCCACTCCAAATATGAGGTCTGGAAATGAGTGTTTGGGCATGTGGAAAAAGACTTTAACTTTGATTTTCATCTCCCTGTACTGCTTTAATTTATAATATCATGAGCATATGTTGCTTTAACAATGATATTTTTTAAAACTTAAGGTTTTAAGTCACTGAATAAAAACTGCATTGTATGAAATAATAAAAAAGGATGTAAATCACAAAATTGGAAGATTGCCCAGATGGAAAAAAAAAAACAGGAAAATGAAATAAATATTACATGTACAAGAAGTACAAATAAGATAACCTATTTAAATGTATATTAAATTAATATATTCAAACATAGATGAAAACAAAATTAAAGGAAATGATGTCACTGCATATCTGTCTTCTTTGAAATAATAAATTTTTTAAATGGTAATAAATGCTAAATATAAGACAGCCAGACAGGACTTTAATTTCATAGATGATGAAAATGATAAACAGCCCTAGTATTCTGAATAGAAATATGGACATTTATACTAAAAATTACAAAAACAAACAGTTTTCTTCTCCTTTGTGAGTCTTGTGGGGATTACACTGCAAGAAAGTATGACAGAATAATGAAAAACTAATATTAAGTATTTAATTGGTTACAAAATTTTAGCAAAGGCATACATGGCATAATACACTACGTTTTTAATGACCCTAAAAATATACTACATTCAGCAATAATACTTATGAGAAATATGTTTAGGTATGGAATTTTAGATTTAATAAAAAATAAAAGCAGGGGAAGGTATTATAGAAAACCTTCTGTGCCCTGACACAGGAAATAAAAGTGATTTTTCACCACTTCCTAATATAAATAGAATCTGAAAAATAATATCAATAGAAATTAAATCACCAGAACCATAATAAAGCCAATATAGCCAAAAGAAATATTTTGGGCATCTGAAATTCAGTAGTACCACTGATCAGAGTTCTTTAAACAATTGAATAGACTATGGATATTCACTTTTCTAATTTTCTAATAAATTTTCTAGTTTATAAAACATTTTTCAAAGCATATTCTAAGTATATGGTTCTCAAGTACAAATAACAGCAATGAAAAGTTCTTTGAAAGTAAAATTAACCTAAAATGCTTAAGTATGCTAATTCTATGAGCAGTCATTGGTTGTCTCTGTTTAGGACACAAGCAAGGTACAGAAGAAAAATCCAGAAGTTTGAGTAATGCCAGAGATGAGTTAGGTTAAAAAAAAAACAACTAGTACCAATGTAATTTTTTAGATGTAATGAAAATGATCACAGTGTTTGAAAAGAGTCTATAAGAAATTAAAAATTAAGGAAAATAATACAAACATAAATCCCCAAGTATAAGTATACCTGAGTATATAAAAATACAAATGAAAAGTCCAACCACAAAAAAGAAATGTGTCTGCTGAGAGAGGGCAATTTCTGTTATCAAATCTCACTTCTTCCTCTAGAATCAGTCTGGATTAGTCTAGATGTAAGGATCCTTAGGACCACAACTCCGTCAAGGTGGCCTGGAGAATGGTCTTACTCTCTCCCTGGGCAGTAAGTTCTCTCCCCTTTGCTCATAACTGAGCTCCCACCTTTAAAATAAGTTGAATATTTATTTGTTTTATTAGTGAGTTTTTCTCCTTAGAGTTCTTTATCTTTCTGGTTTTACAGTTGCCCATTCATGTTAAGGTACCTAAACAAAATTCATTCTTTCAATTACTTAATCATTCATATATTCATTCATTCATTCATTCATTCATTCAACATGTTTGATTGCCTGGCGCTGTGCTGGTTAAGGGGAGGAGGGCAGCCTTTGTTCCCAAAGAGATAATAGACAAAAGTTAGCAATTTGATATAAAAAAGGAAGTATGAGCCTTCCTCATAAGAGGTCTCCACATACAAATTTTGGTAGCACCATCTCCAGTTTCTTGATAGAGAGGTGATGAATGTCTAAGGGGAAAAAGGACCCACATTATTCATAGAGGTGATTCCAATGTCAACGACACAAATCAATTGTCCCCGGGTTGCTGAAGACAAGAGTAACAGCCATGCTGCCCACATTTTTAATAAGACAAAATGTACCCACTGAAGTTTCAGAAGGATAAACAAAGGAAGTTTTAAGATAGATACCGACATTTTCCAGTCAATAAAGAAAAGTTACTCAAATACAGATGACATTTCATCACAAGAATTATCTCCTTGGCTTTACAGGTTAATTAAATCTGGAATAAGATGCTTGGTTTTTTTTCCAAGCAACATAAACATAGCTGAGACATAAATTATGAATTCAAAGCATATTAAAGAAATGGACTCAGACTCAAAGAGCCAAACAGAATCGGAGATCACAAGTCAAGGTAACAGAAAGGTTAGAAATGGCCCTGGGTCCCCTACCCTCAGGCATCCTATTGTTATTGTTGCTGTTGTTTTTGCCCACCTTAACTCACTCCCTTTAGGAAGGGCTACTCTGATCTAAAGACAGGAGAATGGAATTATAGTCTTGTTCTTACTTCCTTATGTTTGTCAAAGATAAATTTCTCATCCACAAGTGTCATCTCTTTATTTACTATTCATGCACGAAGGGGGAAAATACAAAGGAGAAAAAAGACAAGACTCTTGTGTCTTATAAGGAGAAAGCCAATAATATGTTTTCCAAAGTTACAATTAACCATTTGGATACCCTTATCCATGACCATCAATTACTATGAGGGACCTTTAGAAACTGAACTCTATCTACATTTTGTGCTCAACATACTAAAATTTTATGTCCAGATGTTTCAAAAAGGTTTTTTTTTAACAGAAAACCTGTAAGTCCATGTTCATAATTACCAAATGCACAACAGAATACAGCCTTGTAAATGTTTTCAATATGCAACTTGATCCAAAATGTTTCTTACAATTGGCCCTTGGAATGTGAATTTGCGGAGCTCTTTTCTTTCCTAAAAACTGCTTATTATGAAGGACCACACCTCCAAGGCCTTCAGGCGAGATAATTTTTTAGAATCAAATACAAAAGTGTAAGACCAAAGAAATCTAAGATTTCACGTAAAAAAATATAGACACTATTTACAGTTTTACAGAGGAAGTAGGAGACCTATAATTTTCTACCCCAACAATCATTTGGGATTTATGGCTATGTAATTTTCAAGAAGATTTGAAAAACACACTCAGACCACAGAAGAAAAGCAAAGAAGCGCTTGGGTAGACTTTAGCATTTATGACTTCAGAACTACCACTTTTCATTCATGCATTCAATACATATTAGTAAACACACACTGTGCTCCAGGTAGAGTTCTAGGAGCTTGGGAAACATCAGTGAACGAAGACTCTTGCCCTCGCGGAATCTAACAGAGGTAAGTGGGAAGCTTAATAAAATAGTAAAAATAATAAGCTTAATTAGTGAGTTATACTATATCATATGTGAGAAGATGATACATGTTATTAAAAACGGAAGAGCCAAGCAGGGTAAATGGCTTCAGGAGTGCAGGGGTCAGAGCAGTTTGTAGTCTTAAAGAGTGATCAGGGGGCGCCTGCCTGGCTCAGTCAGTTACGTGTCAGACTTCAGCTCAAGTCATGATCTCACAGTTCATGGGTTCGAGCCCTCCGTAGGCCTCTGCGCTAATAGCTCAGAGCCTAGAGCCTGCTTCAAATTGTGTGTCTCCCTCTCTCTCTGCCCCTCCCCCACTTATGCTCTGTCTCACTCTTTCTCTCTCTCACTACACAAACAGACATGAACATAGAAAGAGAGAGTGGTCAGGACAGGCTTATTGAGAAGGGGAGGTACAGGCAGGCTTGCAGGAGCTGCGCAGTTGAGCGGAGAGCATGTCCAGGGGAAGAGCACTGAGAGGGCAGAACAAATCTGAGCATCAGCAAGGTGAGCCGTGTGTCTCTGGCGGGGTGACCCAGTGGAAGAGCAGAAAGAGAGGAGGCTGGGAGATAACAGTAGATCTTGTGACTTTGGCTTTTGCACTGAGTGAGGTGGGGTGTAGAGGAGAGAAGTGTTGTGAACTGACGTGCACTTTCAGATGGTCACTCTGCACCTGGGCTGAAGAGACTCTGTAAAAGAATAAGGAAAGTCAAAGAGAGGTAGCTTTGGAGGCTTTCAGTCAACCCGGCGAGAGAAGGAGGCCCAAAATGAGAGTGGTTACAATGCGTTGATAAGAAACGCTTGGGTTTTGGATATAATTTAAAGTATTTCTGATAAAATGAACGTTGGGATATGAGAGAAACAGAAAAGTCTAAGATGTCACTTTTTATAAGTTGACTAGAGGAATCAAACTACCAGTAGTTGAGTTTGGGAAGGCTGAGGGTGGAGCATAAAAATCAAGAGTGGATTTCACATACGCTGAGTGTAAGAGGTCTCCTAGACCCCCAAATAAAAATACTAAGTAGGTGAGGAGGTAGTGGGGCAGACAAGTCTAGAATTTAGGAAAGAGTTCTGGGCTAGGGGTTCAAGTTTAAAAGTCATTTGTATATAGATGTTATTAGGATCTATATGGATGTTATAGAGATCCAAATACAATGGATCTAAATAAAATCACCAAGGAAGCAAGCAAACAGAGAAGAGAAGAGGGGGGACCAAGGTCTGAGCTCTAGGGTCTTCCAACAGGAGAAAGCCACAAAGGGAACTAAGAGGGAGCAGCCACTGACACAAGAGTCCAACAAAGACTCATCACATGAACAAGGTGTATCAAGGTGGAAGGAGGGACCCAATGCGACCAATGAGAGAAAGTCCCTGGGATGACCAGTAGAATTAACAACAGGCAGGTCACTGGCAGCCCTACTGAAGGCATTGTGGCGGAATTTGTGGAAATGAAAGTCTGATGGAGTGGTTTAACAATAAATGGGGAAAGAGCAACTAAAAATAATGAGTTTTGTACAAAAGAGAGTAAAGAAAGGACCAAGCGATTACAGAGAAGACTTGGTTTTGTGTAAGATCAAAGAAATAACAGGCTGTGTAAATTCTGGGGGGAATGGTCTAGTCAAGACAGGGACAAATGATGCATAGATGGTAAGAATAAAGAATTGCTAGAGCAATATCCTTGAGTAGGCAAAAGAGATGAGGCCTCGCAAAGAAGTTAAGCAACGAGCTTTGGAGAGGAGCAAAGATTTACACAGGAATAGGCAAGAGACCAGAGTACATGGATTCAGAGTTGGTAGGGAAGTAAATGGGATGTGGTCTTCTAGAAATTCTCTTCTGATGGCTTCAAGCTTCAAAGTCAAATAAAGGTTCGTCACCTGAGAATGAGAATTTAAAGTGAGGCAGGCCAGTACAATTGTAAGTTTTTCTCCAGGGAGATTCACTTGCATGGGTACCTGTGTGGAAAAGCCTCAACGGTGCATTTATCCAGGGTTGTGGCTTTTCCAGACAAGTAAGAAGCCAGAGGAAGGCCCTTGCCTTAAGGGGATTGATGGTGAATTCACACGGGTAATTATGATGATGGACCATGAAACTGAAGCCTATGAACTAGAAGCAATCAAAAACCATGCACTCTGCCTGCCCTAGTGCTTTTATCTCCCCGTAGGTTCTGAAGGACAAGACCAAGTTTTCTACATTGTCTGTAAGTCCTTACGGCAACTACATTTGTATCCAGGATGACTACTCAACTAATAGGTATTGATTGTCTAGTCGCTTCTGAGTGTGAAGATGTAGCAGGTTCTCTAATCTTCAGTGATCCTTCCAGAGTCAAGCCCCACTGTATTTGACAGATGGTCTATAAGTTCTATATTTGAAACACCGTATGTCACGTACCAAAGTTCTATACATACTTAGCTTTAAATTTTCAGGTTTGGGTGATAATGTAGTTGATAGCACCTGTGCCTTAAAATCTGTCATCCAGAAGCTTCTATTTTCTCTTCCCCACACATTTATCACCTCAGCCAGATGCTCCCAACTTCCTGCTTCCTCAGAACACGGTCTGGCCATCCTGGGATTGAATCCTGTTTCACAAGGTCTTATGTAAAAACCCTGGTCCAGGAGCACAGAACTGCCATCTGTATTTGCCTTCCTCATTTCTTATAGATCTCTTGATTCGTAACTCCTATTTCAGAAATGTTTGAAGGATGACTTGATTTTCTACAGTGTCACAGAATGCTTCCTCTCTGCCCCACAGCTGTCCCTGACCCTTTCTACTACTGTCACACTTGATTTGGGTTATCTACCTGGGCACAACTGCTGGAATTGATAACCTATCATTCCCGCTGCATTCCAAATCCGAAGTGCAGACACTACTAAGCCTGTTTAAAAGATGTGACGACTAAAGCACTGTGACATTTTATCCCCGGTCACTCAACAGCACAGCGATGACTTGAAAACTAGAGTTCTCCAGATCTTAATTTGGGATTTTTAATAATTACAATCATTTGTTTGCAAAAATAATATTGTTGGTATGTATCTCTCTAAGATACGGATCTCCAACTTGCTCCTTTGAGGACAAGTCACACTGCCAATGACTCAGAAAAGAAACCACCCCATTAGAGATACCCCATCGCTTTAATCCATTTTTTTTAAGCCACAGAATCAAAGTGTTCCAGCAAGCACATTCACTTTATTTCCCTTTGACTTCTATTTTGAAAGCTGAAATACTGTCTACTGTAAAGAAAAAGTCAGGCATGGATACAATGAAATCACCTTGTAAGATGCAGCAAATAATTTCACTTAAAGGCAAATGTTCTATTTTGTACAAGACTCCTCATGATGAATAATACAGTAACATGTACAGGAATTCACCAAATACCCTGAGCTAGGCTCTGAAAATAGGGAGGCAAAGGAAGTTGATGCAGTTCTAATCTTCAAAGATTTATAGTCTGGGAAAGGGACAAATATGTAATTATAACAGAGTTCTATTATGGAAGCATTTCTAGGCCAAATCTATGCAAAAAGAACCCCTGGACTTTATTGGACATTGTCAACAAATGTGGGAGTTTTTTCTAAACAATAAAAAAAATGCTACCAAATAAAAAGTTGAGAGTAAGACTTCAGTCTAGACCGGGGAGCCTTGGTAATGAACCCATTGATCCGTTGTTCTGCCTGGGGAGATATAGATCTTTATAATTAACATAAGGCCTGTCTCAAACACCTTAATTCTCCTAGCATGACATCCAAGGTTACTCCTTCACAATATTGGCCTAATTTCTACATTTTCTAATTACTTCTTTCCAAGGATCTCCACTTGTCAGTGTCTCTAACTGCATCCTGGGTGAGAGTCGCATCCGTATCTAAATGAAACAGCTAGTTTTTATACATACAAATTATCGTACATTCAAAACAGTCATTCCCATACAGGAAGGTGAAAATAATCCCAACTGTATATAGAATTTAAGTAGGGTTTATTGTATACAGTGCATGAGTGGCTACCTACTTATACATTTATAGGTTTCATCGGGGCTCCTCCTTTTCTGTCATCAATCAATGTTGACATATTTTAAATTGGAAAGACGCCATTTTGTTCCATTGTCAGAGATACAGCTTCACGTGCAAATACAAGAGTCCTTCCTCTCTCAGTCTCCACTCACAGTTTTGTTTAGAGACTTCCCCAAACAAATGAATTCAATTTTTTAAAACATCTATTGAATGCCTACTGTGCTTAAGACATAGGAGTTCGGGATACCTGGGTGGCTCAGTCAGTTGAGCATCCAACTCTTGATTCCAGGTTAGGTTATGATCCCAGGGTCATGGGATTGAGACCTGCATCTGGCTTGGTGATGAGCATGGAGCCTGCTTAAGAGTGCTTCTCTCTTTCTCTCAGCCCCTCTCCCTCTGTCTTTCTCTCTGAAATAAATGTAAAAGGGGCACCTGGGTGGCTCAGTCAGCTAAGCATTCGACTTTGGCTCAGGTCATAATCTCACAGTTCATGGACATTGGGATCTGTGCAGACAGCTCAGAGCCTGGAGCCTGCTTAAGATTCTGTGTCTCCCTCTCTCTCTACCCCTCTCTCACTCTCTCTCTCTCTCACTCTCTCTCTCTTTCTCAAAAATAAATAAACATTAAAAAAATAAATTTTAAAAAAGACATAGGGTTAACTATGAGCCACCAAAGAAACCAATTTGACGAATCAAATGACTATTCAGCACCTCATAAGATGCTCACCAGTCCCACAGAGAATTTAAAACAACAAAAGTTGCTTTCTTAATGCTATCTGTGATTGGCATTTCTTCAGAACCCAATTCCTGCCATGGTACCATGGAAATGGATGGGAAAAACACACCCAAAAATTAGAATTCGGTACCTTTTCGTGATCAGACATTCTTTTTCAGGTTGACACTTTATACTCAGAAAAGTTTAAAGTTTTCATTTAAAAAGCTAGATTCACTTTTTAGAAATTTCCACTAAGGCTTTCCACTCCTTGGGTGAGAAGAAATTCAGATGCTATGAGCAGACACAGGAGAAGAGAAACGGAAGCATGCTAAAACACACCAAGTCATGATTTTTACTACTTGTCAGTTCCCCTTGTTTTAAACATGAAAACTCTGGCATTTTGTTTCCAGTAGCTCAGTTCCTCGTCTATTGCTGATGAAACCCCACAGGAAAGTCAGAAAATTGAGGCCTGGGCAACTGTTCTTGTGCCTAATGCGTTCCCAGAGAGGGCATTTAGTTGCCGCAGAATGTGACGGGGAAGAAATGTGTTCTTTACCCCTGTTGACAAATGGGTCTTCTAAGTTGCCCCGTCTCCGTCTGAAGCCAGCATCTATAATTAACCCTTCCATCTGGCAGTGTCTTTTCCACCCTTCTCTAGTCAAGAGACATTTCACATCCCTAATAGTTGTGACTTCGGCAGCCCTCCTGCTGATGATACTTTGGGTTTCGTTCCCATTTGTTAAAATGCTTTCCTCTAATTTAGTGACCTGAGCAGGGATATTAGGAAAAGTGGAAAACAATCATTCAAAACTCGTTAAAATATCTCAGTGCAAAATGAGAGTGGCATGCGTGGGGAGAATGAAAGCACTGGGAAGGAATGATAAAGACCTCAGAGTCATTACCGGGGCCGTCAGTCTGGTTTTAGTCAATCACAGACTTTGGAAACAGAAAAAAAAAAGTCTATGCGGAGTTTAAAACCAGTAGGAGCTACTAAAACGAAATGTGAAAATAACCTTGTGCCATCCTGGCGATATGCTCTGTCTACCAAGAAATAATCTTCATAAAGCAATCCAGCCCGATCGTTATGAATTCAAATGCTATTAATGTGAAAATTAAAATCGACTTTTGTTTTTTGCCGGAAAGCATTTGTACAATGATAAGCATTTGTACATCCCCAGAAATGGGTCTACCTGGAGTTTTAATGTAAGCAAGCTATTGGTATTTATTGAGGCAGTTTGTGTTCCCTGGTGAGAGTAACAAGACTATGAATTAAGAGAGGGGATTTTTTTTTTATCACAAAACCACTTACTTATTGTTTGATCTTAACTCAATCAGTTTCCCTATGGGTACTTTGAAGTTCCCATCCATAAAAAGGGCACTTAACCACTTAGATTGCCATATGAGAAGGTAACAAATTCTTTTTTAACTCCCTCCCCCAAAATCAAGGTTTTTTTTAAGCTTTACTGAGGTGTAATTGACAAAATTGTTAAGATATTTAAGTGTACATTGTGCTGATTGGATGTATGTATGCATTTTGGAGGATTCCTACCTTCCAGTTAATTAATATATCCATCACCTCATATATTTAATCTTTTTTTTTTTGGTGAGAACACTTAAATTTTATTCTCAGAGCAAATTTCAATCATACAATATAGGGTTATTCACTATAGTCACCATGTTTTACATTACATCCTCAGAATTTACTCATCTTATATCTATAAGTTTGGACCCTCTTACCAATCTCTCCCTATTTCCCTTACCACCCAACTACTTTTCTACTCTTTCTATGAGTCTGACCCTTTTCTTTTCTTTGAAGATCTCACGGAGAAGTGACACCATGCAGTCCTTGTCTGTCTCTGTCTGATTTATCTCACTTAGCATAATGCCCTCATGACCCATCCACACTGTCACAAATGACAGGACTTCCTTCTGTCTCATGGCTGAACAAGATCCCATTGTACATACATATCACTCTTCCTTATCCATTCATCAGTTGTTGGGCAGTTAAGTTGTTTCCAGGTATTGACCATTGTAAATAATGCAGCAGTGAACATGAGGGTGTAGACAGCTCTTCAATATCCTGTTGTCATTTCCTGCGGATATATACCCAGAAGGAAGACGGCTTGATCCGACGGTAAATTCTTTAAAATGTAGGCAATTGCCCTTAAGATCTCAGGTCTTTTCAAAAAAGACTTCTCCGACTGCCACAGCCCATCCCACAAGAACCCCAATATCCACACACGATACATTCTTAGGCTGTCGCACACTTCAGAGCTTGTAGTTCTGTATGTGTGTGCTGATGGCAGCATTCTAGTTTATGCACCCAGAAACCATGCACTTTGTTCACTGTTGTATCCCCACGCGCACTCCCAGCACCATGCCTGGCATCCGGTAGGGTGTCAATAAATAGTGAATTAAATAAAAGTTTTAAATCTTAGATCTGGAGAGAAGGATATTTAGAGTTCTGATAAATGTTCAAAGAACGAATTCTCTGTTTTCTGATTTCCTAGGTTTATACCATAGAGACCAAGGCCCAGATCAATTAAAACACTGCCCAGAGTCCTATAGATCAACACAACCCAGTCACATGACCTTCTTCCCAAGCAGTTACATCTGGGGCTCCTAAGTCGGCCTGACTACATCCTACGGGAGTCACTATTTATTACCGTCTTCACAAAAAACAACACTCATGAATTTTAATTCCGACAGGGCCTTCTTTTACTTATCCTAAAATGAAAATAAGCACCTATAGTAAACCCATAAAAATCTGTCTTCCAACTTTTTAGATGTACCTTGTACCTATCCATTCCAGTTCCTCTCTTTTGTTCCTATGATAAACAGACACAGGCATACATAGTTTTTTAACCATGTGATTTAATAGATACTGTGTCTAAAAGAACATAGGTCTATTTATTCAGTCAAATGTACTGAAGGGGACAACTCATTTTTCTCACAAATTCAAAAATGAGATGATAATAAGTTTTTAAAATCCTATTTACTTGGCATAAAGAAAAATATTCAGATTGCCAATTGATCGTTTTTCCAGATAACATAGGCAGCTTGATATACTTTCATAATGCTGAAATAGGGTGATTATTTGGGCATTATCTGGAAAAAATGTTTTTTTTTCTTTGTGCCCAAACACCTTGTCTAATGGCACAGTTGTCTACATATTTCATTTTCTTAGTGATCTTGGCTCTGATAAATCTCTTTCAGTCTTCATCTTTAAATAGAAGACCTCATGTGGTTGGTTGCTAGTCATTCATTTGTTTAATCCTTCATCCAGCCAATATTTTTAAGTTTAAAAAAATTTTTTAAATGTATATTTAATTTTTGAGAGAGAGAGAGAAACACAGACCATGAGTGGGGGAAGGGCAGAGAGAGAGGTAGACACACAATCTGGCTCTGAGCTGTCAGCCTGGAGCCCGAAGTAGGGCTCCAGCTCAGGAAACCGTGAGATCATGACCTGAGCTGAAACCAGGAGTCCGATGCTTAACCGACTGAGCCACCCCAGTGCCTCTACTTAGCCCACTTTTACTGATCATCTTGAAACTACCAGGAACAGCGCTAATATTCTGTGGGCCCAGAGAGCCCCTTCATGGAAGCCAAGAGTCCCCCTCTGACCAAAGCATCTCTACTTTTTATCCATTTCATACAGAATCTGAGTACTTCCAAATGATCCAGACTTTTAAGCATGCCCTTTTCTTAACATAAAAATAAATTAGGCCAAACTCCAATCTTGTGAATAGAAAAATAGTCATTTTTTAAATATTTCTGGAACTTCTCCAGGAGCGCTTACATGTCATAGTTGATGTCTCCTCGGAATGCAACCGGTTGAGCTCTCCTGCTTCTCCATGAGCTGTTCTCTCCCTGAGTGGTCATCCCCCTGGGCGTGGGGGTGGAGGTGGGGGGGGGGGGACACAGTAGGCTGCCTGCAGTTCCCAAGGCTGCTTGCAAACAAGACAGGCATTATATTATTAAGTTCATTAGTTTTACTGAAATCTGAGGATATCTTAAGGGAATGAAATCATAGAAAAGGAAAACAAAACTCCAAAGCACTACCATTGCTTCTAAAGTTGGGGAGGGGAAAAGGGGAGGGGAGGCTTCAGCCTCACAAACCCATTCATTCCCAGGTCCTTGGCCTCTTCCATCCCACCTCTGCTACCACAAGAAACTAAAAAATCAGTTAACTACATTTTGAGGTGCCTCAAACCAAGGAAACTTTTTTGCTTCATTGTGATTCTCTCTGTCCTCACTTCTTCCCTTCAGGCCATGCTTAGATGTTGCCTTCACACAATCTACTAATTGTTTCCTCAAACAAAAGAATATTCCTTCTAGAATGGATTTTAACACAATTCTTAAAATGTACAAATCCTTGCAGTCAACATCTTGCTACAATATTTGTTGTTTCCCTATATTCTCTATATCTACCCTATTCTACTAAGATTTTGTTTAAACAAAAGATTTGTCATACAAAACAAACAAAAACAAAAACAAACCACCAAAAGCTAAAATGACTCAACAGGAGTCACTGAAGTTTTCAGAACAAAGGAAGTAGACTGGAACTGTGGAAGATTAACTTGCTTGAGGGGCCTTGCCTGGAAAAACTGCTTTTTTTGAGACAACATCACATTTTCATTTCTGGATGCATTTAGGTTCTCTCCTGCTAATACTTTTCATTTTTTCTGAAACACTAGAAGTACAAACTCTTACGTTTATTCCAATATAGTGTTATCTTAAAGACTAGTGTGCAATAAAGACTTAACATAAAGCAAGGTCAACTCTATTTTAGTCTCACTGCTTTGGCCTAAATTCAAGATTTATTTCTTCAGCAGAATTCTATGGGACAGAGAATATTTGTTCCTGTTCCTTCCCTAGAGGTCTTCCTCCAGATGGCCACTTAGTCCTAACTAATAGGAAGAAAAGGGATGTGGCTTTTATTCATTTGCAGTATTATTTCCCTTAAATTCTCCTCCTTATCACTCTACCTATAAAATATCAAAGCACTTGAACAGAAAGCCAAAGCTACAATCACCTGGATATGTGGGTTATAAACATTATATGTAATGGATATGTAATGATATGGTGGATCACCAACTGCTTTTCACCTTTGCCTGGGTATTTTGAGACCTTGTCAATATCAGATGAAATCTGAATTAATCCAATGAAATTGAAACATAGTCATTCTTATTAGGCTTGCTGAGCTGCCTTCATTTTCTCAGTGTGAGTGAAAACAGACCAAGGTACTAATATAGAGGTATTTAGTAATTTTGGATGTGATCTTTGTATTATATCTGTCAGTTCCCCCTCTCTCATGGCTGGCTAGCCTTATATTACTGATATTTATTCTCTGAAAATGAAGTTACTATTTTTGTGAATATGAAAAGTATGTATGCTAATTGTAGATAAAGTGGAAAATGTAACAACATAAAAAGAAAATAAAAATCAGCCATGATCGCACAACCCCAGAGATAATCAGGCTTACAGTTGAGTATATTCCCATCCCATCTGCAAATGTATGCGTGTGTATGAATGTGTATATTAGAACATGTATAACACATTGTTTATACATTGACATTGTCATTTAAATTTCCTTGACTATCAATCTTTCCATGATATTTTTAATTTTTTTATGTTTACTCTTTATTTTGAGAGACAGAGCATGAGTGGAGTAGGAGCAGAGAGAGAGGGACAGAGAATCCCAAGCAGTTTCTGCGCTGATGGGAGCTCGACCCCATGAAATCATGACCTGAGCAGAGATCAAGAGTCAGGTGCTTAACCAATGGAACCACCCAGGTGCCCCATGGTATTTTAAAGCCTTGATTACTCCCCAACTTAACAGCCATCTTGATGAGCAAGAAACTAATGAAGTGCTACTGAGTTTCATCAAAGTCCTCAAAGCTTAAGACCAGTCTAAGCCAAGGGCAGTCGTTTCCCCTGGATTTGGCTGGATGCTGAGGGACGGCCTGTCAGAAATCTGAGAAAAACTCATCCCAAGATGTCAGACAGAGACCTGGTCTGATATCAGGGCATCGGGCTTTGGAGGGGAGGTGCCATTCTGACTTCAGCATGGAGTTTCTGGCTCGGATTGTCTTCTAGTTCATGTCTCCTAGACCTGTGCTCAGCATCCCAGAAAGCAGGTAGGACCAGAAGCCAAAACAAATGCAATACCATTCACCAGCAGTGCCATAGGACACTGGGTAAGCAGTAGTTCTGCTTGGGGACTGGGGAAAGATCTTACAGCACAGGTGGGAAGATCTACTTCTACACAGAACCCAGCATGGCTTTGGTTCACCAAAGCTCCAGAAAAGCTTTATGGTTTGGACCGTGAGGGCCTCTCATGGACAAACCTCTAGTGGAACCCCCTCTCAAGTCTGCAAAGCTCAAATAGAGACACTGCAGGCAGTAGCTATGTACTCAAGGCCATTTTAAAGACAGTGAAAACTTTGTCAATGGTTTCCACCCACAGGCTGGATCAGGAGAGGAAGGAAATCACAGGCAGCACAGAGTAGCTTATTAATTAGCAAACACGAGATAAGCAGGTGATGGGCGTTAGGGAGTAATGGATAGAGAAGGCATTTCAGAAAGAAGTCCATTAACAAATAGAAATAAGAAACACAAACTCTATCCACAAGAGGGCAACTCCCTTAGTCCAAAGAAGCCCTTTTCTAGAATTCTCTCAGGTCATACCAGCTACATAAAATGTCTTTCCCAACAAACCAACAAATATTTTTCTCTGTCTTTGATAGGTAAAGAAACAAATGGTTACAGCATTCTCCACATATTTGTTGTGTTACTTAAAGACCATGAATTGTCTTTAATCCATATTAAATAAACCCAATTATTTTTGCCTTTTCTAAAGCCCATTCCACAGCCTTTTCTTCTGGAATGAATTTAAACGTCCTTGGCTCTGGAGTCTGGCCAGGGAAGAGGCACTAGATGAGAATCGGAGTGGGGCTTCCTTCTGTCCCTCCCATGTGGGAGTTAATTGTTTTACCCTGTAAAGCCAGAAAGATCACATAGCAGAATGCATCTCAAATAGACCCATTTGCCAATTTCTCCTTTATAAAGACAACTACTACTTGCATCAGCCCTGAGCGAATAGAGAGACAGAAGGACGAATGTTCCTTTAGTCATTTGAGTCATCTGTGAATTAAATGGTTGTGAAATAGTAAGTAATGAGCACGCATTAAATGACAAACAGCATGAATTGAACATTTGTACGATGACTGTACCCACAGGCTATGGGTGTCTCATCACAGATAATGTTGGTTGAGCTTCTCTGCAAAATAAATAACGCAAATTAACTCTTCATCGCCGAGAAAATGTTTGAGGCTGACTCACTCAACCTGCCAGGATATGATGATGATGTTGATGATGATGATGGTAACAGACTCACGAAGGATACTCTGTGTCAGGTGCTCTTCTAACTGCTTTGTGTAAGGAACTCATTTAATAAGTGATATTAATTACTACCTCCATTTTACAGATAGGCAAAATAAGTCATGGAGAGGTTAAAGAAACTTGTCAGGGTAATAGAAGTGGTAGGGCTGGACTTCAAACCCAGAAATCTGATGTTAAGATTAGCCACATGCCAACTCCTAGAGCAAAAGTGAGTTTAATCTGTTACCTGGGCATGGTCGATTTTTCAGAATTCTGAAGTTGCTTCAATGAACTGAATTGTTTTCTTTTCAGCAAAGCAACAGAATGAAAATGAATAAAGTCATCATATCAAAGACAAACTATGATAGTTAAATAGATTTTGCAAATTGGATTATTTTTCATTTCTTGATAGTTGGAGTTTGGTTAAATAACCATGTAAGAATAGGAGATTCAGCCATTTGCATTATGTATCACACCACTCAGTATTTATGGGAACGAGATTTATGTGGTGAACAATTCCATTTTCCAAAACAAGGGAAAAAAAGGGATAGGCTTGAATTAGCCATACGTCAAGTCTTTGGAACAAAATCTGTTTTTTATATCCTTGTTGAGAATTAAGTCTGTGTAAGGCAAGACATCACTTTTTCCCTTCCTTCTTGTTTCCCATCGGTACTTGGGGGTCCTTGGGGGAAGGCTCTGTGTTTCTAAGCAGCCACACTGCTTAGGCATACAAGCACCATACCATCCAGCCACTCTTCGCCTTCCACCTCTCCCATCGTCAAATCCTTCGAGACCTACTTTCCATGGCCAGGTCTCTATAACACAGTTGCCTTTCCTCTGAGAAAGGAGAGACTGAAATATTCAGCCTTTTTCTTTTCCTAAACAGATTTTACTTACAACTGTCATCAGTGATATTATCAAAAGTGGACTCGATTTACCCAACAATCCTAAGTTTACATAGAAGTCACTCCACTTAGAAGAGTTGGCAATAATAATAGGCATGTTGTTTGTGCTTTGGGGGACAGAGGCCATGTTACTCCCTGTAGCTACACATCTGGAATTCTCAAAGATGTTGGTTGGATGTCGCTGACCTGAAATGTGAATACCAAAGCTAATAAGTAGACAAGGTCTTCTGTACTGCCAAACTTGAATCTGGGCACTAGATGTGTCCTGTTATGACAGCTAGTTCTGGAGAAGCTTGATATTTATAACTAGAGCAAGAGAAGGAGAGAGAAATAAAAAGAGAGAAAAATAGAGGAGGATGGGATGGGATAGGACGGAATTTAAGACAGGTGATAGACACAAAAAAGAGCTGAACCAGAGCAGAGGAAAATAAGAACACACGGAGATTCGGGGACACTGGAGGAAGTGACACCAGAAATAAGCTTGTGCCAGATGTGACTCTTTTTCATTCTGTCTTAGTCCATTTGGGCTGTTATGACAAATATACCATAGACAGGCTGGCTTAAACAACAAACATTTATTTCTGTAGAGGCTGGGAAATCCAACATAAAAATGCTGACCAATTTGGGGTCTGATGTAGCCCACTTCCCGGTTTGTAGATGGCTGTCTTGCTATGTCCTTACATGAATGAAAGAGTGAGGGAGCTTTCTGGGACCTCTTTTTTAAGAGCACTAATCCCTTTTAAAAGAACTTCACCCTTATGATCTCATCACCTCCCAAAGTCCCCACCTCCTAATACTAGCATTTTGGGGATTCAGATTTCAACAGATGAATTTGAGGGATCACAGACATTAGTCTACAACACATGCCTATTGGGTTTCAAGCCTGGACAAAAGCAGAAGACCGTCTTACTGGCTCTTTCCTCACTACCTCAGTCCTCTCCTTTATACTAGGCTTCCAGTTCGATATCTCTGTCAGATTATTATCAGTTGGGCCTGAAAAGTAGGGGTTTAAAATCTCCAGTTCAATTCATTTTCGTTAAGATATACCTACAGGGCAGGTTTCTCAAGAAAGTATCTATTCGTGACTTATGTGAGCAACACAATAAGTGCCCATCTTAAAAGGGAATGACAAGGCAGTTTGCAGCAAGGAGCCGTACGTATTTGTTAATGTGGATTTGACCCATAAGCATAAAGCCCAATCATCAGCAACACGTCACATCTTAGTACTGGAATCCCTTTACTCTTTGGTGTACTGCAAACTGCACCTCACGAGTGTTTGATGGAAGTTCATTAACGTCATAAACTGCAAAAACTAGCTGTACATAAACAGAACCTTGGAGCAAACTCCTGCGGAATGATTCCGAGAATTCGATGTTGTTTATCGCTTCCTGTCCTTCCCTCCCCTATTTGACACTTAGCATAAACACATAAAATGGACCTAAATGCAGATGTGTTGAGTTATTGTAAAATATGGATTTTGTTTTCCTTCCAGCTCTTAAGGCATTTCTGTGCATAGATATTTCTCCTTAGTTCTCTCCCTTTTGAGATTTTATTATCTTAGAATATATCGTGCATAAAGAAGTATATGTAATGTTCATATACATGTAAGTTTTAAAGAATAAGATGCTCATCTATGTAAGTTAGCTTTCTTCCTCTCTTAAGGGAATTTTTAAAAATATTTATTAGATTATTTGGGAAATATGAATCAAAGCATTAAGTGCAAAGGAAAATATATGTATTTTAAGATCAGGGAAAGTTTCTTTTTTAATTTGAAAAAAGTTCAAATAGGCTCCGGCTGCCTGCTTTTACTTTGCATGCTTTGTTTTTTATTTTCTCTCTTCTTTTCCCTTCTTTCTTTTTCCCCTCTTAAAGCCCCCGTTACCCCTGAAGCTTATGTGACAATAGACAAACAATGCACCAGATAGACGGCTCTCTGAAGAACTGCTCCTACAGCTGCTAACCTAAGACTGGACTAAGTTTCCAGAAAGAGCTGCAAAGACATGAAATGGTTCCAATTGTTTTAAAGCAGTTCAGCGAAAACTGTAACCTGAGACAAGACCACAGTCACACGCCCGACTCTCCCCCACCCCCACTCTATGAAAACCCCAATGCAGTTTCTGCTCAGGGAGTTGTTCTGTGAGGTGCTCCCTGCTGCACTAATGTATCCGGTGCTCTCTGATGCGGTTAATACAGGCTCCACCCTCTGAGTTGTCTAACGATTCTTTCCTTAGAAGGTTAACATTCAAGCATCCACATGTCACCACATCATCTTTCCTTTCACCCAGAAGGAAAGATGTCACCCATCTTTCCTTCAGGAGTGGGATTGCCCTCGCAGATGGGCGGGACACCCAACATGGAGATTTTTCTCAACAGTCACCAGGCGTCAGCGGACGGCAGTGGAATGTTTGGAATTGGCAACATCCCCTGACCCCTTAAAACTGACGCCCATTGTGTCTGGCATCATTGGAATCTTCCCAACTTCCTGTATAGAAATTTCCTACTCCGAATCCCTGCACTCACTCCTCCAACAGGGCTCTTTCTCTGTGTCTGCTGATCATCCAGAAAGGAAAGCGGCCATCTGAGGGGAACCCTGTGAGCCGGCTTGGATTGCTGGCCTCCTCTCCTGCGGAGCCCATCTGGTCTTGTGTGAGCACTGGATGGATGGCCAGTGATGGTGCCTCACCACCCCCCCCCACCCCAGCCCCCACACCCCCACGGAAGTGCAGAGTCCAAGAATGTGGTTTCCCACATTCCCAGAGGGTTACACTTGAAGGAACTCTGGAGATTAACCAAATCCCTGCATTCTCCCGATAGACACCGGAAGCCCAGAGAGCTGACCTGGCCCGCCCAAGGTCACAGAATTAGTTCGTGTCAAGGCTGACATGAGAATCTGAGCTCTGGCCCAGACACACTGAGTGCTGATTAGGAATGATAATTATGATAACAACAGGAACAGTAATAATAATGTTTATAGAGTACTCCATATATGTGTGCCAGACATTATTCTAAAAGCTTTCCATGATTTAATTTCTTTAATCCTTACCAAACACTAATGAGACAAAGATCATGATTATTTCTATTTTACAGATGAGGAGACCGAAACTCAGTGTAAGGAAGGAACAGCTAGTGAGTGATAAAGCCAGGACTGGATTCCAGGAAGTGTTATTTCAGACCTAGAACTTATAAAGTCACTGATGTTTTCATTGCTCTGTGGTAAATTGAAAGAAATAAGGACAGGGCTGTGCATTTTTCTTTTAAGCTGGATTTATTCCATTTAAAATACCCACCTTTATTACCATCTGTATTTATTTTAGAATATTAAAAACTCTCTTTCTTTTATGAGGAAATAGAGTATATGGTCATTGTTGGTGTTCCATGAATTTTATTTTTTGGTAAAAATGTATTCTGGAAGCTGTTTATGTATATGAAATTCCAGAGCTTGGAAAGCACTTCCTTGCATTATCTGTCACTTGGAGGAATTCTGGGGTTCATGTTTCCTTTGCCAGCTTCTGGTTCCTGGAATGGATGTGGGGGGACTTGCCAGGGTGGAGAATGACCAAAACTTATTATGTACTTTTCATCAGTCAGGACTCATCTGATTGCAAGTAAATAACACGTAAAAGCAAGTGTATATTGGTTAATTTGCCTGAGACATTTGGAGGTCAGTGATTTGAATTATGTCTTAAATTTGATGGCTTTGCTCTTTACCATATATTGGCTTAATTCCAAGTCTCCATGAGCACAACATGTCTGTCAACAGCTTTAATCCTTTCCTATGTTCAAATTCAGAGGGGAAAAGGGTATCTTTCCCTAGTAGCTCCTATGTAGGATTGTACTATGATTGGACTGCGTTCTAGCAATCCCTGAAGGAGTCACCAGAGCTGGGGATAGGTAGACTTATGCTACTTGGCCAGTTCTGAATTACACATTATACTCCTGAAGCTGGTGGTGGGATTGGCTCCACCAGCAGCATATGCTCTGATGGAAGGAAGAAGATAGTTCTCAAAAGGGGAAATGAGACGCTGTTGCCAAAGGAGCAGATGCTTGGTCTTCAATCAGCAAATGTCAATTATTCACCTAATGTGTGTCACTCACTAGACTGGGTGCTACTCACTCATCACTTCATTACTTTCTTGTAACAGGCAAATAATAACTCACCAATGAAGAAACTGAGGCTCAGAGACACTAATAAATACATAAAAAGTCAAACAGCTAGTAAGAGAAGATCCAGGAATCAAATTCTATTCCAACCAACTTCAAGGGCCAAGTTCTTGATTTTTTAATTTTATAAGTGACTTATCCTATGCATCCCTTTACCATTAAAACTGAAGATAAAATAAGCCAGCCTGTGTATTACAATGATGGCTTGATGAAGGGACTCAATGATCACCCTTCCTGGGCACACCCTTGACTGCTCCCCTCTCCCATTTCAAGAGTTAAGAATTCTTCAAACATTTGCTCCTGGTCTCCTCACCACAGTTGGAAGAACTATGATCAGAAGCTACTGATTATGTCTCACCTCTGGGCTGAAGAGAACATATAATCTGGAACAATTCTAGAATGTTCATCACATAGGGAAACAATGTTTCTTCTAAATTTGATTTAGAATTTTCCAGAGTGTTAAAGCACATGGTACCATACCTCCTAGACTCTGTCCTCTAGCCTTAAAAAAAGAAATTTGTCCAACAAAGTGGCCATAGGAAGAGAAGAATTTCATCACTGATATACCCAAGAACACTTTCTTGAGTCTGTCTGCCACAAACACCATCATCACAGTTACCTCACAGCAGCTCCAGGAAAAGAATCCCTGAAACAGTAAGTCTGTCCAACCAAAATTAAGTGTTCAGAGTTGTAAGCTTCATTCAAAAACTCAATCCAGACCACCAATTTGTAGCTCCAGATACCCTAGACGTCCAGGTTTGGGTCATAAGTAAGATTGATAAACAAGATTTAATAAAATACAAAGCCATGACTGAATTTAATACAAAAGGGATCTGAGACCATTAATCTCCAGGTTTACCCAATATTAAAAATCTTCAGTATTTTCTTCAAAATGTGAACATTTTGGGGGAAAATAATAGTCATAAAATAAAAATATGAAGAGTCCCTCAGAGATGTTCCCCAAAGCGCACCAGTCAGCCATCAGGCCACACACCATCTTATGGCTCTAGAAAGCAGATTAGGGTCTACTTCTTCCTCCTCACTCTGTCTCTCCCCTTGCCCCTCTAAACATAGAAGGCAACTCTGCTCATCAGACTTGTTAGTCACACGGCCCAAGGATGAGTCACTTTTATGTCTCCTCAATTTACATTTCTTCATGGTTTGAAGAAGGACATCCCAGCTTGAGCTTGCACTATGTTCATGACTAAGCTCAGATATGTACTGGCATGTATGACAAACTACATGGGGGAACTTACCAAAAAATAATTAGGAAAAGAAAGACTCAGCACTTCCGGGGAGAGGGCAGATGGCAAGAGAATACAAGATAGCCAGCCACAGGCTTGCTCTCATTAAAAAAAAGAGAGAGAGACTTAGATCCTCAAAGTGCCCTGGGCATGGGCAGTAGTGCCCATGCCTCCTCAGAGACAGCAGGAGTGATGGCAGTTCCCAGCAGCAGGGACAAGATGCCTGGTGGCAGAGTGGGATGTGGACAGTGCTGAGCTCCTGAGGCACCTCAAAGTATCTTCCAAGCAATGGAGCTGGGCCAGGGCAACAGGAGTGGAAGAGCATAGAACCATATGGCCACTGCCCAGAGCCTTGATCACACGCTTGCTTTTCGGTATATGGCGCCTCAGAAATGCCTGGATAGGGAAGGGAAAGAGCCAGGGCCGTGATGCTATATTGGGTCCTAGCAAAACAATGATTATATAAAAGAGGGTATCAGATATCCTCCCATAATGCCTTTCAGCTCTGACTTGAACAATTATATTATCCTCACTCACTAATGGTGGGGAAATGAAATCATCTTCTGCCCTCCAAATATCTGCCCTCAGTCCTCACCAGTAGCAAGTTAAGAGACAGGAATAAAAGCATCTACTCCTGAATAGGACATCCCCACCCCCCCGCCCCTGGAGGTGCCGTGTACTATTCCCACTCATCCCGCCTTCCTGCTCAAGTTCCTCTCCTCTTACACAGTGACCTCTTCTCCAGACTGGCTCTCGTCTTCTCCCTTAGCTCCACCCCTGCTTTGGGCATCCCACAGCATTAAGGTTCCAAGAAAAGGTGATGTTCTCCTTTGTGCCTCCAGATCTCACTCCAGCTACTTTCATTGAAAAAGAGACATAGGGAGCTTCTGATTGTCCATTGTCCCTGCAAATCGCAAACTCAAGTCCAATGTACTAAGCGCATTCCAACATTTCATATGTAGACAGCTTACAGAGGAGTTTCAACTTAATGGGATTATTAACATGAAATTATTATTTTTCAAATCCTTCTTTCCATTAGGCTTTGCCAATCACTCTCTCCTACTTCCTAGCAATGATGTCTTGGTGCATTCCATAGCTTGCCAGTCACCTTTGGTTATTAATATTACTCCTATTAAAATCGCTAGCATCTTAGCTGATTGCAAATTGTTCATCTCCACTTCCTCAAGATCACTAGACCCATAGTCCTGGAGTGAAGAGTGATCATGTGTTTGGCTCTCAAATAACATTTTTTGTTAAAAAAAAAAAAAAAAAAAAAGGAGTGCCTGGGTGGCTCAGTCTGTTAAGCATCCAACTTAGGTTCAGGTCATGATCTCGTGGTTTGTGAGTTCAAGCCCTACATCAGGCTCTGTGCTGACAGCTCAGAGCCTGGAGCCTGCTTTGGATTCTGTGTCTCCCTCTCTCTCTGCCTCTCCCCTGCTCGTGCTCTGTCTGTCTCTGTCTCTGTCTCTCTCTCTCAAGAATAAAATAAAACATTTAAAAATACAAATTAAAAAAAAACCTTCTCTCCCCTCTCTCTTCAAGGTCTGGCTCCTCTAGATCCTTAGGAGCCTGGAGGAGAAGTAAGCGAAGACAGCCATCATGTCCGTGATGGTACATGTCCCCGGCTCCCACTCTCTGCACTGACACTGTGCTGCTTTTCTTGGGAGAGGGCTCAATTTTACCTTGCCCCTCCTCCAAGTGGCGAGAGCCCCCAGAAACAGAGACCTTGCCCTGTTCCACTTGGAGCACATGCCTCTATCCCTTACTCTGGGTTGGGTGTCCCCTTTCTTGGCCTAGAAGACACCTGGTCAGCCCTATGCACCTGCCTTTCCCTTCATCTCTATGTGGTCACCTCTGTGTCCTCAGAGGGCCACAGTGACTAGAATGGGTAGAGATCCATACTATTCTTCTTCAGTGCCTTACACCACAGCCCCTGCTTCCTCTGCCCGGGATGACTATTCCAACAAGCCTCCCTGCTCAGAGATCTCCAGACTAGCAGCCCCTGGGTCTCTATGTCCTACCCACTTAAGGAGGCATGTGTCAAACTCACATAAAACTTCTTCGTCCTATTCTGTGCCACTCAGTACAGGATGGGTCCGCAGGCTCTGGAGCACAGTACTGTTGCAGCAGGAAGAAGACACGGGTCCCTCCTTCTCACAGATGCTCCAACCCCTGTGACTGACTCTCCTTGAAGGCCCTTCACCTGGCTTCTTGGAGAAGAGGGAAACTCCCATGGGGAAGAGAGAGAAAAGCTTCTCACAGACATGAAACACAGGTGATTATGCTAATGAGAGAGGTTTAACCGCTTCTGGGTAAACAAAGCGAAGGGTCTCCATGGTGCTGACTCTTTGGTAACTATCTTCAGGATGTGAGGTACTTAGCTGTTCTCATCCTCCCTCGGTTTAATGCCTGTGCTATAATCAGAGCACTAAGACACAAAATTACTCTCAATAGGCTACTACAAGGTTCAGGGGATCAGTAAGAACTAAACTGTGATAAAACTCTGACATGATGCCCGTTCTCCCTGTACCATCAGAGTCCCCCTCTACAGCCCTCCCACGTAGGGATAACCTTGGCCACAGTCAACTGGCACAATTACAGTTAATTCTTCCAACCACTAGGGAAGACTCACCACCACTGGTCTGTGAGCCAATATAGCAATACTGGTTTTATTATTTTTTTAATTATTTTTTTTTGAGAGAGAGACAGTGCACAAGCAGGGGAGAGGAGCAGAGGGAGAGAGAATTCCAAGCAGACTCCACACTCAGCATGAAGCCCCACGTGGAGCTGAATCCCATGATCCTGGGATAATGACCCGAGTCAGTTGCCCAACCAACTGAGCCATTCAAGCACCCCAGGACAATACTTTTTGATACAATAACTGAACAGCTAGAGACAATGAGAATAGCATGTACCTAAACAGCAGCACCACTTACAACACCATCCCTTATTCTTATAACCTTACTTCATTCACAGCAACTGGGAAACGGAGAAACACAAATTCTCCAGTCGCACAGAATGGAGTCTATCACTTAGGACCAGCAATGATAAAACTCCTCCAAATCTTAAAGAAGAACAACATTTACACTAGACAAACATTCTAAACTACCTCCCCAAACACATCTCTTGCTAATTTTACCTAAGAGCTGTTGGAAGTCATCTTTTTTTTTTAACATTTATTTATTTTTGAGAGACAGAGAGAGACAGTGTGAGCAGGGGAGGGTCAGAGAGAGAGGGAGATACAGAATTCGAAGCAGGCTCCAGGCTCTGAGCTGTCAGCACAGAGCCCGACATGGGGCTTGAACCCACAAACCATGAAATCATGACCTGAGCCAAAGCCAGACACTTAACTGACTGAGCCACTCAGGTGCCCCCCTATTTGTATTTTTCTTAGCAACCTCCTATGGAGGTAAAAAAAAAAAATGCAGCATCTGAATCAGAAGGATGA
>NC_043701.1:16823738-16837956 GCF_006229205.1 Suricata suricatta
TCTCTCTCTCTCTCTCTCTCTCTCTCTCTCTCAAAAATAAAAATAAATGTTAAAAAATTTTTTAAAGAAATGGAATACCACATACACATTATTCAGATGAATAGGAATGCTGTTATAATTAATAAGATGTGCAAATTTTATGCTAAGAAGTTGTCCTCATGCTAAAATATTTAGGAATAGTTTATGAATTTTTACAACATCCACTTCATTATTTTCTCTAAAATTTTTAAGTTTAATGGCAGGGGTGCCTGGGTGGCTCAGTCGGTTAAGCATCCGGCTTCGGCTCAAATCATGATCTCACGGGTTTGTGGGTTCGAGCCCCGCGTCGGGCTCTGTGCTGACAGCTCAGAGCCTGGAGTCCGCTTCAGATTCTGTGTCTCCCTCTCTCTCTGACCCTCCCCTGCTCATGCTGTCTCTGTCTGTCTCTCAAAAATAAATAAAAAACATTAAAAAAATTTTTTTAATTTAATGGCAAATAATTTCAAAAGTTCTCTACAATCCTTTTTAAAAATGCTGTCAGAATTAAATGTATATTTTATAACATGTAAATGTATTAACTAAATTATATTATTAATTGCATAATAGTAATTGTGCTATATTACTTACATAATTTAAATGTAAATTAAGTTACTAAATATAAATATTTTGTCATGTTTTTTTAAAAATCACTTTCTGTCTTCTCTAAAGAGTAAGCTTTTTTTTTTTTTTTACCTCTTCTTTATCCCTCTCTTCTTTCCTGGGGATTAACATATGATATTTTTATGTTTGCATTTAATATTTTTAAATATGCGTGCATTCAAAACCACCATATATTATTTTCCATGGGGTTCCTAATACTTAAATAAATGATATTAGAATGTATGGACCCAACTTGTTTATTGTACTCAATATTATGCTTTAGAGATTTATTCGTTTTAACTGCTACATATACTCCATTGTTTGAATAACTAGAGTTTATTAGCCCTTTCCTTTATTTAGGGTTAGATTGTTTCCTTCTAACTTTTCCTTCTTTTATAAGCAGGGTCACAAGGAAGTTCCTTGTACATGTCTTCTTACACACATGGGAAATTTTCTCTAGGCTGAAGTGCTATGACCGTATACACTAAAATTTTATAGAATATTAAAATTCGAAGGTTTGCCCAAGATCCTAAGATGATAGACATTTGTCATCAAAGTGAGATGCTTGATGGCACTATCTAAAAACTGGTTGCACTACTTTTTGCCTTCGGTCAAGGTGAATATTAAAAAAGGTCAGGTTGTTGAGGATGGAAAGAGAGTTTTGTGATACACATTTCTTATAAGTCCCATCTGGCCCTGTGAACACCCATCAAGGAGGGTGTCCTTATGGTGCTACCTGCTTTTCCCCTCAATCCATTGAGTGGAATGGAAGGGCTTGATTTGTGACACTGGTAGAACACAGGTTAGTGACCTGGGCCCACCTCCTATCCAAATAATAGGAAGGACCACGATGAACTTGTTAATGGGCAAGCCAAAGGACAGGAGGCTGCATCAGCCTGTGCTAACTAACCATGGCCTCTGTTGAATGCCGGCTGTCAGAGACTAATGGCGGCCCATTTTACCATTATTCCTTGAAGAGCTCAGAGCGGCCCCTGGTGTTGGGTCTCCAGGTTGTCAGTGGTTGAGGGCTGAGTCCAGGGGATTTGCTTCCCGGCTCTTCTGGTTTTCTCATGGCGGGTAGGCTCCTTAGAGAGTTTGCAGGTGTTCCCAGGAAGCAGCCTTCAGTGTGTAGAGGTGAACTCTGAGGATACGTGAGCAGGACAAGCCACCATCTGCACAAACCCCAACCCAGCAAGGGCCGCACGGCGAAGAGTTTAGGTGATCTGGGCCACTACATGAGGCAAGCAACACAACCAGCTTAACTGCTGACCAAGCAGGAGCGGAATCCAGGAAAGGTGGTGGAAAAGGGAAGACTGAGGGTATGAAGTAGGGCATCAAGACCCACTGTACCAGTGGGACCATCAGGCAGGAATCACTGACCTCTTGCCCTCTATCTTTCAAGTCATCACAACTGCTGCCACTTAGCAGAGGGCTTGTCTTCTCTGAGAAGAAGTAAAAATAGCATATACTCATAAAAATAAAAACTGGAGACTGTATATTATACTAACGGAGCCTAAAATAAGGGAAGGCCATATTTAAAACTGAGTGGCCACAAGGACGAGACTGTGTTGGACCTGAATCGGGCACATCTTCTCAGATTCCCTTGCCTGCCTCCCAGATCATGCTGCCACATCTGGAGGTTGACATGAACTTGTCCTGTGTGTGCCTGGACCTCCCCTTCACACTGTCACGTGGGCCAGACCATGAGCCACACATACATAGTTTCTGGCTTCTCCCACCACTTCCAGATGCAAAAGAAACACCCCAATGTGGCATCCCAAATGTCTACTGGAGGTTCAGGTGACTCAACCTAGAAGTTAAGCAGGAGATGGGAGGAGCCAGGGGGGCAAATGTCCCTCCTTTTGTCCCACTGAATGCTGAGAGGCAGCCTGATCGGGGAGCACTCTCTGAAGCTCTGTAGCCTTCAGAAGAAGCAAAGGCCAGCATAGTAAGTCCTCCCTGCGTTGCTCCCCATCTCCACCTACGTCTATTCCCTCTCCCTCCTTCTAGCTGCCCTGGGTCTGCACTTACCAAATAAAGCCTTGGCACTTTCAATCCTGGGGTCAGGACTTGTATTTTAGAAAACATGGCTAACTGCATAACACTTCCCAGGATCACTCTAAACTCAACAGTCGCCCGGAAAGTTTCCAGATCACGTTGACGCTGTGGATTGCAGCCCCAAACCCAGGCAGTGTAAGCTGATGATTAAGAATTCTCAGATTTTCTTTTAAGTAGGCCCAATGTAGGGCTTGAACTCACGACCCCGAGATCAAGACCTGAGCAAAGATCAAGAATCAGATGCTTAACTGATTGAGCTACCCAGGTGCCCCAAGAATTCTCCAATTTTTTTTAATGTTTTTATTTTGAGAGAGAGTGAGCATGAGCATGGGAGGGGCAGAGAGAGAAGGAGACGCAGAATCCAAAGCAGGTTCCAGGCTCTGAGCTAGCTGTCAGTACAGAGCCCAATGCGGGGCTTGAACCCACGAACCGTGAGATCATGACCTGAGCCAAAGCCAGATGCTTAACCGACTGAGCCACCCAGGCGCCCCAATTCTCAGATTTTTTAAATTACTGTTCCACTCAATACTTCTCCAAGACTAGAAGCTGGGTAAGTCTCATTCAGTGGGGAAGTTTCCTTTTACCTTGAGCAGGTTTGAGTTATTCAACAGACCTCTCTCCTTTCTGGTGCTGGGCTATCTCTGTTTTCTTTCCTCAAAGTGACCAAAGAAAGCTGAGGCTCTAAGGCATGAGTTGAGCTCTGGGAAACCCAGAGCACCGCAGCTCACTCACTCCTGGGGAATCATGCCTTCTTGACATCTCTGGTCTCTAAATGTTTCTGCTTTTTTACTGCGTGTTTTTAAGAAGTAGTTTCCTTTTGTTTGATATTCAACATGTTTAAGTATCTTGACCTAGAAGGTTTCCTTGGGACATCTAGTCCACAGTGTTCCCTGCAAAAACGTTTTGGAGGACATCTTTAAAACTGTTTTGTTTTTGTTTTTGTTTTTTTTTGCAAAAGCAAAGGGCTTTATGACAGGCTTAGGCTCACCAGGGCCTAAACTCGGGCCCACAGACCTTACCAGCGCAGTGGGTCCATGCTGAAAGCCTAAAACTTTTAATACAAACATATTCCTAAAAAAAAAAAAAAAGTTGTGAGTGCTGTAAGATTTTTCCAGAATTATTTAAGATAAGTTGCCTGCCTGTAACACCATCTCACACCTGACAGAATAGCTGATATTAACAACACAGGAAACAACAGATACTAGGGATGCAGTGAAAGGTAAACCCTCTTACACTGCAGGTGGAAATGCAAACTGGTGCAGCACTCATGGTGGTTCCCCAAAAATTTAAAAATAGGGGCACCTGGGTGGCTCAGTTGATTGAGCGTGACCCAGGTCATGGCTCAGTTGATTGAGCATGACTCAGGTCATGATCTCATGGTTCGTGGGTTCGAGCCCTGTGTCGGGCTCTGTGCTGACAGCTAGCTCAGAGCCTGGAGCCTGTCTTCAGATTCTGTGTCTCCCTCTCTCTCTGACCCTCCCTTGCTCATGCTGTCTCTCTCTCTTTCCTCTCAAAAATAAATAAAAACATTTTAAAAATTAAAAACAAACAAACAAAAGTTAAAAATAGAACTACCCTATGACCCAGCAATTACACTACAAGGTATTTACTCAAAGGATACAAAAATATTGATTTGAAAGGACACATGGACCCTGATGTTTACAGTAGCCAAATTATGGAAAGAGCTCAAATGTCCACTGACTGATGAATGGATAAAGATGTGATATATATATAGATACACACACACACACACACACGCACAGGAATATTACTAAGCTAGCCAAAAAAATGAAATCTTGCCGTTTACAATAATGTGGGCGGAACTAAGTGAAATATATCAGTCAGAAAAAGACAGATACCATATGATTTCACTAGATGCCGAATTTAAGAAGCAAACCAAATGAACACAGGGGGAAAACAAAATAAGGCAGAAGGAAGCAAACCATAAAAGAAACTTTTAGGGGCGCCTGGGTGGCTCAGTTGGTTGGGCCTCCGATTTCGGCTCAGGTCAGATCTCACGTTCATGGGTTCGAGCCCCGCGTCAGGCTCTGTGCTGACAGCTAGCTCGGAGCCTGGAGCCTGCTTCCAGTTCTGTGTCTCCCCTCTCTGCTCCTCCCCCTCTCATGCTCTGTCTCTCTCTGTATCAAAAATAAATAAAACATTAAAAAAAAAAAAAAGCTTTTAACTCTAGAGAGCAGATGGAGGGTTGCTGGAGGCGGGGGGATGGGGGGAGGATGGCTACATGGGCATTAAGGAGGGCACTTGTGATGAGTGCTGGGTGTTATACATAAGTGATGAATCACTAAATTCTACTATTGAAACCAACATCATACTATACATTACCTAAAATTTAAATAAAAACTTGAAACATTAAAAAAAAATAAGTTGCCAGCATGATGCTTATCCCCACATGTCTTAGTCTGTGTTTCCTGGGGGCGAAAGGGGATAATTCTCTTAGAAAACCTCATATAACCATCAAAATCAAGAAATTAACAACAAGAAAAAAAATTTTTAAAAGAGGGGCACCTGGGTGGCTCAGTCGGTCAACTTCAGCTCAGGTCATGATCTCACTGTTCATGGGTTTGAGTGCTACATCAGGCTCTGGGCCAGCTCAGAGCCTGGAGCCTGCTTTGGGTTCTGTGTCTCCCTCTCTCTCTGCTCCTCCCCTGTGCACCATCTGTCTCTCTCTCTCAAAATAAAATAAAGACATTAAAAAATTTTTAAAAGAAACGAAAGAAATTAACAATGATACCCTAGTCCCCAGACTCTGCTCAATTTTTTCCATTTGTCCTGATAACATCTTTCATGGTAAAAGGGTCCACTTAAGAGTCATTTGCTTTTTATGCTCTTTTTTTCTGGAACTGTTCCTTTCTTGCCTTGACAACTTTGAGGATTAAAGGCTAGTTATTTTGTAAAATTCTCTTCAGTTTGGGTTTGTCTGATGATTATGCATCCTTGGCAGGAATATCCTAGAAGCGAGGCTGCATTATTATAATTGCATTTCTCCAGATGGCACACAATTTAAGTGTCTCAGTACTGATGATGTCCACTTTTGTTCACTTGATGAGACTGTGTCCTCCAGGCCACTCTACTGCAAAGTACCTCTTTTTGTTGTTTTATAATGAATATGTATTTTGTGGGAATTTGAAAATTATGTAAATTTCCCTTTGCTCACCAAAATTTCAATGTATTAATTTGGTGACCTCTGTTCACTTATGTGCGTTGTATTGTAAACTATTACTATCACTAGTTGATGTGACAGTCATGCTCAATATGATGCTCACATTGTCCCCCATTTGGCTCCTGGGCCAGCAGAGTGTAGTGGGCTAAGAAATATATGGATGCATGAAATACACACATATATTTAAATCTACATTTATTGTACCTATCTATATTGAGAACTTCAAATATTTATTTATTTTTAGGAGAACGCAAGCAGGGAAGGGGCAGAGAGAGGGGGACAGAGGATCCGAAGCGGGTTCTGTGCTGACAGCAGCAAGCCTGATTTGGGGCTCGAACTCATGAACTATGAGAACTATGACCTGAGCTGAAGTCAGACGCTCAACGGACCAAGCCACCCAGGCGCCCCTCTACTGAGAACTTCACTTCACACACATAACTCCAATTCCAATCCAACCACTACAGAATTCTTCAGAGATTTGTCCCTGTCTACTTTGTAATTCTCCCCCTTTCTAGGTCCCAATTTTCCTTAATACACTTATTTATTTAAATAACACCCCTTTATGTGACTTGTTTCCAACCTCTACTCCCATATGGACACCCTCCTCACCCCAGCACCATGCAGGCTGTGACCCCGGACCCACAGGGACCCCCTCCTCCTCCCCTGGCCTGGCCCTGACCGTCCGTGTCATGCAGCCCTTGATAAAGGCCCTCCTCACACCTTCCTCACACCAGCACCATGCCAGGCTGTCACCCCGGCCCCACAGGGGAGGAGTGGCCTGGCCCTGACCGTCCGTGTCATGCAACCCCTTATAAATGTCCTCCTCACACCCTCCTCCTGCTGCCTGGACACCCTCCTCACCCCACTTGAGTATCTGCACCCCCCACCAATCCACCTGTGCTGAAGATGCTTGCCTTCTCCTGTCACTGCACTCTGGGTCACCATAACTAGTACCTGTCCACCCAAGCATGATGTCTATCTTTCCCTGAGAACTTTGAACTGGATGATCTAGGAAGAAACAGGGAAGGAAAGGGGGCACCAGAGATTTCCAATGTGCACCCTTCATGTGTATGCAGTTCGCCCAAATTCCTACCTTCACCCTAGTCAGTTCAGGGACTTTAGAGACTTTACCTCTTGTCACCTCTATGTCCCCTACCCATGTATCTTCTGTGTTGTCACTGGCATGGCTTTTTCTCCTCCTTTTTTTGTATCTCCAAAGCTCATAGCTCTCTTCATTCTGACTTTGTAGAGTCCGTGCTTATTTAGATCGGTCAATACTTCCCCTCACTTATATGTCCCGCACTGCTTCTAATACCTCACTCTCTCCACCTGGGTCTGGTCCTCTTCTCTGCTCCGCTCTGTCCCCCATGGACTGTCCTTCAGTGACTCTAACACGCTGTGTCAACAGTGGTCTGCAAGACACGAGCTTTTCTGGTCTCGGTCACATGTCGTTTTGTTACCGGCGCTCTGTGATGACAGGTTCATTGCATGTGGGGCACCCAGCGGTCCCAGCTTGCTTTGGACTGGGGGCCTCCCACCACGGGGGGCTCTTGGCACTAAAGCCAAGACAGTCCTGCACAAAGTGGGGTGGTTGCTCCTGTACTTCCGTAACTTAGTATTTTCCCGTGGCGGTATTAAACGGATTGCTCTGTTGTCTGTTCATCAGTGCTTCTGAGAAAACTTGTGTGTGATAAATTCGCTTCTTCAAGACTAAGTCTTGTTTCTCTCCGGCTTCTTCTATTGTTTTTCTCATCCCTTTGATATTCTATCAGCGTATTGCTATAGAGATTTGTTTCTTATTCATCTGGTCCAGGATTATTAAGTACAAATGTTAGGATATTCTTAAAAAATATCAAGACTAGTATCTTTCATCAATTCTAAAGAGTGTTCAGCCATTATATCTTCAAACACTTCCTCCCCTCTATTCTTTTCTTTTGGAAATGCTTCTAGGTGCATTCTGTATCTTCTCATTATATACAATGTGCTTCTTAACTCCTCTTTCAGACATTTCCATCTGCATTTTCAGGGTTGCATCTAGATCGTTTCTTCAGCTCTGCCTTCCAGGTAAGTAGTCACCACTTCAGCGGTATTTAAATCAGATGTTTTATCCATGTGCTGAGTTTATCTTCATTGGCTAGAATTTCATTTCTGGGAGTTCTAGTTGGTTCCTTTTCAAACATTTTCCTTATTTTGTTCAGTATAATGCAATTTATACAGATTTTTTTTAAATCTCTTTAATCCTGGGGTGCTGGCTCAGTTGGTTAAACATCCAACTCTGGATTTGGATTCGGGTCCTGATCTCACAGGTCGTGGGTTCAAGCCTCATGTCGAGCTCAGCACTGACAGTGAGTGGAGGCTGCTTGGGATTCTCTCTCTCCCTCTCTCTCTGCCCCTCCCCCTGGCACATGCTCATGCGTCCTCTAAATAAATAAATAAATAAATAAATAAATAAATAAATAAATAAATTTTTAGAAAGCATTTAAAAAATCTCTTTAACCCTTACAAACACTTGTTTTGAATTCTCATTCACATTATTCCATGGAGTTCAGGGACTCTACCCTCTCTGTACATTGTGTTTGCCTTCTCTCTCTCTTGACTATTTTCTCTCATAATTTATGATTTTGAACGTGAAATAAAAGAGTGCTTTGGTCTTTCTCTGAGAAACACAGGGGCCTGTTTATGGAGGTTTCGTTTCAAAGTAGTTTTGCATTTGCTACAGCGAGCTGCCCTGGGGGCCACCCGTGCACACTGATGGACTTTATTTGTTTCAATTTAGGGATTTGGGGAATACCCACATCCTTTTTAGGAATCCAAACCTGTGCGGTACAGGCCTGAATTATAGGTTCTCCTGAGGAGAATTATTTTTTCTTTTAATCTAGAGCTTGAGCCGAGACAGAGAATTTCCTCATCATCTCACAGCGTTGGTGGACAGTTTCCCACCATCGGAGAATAGTTCTTTCAGGGGGTTTTGCTTTATGCAAGGGTCTCACTTACAACATCATTTCACTCAGGCGTGGGGTCACCAAGACTCTCACCCTATCTACACCCATATCAAGGACAGGTACATCAGTATTCCTAACAGTCTACTTTTCATGCTTTCTTCATTTCTGGTACCTAACATTTCTTTCTTGTGACCCAAACTACGTATTCCAAACTATCTTATCTCATACTTCTGTGTATTTGTAGTGGGAGGTTTAGACATTGCCCTGGTCCACCTCTTGCCAAGGTTGTGATTTCCCACTGTAGTGGGCACCTCTCATGTTCCACTTAAAATCGTCTCCACTGCACCTGCCTTTCTGGTCTCTGTGGTACATACATGCTCTGCTTGGATTCTGACCAACTTCATCACACACGACTTGTCAGATTTTCAAAAACTCCTCCTGTTGTCCTCTAAACAAGGAAAAGAGTTTAGGCAGTTGCCCTAGAATAATGACAATAGCATTAACAACAATCCCTAGAGTGTTTTGGTAGTTTCCACGTTCTTTTACGTGCACATCTTTAAAAAAAATTTTTTTTAATGTTTATTATTGAGAGACAGAGGGAGACAGAGCATGCATGGGGGAGGGGCAGAGAGAGGGGGACACACGGAATCGAGGGCAGGTTCCAGGCTCTGAGCTGTCAGCACAGAACCTGACATGGGGCCAGACTTACAAACCAGGAGATTGTGACCTGAGTCGAAGTCGGATGCTCAACTGACTGAGTCACCCAGGCACCCCTCGCATGCACATCTTATTCAGGGTCTGTAACAACAGGCGCTCTGTTCTCTGGCTCCTGCCTATGCCCTCCAGTCCAAATCAGAGCTTGCAACACCAACAGTTGTCACACGTCCTTGCCACACAGCTTAACACCACCCCACTTTCCTGTCTGGACACTCGACCTTCTCTTTGCTTCCAGTGTTAGTCTGCACCCCAGATTCTAACTTGAGTTTCTTCTAAGTAATTATAGTATACTCATTCTACCTGCAGATCTTGCAAAGAAAAGGATTTCCCACCTTTCAGGAAAACTTGGCAAAAGCCAAGGCCATTTGCACTAGTTGCAGAATCAATGGGAATTTTTTAGAAATGTATTCTTGACTAAAACAAATTTGGAATTGTTTTAAATGTTTATTTATTTTTGAAGGAGAGAGAGACAGAGCGTGGACAGGGGAGGGGCAGAGAGAGGGGGAGACACAGAATCTGAAGCAGGCTTCAGGCTCTGAGCTGTCAGCACAGAGCCCGACTCGGGGCTCAAACTCATGAACCGTGAGATCATGACCTGAGCCAAAGTCAAACTTTCAACCAACCAAGCCGCCCAGGTGCCCCTTAAGATTTATTTTAAAAGACTTACACTTAGGCCTAATCTAGTGAAAGTTTTAAATGTCAATGGAACGAAAAATACTAGAAACTTTGAGACAGAAAGATCTGATTACATGCCAAGCTGAGCTTAGACTACTTGGAAATACTAAATATTAGTATACAGTTAAACAATGCTTAGTAGAATTGAGGGAATTCTTGTTTTGACTCAAGAATTCAAAATATATAAAAACCTAATTCAGGTGTGAAAACAACAAAAAGCCCTCCCTAGCTATACAAAGATTATAAAATTGTAAGTAACCTTCCAAAAAGAATTTTGCACCAAAACACAATTCTTATATATGAACAAGTGATCAAAATATGAATGCAAGAAAGCTATGACATAAATAGACTAGTATAAGAACAAACATTGATAAGTGTGCTTAAAATGTTGAAAAATTCAATTCCAAGTCCAAGATGCCCAAGTTTTAAAAGATAGTTTCCATGATAAAAACAATCATTGATACTTAGTAAAAATATGGTTCCTTTGTATCAATTTAAATTAAGGCTTCAAACTGGAGAAAGGAAAAGGGGGGCGGGACTTAAAGATACAGACATACTGATTAAACTGGCTGACTGGTATTCCTTAGGAATTCCATAGAAAGGAGTCAAAAGTTCTCATTCTGTTCTTGACTTCAGTAAAGGGAGAAATAGGAATTAATTAGATATTCAGTCATCTGAAAGGCAAGCACTAGTCCCAATAAAGGCAAAACATTTAATTTCCAAAGCACTTTGGGAGACGAAACAAATACTTAGCATGTGTAGTTGCAGAAAACAATGGAAAGCATGAAGTAAGAAAGACAGGAAAATAGAATGCATAATGGAAGCAGCAAGGAAACCAATACAGGTGGGGTGCTGGAAGTGTACGAATAATCCGCTCTTTTATTAAAAGGGATTATTTTCTCAAGCTAGAATTTTTTAAGATTTATTTTTGAAAGAGAGAGAGGGAGGGAGTGAGAGAGAGAGAGAGAGAGAGATTGGAGGAGGGGCAGAGAGCAAGGAAGACACAGAATCCAAAGCAGGCTCCAGGCTCCGAGCGGTCAGCACAGAACCCAACACAGAGGCTCGAACTCACAAGCCATGAGATCATGACCTGAGCTGAGGTCAGACACTTAACCGACTGAGCCACCCAGGTGCCCCTCAAGTTAGAGAAAAAGAGAGAGAGCGTGCACCTGCCTGCACGTGAATAGGGAGAGGTGGAGGGAGAGGGAGAGAGAACCTGAAGCAAGCTCCACGTTCAGGGCAGAGCTCCACACACGGCTTGACCCCACTACCCTAGGCCCATGACCTGAGCCGGAATCAAGTGGGACACTCAACTGACTGAGCCACCCAGGTGTCCCCAAATTGGAATATTTTAAAATACAAATCTATGGTTATAAGCTATAGTAAGCCAAACATGACAAAGAAAGATTAAAAGTAAAAAAAAACAACAGTGATAAATGCTTGGTGTTGAGTCCGACTTTTCCTATCATCTCAGAAGTTTGTTGAGAGCCCCTGAGCTGAATATATCGGAGGCCACGTATTACCAAATCCCAAAGAAGGAACTAAGTAGCTCTCGTGCACTTTCCAGGGCTTTCAAGAGGCTCCCCTCAACACCATGCTTACATAAGGAAAAATGAACAACTCAAAGGAAGTTTAATTGAACTGGGAAAGATGTTAGAATAGGTCTCCCTAAGCAGGTGTGCTGAGATGTTCTCTCTCCTTGCACAGGAGGGGACAGAGCGTGCCCCCCCCCCATTCCCCAGCTCCCTGAAAGCATTTTACAGAGCTCAGGGTGCCTTTAAGAAAAACACACCTGCATCCCAGGCTCCTGTACTGACCTGGTGCTGCCCTGTGAGCAGAGGGGCATGTGCTAAAAAAGTCCTTGTGAAGCTTAATGTGGATCCCTGGGAGTTTGGGAATTCTATAAACATAGACACAAGTGTCCGGTGCTCCCCTGGAGCAGACTGAAAGCTGGGGCCCGGCCAGAGTAGCACGGAATGAGAAGGAGGAAGTGAGGCACCAGGGCGGAGGGACATGGTGGGAGAGTTTCGGGCGGCTGCACAGGATGCAGGGAAGACGGGCAGGCTTGAGCATCCTTGAAGATGACCCTCCATAGAGGCCTGCTGGGGGAGGAAACTCAGCAGAGAGACGTGTATTGCCAGGGTAAGAACTGTGGGCAGGGGTCACGGGACCCCTGTGCAGACCATCTGCAATGGTTAATCTCATGTGTCAAGTTGGACACCTGGATAGGGCATGGTACCCAGATCTTTGGTCAAACACTATTCTACGTGTTTCTGTAAAGATATTTTTAGATGTGATTAACATTTACATCAACGGGCTTTTGTAAAGCAGATCATCGTCCATAATGTAGGTGGCCTTGTCCTATCAGTTGAAGGCCTTAAAAGGAAACAAGGAAGAAGGAATTCTGCCAGCAGACTGCCCTGGGACTCAAGCTGCAACATGAGGTCTTTCCTGGGTCCCCAGGTCTACCCTGTAGACTTTGGGCTGCCAGCCTGCACAAATCACGGGAGCCAATTTTTTTTTTTTTTTTTTTTGAGAGACAGAGAGAGACAGCATGAACAGGGGAGGGTCAGACAGAGAGACACAGAATCTGAAGCAGGCTCCAGGCTCTGAGCTAGCTGTCAGCACAGAGCCCGACGTAGGGCTTGAACCCACGAACCATGAGATCATGACCTGAGCCGAAGCCAGATGCTTAACCGACTGAGCCACCCAGGTGCCCCCAATTCTTTAAAGCCAATCTCTTGCTCGCTCTCTATATATGCATATGTGCACAAATATATCCTATTGGCTCTGTTTCTCTGGAGAATTCTGACCAACATGGTGTCCTACCACACAGAAGTATCTAAGGCCAGGTGGTGTTAACCAAGAGATGAGTTCAACACACGATCAGTTATGTTTAAACAACCACAAAATAAGATTCTTGTATTTTCTCTTATTGCTTCTCCTCTCTATATCTCCAATACACTCCAGAAAAGCCACTAAAGGAAGAAGGAAGAGGAAGGAAAAGTAAGGGGGGAAAATAGACCCTGCTTCTCCATCAATGTCCTGAGTCTCGGGTAGTAAGGGCCTGAGGATGCTGCAAATGGATGAGAAATTATAGTTTCGCCTTAGACTGAAACAGACAATTTGGTCCAAGATACTGAGGAGTGAGGAGGAGAAATAAGTAGGGCACGTTTGAAGGCAGAAACCTAAGAGAACTAAAGCTGTTCTTACCTGTGTCCCAACCATTTTACTGATGTAAATAAGCCAGTTGCTGCTATATTAGAAAAATCCCAAGAGGTAAGAAGCAGAATAAGGAAGAAAACAAAGAAAAAAAGGAGAGAGAGAGGGAAAGAGAAAAGACACAGGTAAGCAGGTAAAGTAATGCAATCACCAAATAGAAACAATCTGGGCAGAAGGTCATTAAATTGGACTATGTATCATTTTATATCAATTAGACTGTAACTCACAAGAACACTTAACAGGCATAAACCTAATCGATTAAACAGAGTATCACGGATCTGAGGAAAACATGGAGGTGGAAGAAATATAATCCTCCAAAACTGATTCTAAAAACATTACCCTGGAGGGATCCCTAACCACAGGGAAAAAAATGGAAAAAGTTATCAAATAATCGTTTTCCATAACAGACCTAAGTTAAAATATTTTATGACTACATAGCCACATACTTGAAGGAACAGATAATTCCCAAACTACATTTTTTTCGGGGCAGAGAAAAAGATTAAAAGTGACCCAATTCATTTTGCAAATCTAGCACAACCAACTCTGACCCCACAACTGTCAAAAATAATTTTAGAAAATTACGTACTAGTCTCATTTTTAGGACACTAACTCTAAATAAATGCTAGTAAATTTAATTCAGTCAAACTTTCAAAGAATAACGTGTCATGATCAAAAAACTACAAAGGCAAACTTAGTTCAATATTAGAAAATAAAAAGTGTCAGGGGCGCCTGGGTGGCTCAGTCAGTTAAGTGTTTGACTTTGGCTGAGGTCATGACCTCACATTTGTGAGTTCAAGCCCCACAT
>NC_043701.1:16838056-16866109 GCF_006229205.1 Suricata suricatta
TATTTATTCTGAGAGAGAAAGTACATGCATGAGTGAGGCAAGGGGCAGAGAGCGAATCCCAAGCAGGCTCCATGCTCTCAGCACAAAGCCCCATGCGGGGCTCAATCCCACAAAACATAAGATCACGACTTAAGTCGAAATCAAGAGTCAGGCTTTCAACCAACCAAGTCACCCAGGCGCCCCTATTTTATTTCTTTTGTACTCTGTCTTCCCCCCCCCCAATAAAATATAAATTCAGTGAAGGCAGAGATTTTGTCTACCTCATTCATCTGCATTCTCAGAACTTAAAAGAATGCCAAGCATGTAAAAATTGTTCAATATATATTTATTGAAAGAATGAATAAATTTCAGGAATGACCATGATACAATAAATAATTATCATTATTATTATTGTCAACATAATATTAGCACGACTCACAGAACTCTTTTATATAATATTCTTCAAGGTAAAGGTAAAATCAAAAGAAGTTAAAAATTTTAAAAGGCAATTCTGTGAAAGTCACAACAATGTGGTCTAAGAATGCAGCTTTCAGTAGTCAAGATAGGAATATTATGACATCTAAAGGAATCACTGTAGTTTCAGATAATCCTCTATAAATACAGATTTGATCACTGCAGTGAAGCTGCAATTTGGGGCTGGATTTCCTGAAAGAACTTAGAGAAGAGATAGTCCCTATCTCTGTGAAGCACACAGCTACACGGCTTCGTTCAGATAGGCTGGAGTTTGCAACATGACGTATGCCTGAACTGAAAATAAGTTTGGTACCCACAGAGACAGGCCAAGACACAACCCCCAGCCGGAGCCAATACTTTTCCCAGAAAAAGGCTAGGTGTCCATGTAAACATAAAGACAATTTGATGATGATGGTCTCAAATGCTTATGCTATAATTTCATAGCTGTTAAGCTTTTAGCCTAGGAAACATTAAAACAGGATACCCAATTGCTCATCTGAACCACACACCATCTTAGTAAGTTTTCTATAAAGGAACAGGCACTTTCAGCATCTTGTAATTGTGGGATATACACGTAAGCAACTAAGTTTATTTACTGGATAGAGATATTTTCCATAAGGGACTTAACTATCCAGAGACATTTACAAATATGAGAACTTTAGTTTGATTAGAGTTGCTCTGTAGCTACTCTTTCTAAAACTATTAACTAACAGAATCAGCTGTCATTTCAAATCAGTCCCAGTTGCTGACAATTATATTTGGCATCTAGGAGATCTTTTTCTTTCCCTTGGAGATTTGGGAAGGGGAGGTCATTCACCCAGGTCATCTTGAAGTGGTACCATTTTTTTTTTAAGCAAGAGCAAAGCACCACAAAGACTCGCTGGTTTAGTCCCAGCAAGTACTATTATTTGATTCACAAAAGCCCAGGCACACCTACCTGACTCTCACCTTGACAGCTCATGGGGACACAAAACGGGAAGTGATGTGTGCCTAGAACCGATGCTCGGCCCAGATCCCCCAGGAGAACTAGAAGACTCCTGTTCCTGACTGCTGGGGCTTCTGCCCACATTCAGTCTTCACCTGTCAGCCACTTTGGGAGGACACTTGTACCTGGCCCAAATGCACAATGACACTCACGCCCGCATCCTCAGAGAACTCTCCAGAGCCGTCTACTTCTGCACATCCAAATCTAGCCTGCACATCGAGGATCCTGCTCAAATATTGACCCTTCTTCCAGATGCCTTTACAGATTCCCCAGTAACTGTTCCTTCCTTCTCTGAATGGCCTTGCTCCCTTCTCTGACAGGACTACTAGATATAATAGAGGATACCCAGTTAAATTTGCATTTCAGATTAACAATAAATATTTTTAGTATAGGTATATCCCAAATGTTGCATGAGACACACATGTACTAAAAAAACTATTCACTGTCAATCTGAATTGCAAATTTAACTGGGCATGTTGTAGTTTTTTTAATTCTAGAGAGAGACAGAGAGTGAGCACGGGGAAGGGACAGAGGGAGGGAAAGAGAATCTTAAGCAGGCTCCACACTCGGCACAGAGCGGGACACGGGGCCCAATCTCATGACCCTGGGGTCGTGACCTGAGCCAAAATCCAGAGTCACACACTCAACAAACCGAGCCACCCAGACTCCCACGGGCATGCTGTGTTTTTACTTGATAAATCTAACAACCACATTCCCAGGCAGCCAGAACCCAGTAATTGTTCTACACAGAGAGAGAAGGGCCCGGCTTCCTTACCCCAACATGGGGCCACTCGGAAGGGCTATCCTAGTTTCAGAGCTGGGTTTGCCATGAAGAATGCATCCTAGCCCAGCTTTTCTCTCCACCCAATCCTTCTCCCTTCTCTCATTAATCCCAGAGAACACTCCTAAATTAGCCTCCTGAACACTAATCTCCCACCTCAAGTCTGCTTTCCTGGAAACCCAACATGGGACAGTGACCTGAGGATGGATAAAGAACAGTTTGCTAGAACACAAGGGAAACAATAAAGAGTGGGGGGTGGGGAAGTCTGGAGAGAAAGATTCAGGCAAGCTTGAAAAGAGTACTTATTACACACACACTGTAGTAAACACCCAAGATGGACTGGTTCATAAAATATACTTTGGGTTATAATTTAGAAGGAAATATCCAGAAAATCCTAGTCATTCGTCACCCCCCATGGAAGGCATGTCAAAGAGGAGGTGCCTTACACCAGTCTTCCTACATCTTTCATCTCTCTAGGAGCTGAGAGTGAACCTCTGTGGGCTGTGGCGACGTGAAATTCCTTTGAGGTCTTTACTTTGAACACTGGTACCCCCTGTTTCATAATTTATCACTTCACATTTAAGACAAAATGCTTTTCCAAAAATCATCCCATTCATTGACTTCCAGGAAGGTGTTCCACAAATTCCTGTAGCTTTCTGTACTTCGTGCAATTGCCCACTTATCCCTAAAGGTCTTCTTACCCCAGGTTGAGTGGCATAGCCCTGGGGGGAGATCTGTTTCTTTCTTTCATCACAGGGTTTATTCTGGGGAGAGTCATATCAGCCTTCCTTGAGTCCAAGATCTTTCTCTCCCTCTAGCTTCCTCCCATCCAAAAGTGTTATGTCCCTGTGAAAAAGACAACTGTCCAGTGCTCTTCCACACTGATTACTGGTGTAAGAGGCATATAATGACTGAGGTTCATGTAAAAGTCTTTTGTCCAGGTTGCCCTGGTGACACTTGGTAGCTAGATTCAAAATCTGTATTAAAGAGACCAGGTCAGAAGCTGAAAAATGTTCATAATTCATACAACTGAAGGCTATTATCACTACCTACCTTGGGTCACTTTCCACTTCAAGGTATTGTCTGCCCCCTACCCACCCAGAAACTCATCTCCCACTTTTGCAAAGATCAATGTTTTGCTAGCTAGAAAAGAACATAAGTATAAGGAAATCTGGAGTTTCACTATGTCATTTTAATTCTGAATTATCTATGAAACCCTTACTTTTAATTTTTTTTTTTTTTTGAGAAAGAGCAAGCAGAGGAGGCACAGAAAGAGAGGAAGAAGGAGAATCCCAAGCAGGCTCCACTCTGTCAGCGTGGAGTCCAACACGGTACTGGATCTCACGAACTGTGAGATAATGACCTGGGACAAAATCAAGAGTCAGATACTTGGGGCGCCTGGGTGGCTCAGTCGGGTAAGTGTCCAGCTACGCCTCAGGTCATGATCTCAGGGTTCGTTGGCTCGTGCCCTGTATCAGGCTCTGTGCTGACAGCTAGCTCAGAGCCTGGAGCCTGTCTTCAGATTCTGTATCTCCCTCTCTCTCTGCCCCTCCCCTGCTCGCACTGATTCTGTCTCTCAAAAATAAATAAAAAACATTTAAAAAAATTTTAAGAGTCAGATGCTTAACCAACAAGGCCACCAGACGCCCCAAAAACCTTACTTTTAAATGTTCACATCCCACTACTAATCTCTACAGTCCCATGTTACCACCTTCTCCATCAAAATGACTGCTAACCCCCATTTTCTCTTAAATCAAATCTTCCTCACACTGGTTTTGCTCACAGTTATAAAAAATTGCCACAAATAAATTATTTAAAACAACACACGTGTATTATTTACAGTTGTGGAGGTCAGAAGTCAGACACCAGTCTCAGCAGGCGAAATTAAGATGTCAACAGGACTACGTCACCTTCTGTAGACTCTAATTGGTGACCCATTTTCTTGTCTTTTCCACCTGTAGAGACCATCCCCATTTCTTGGTTCATGGCTCACTTCCCCCATCTTCAGAGCCAGCAACACAGCATCTCCACCAACACATGTCCTTCTCATTGGAGCCAAGAAAGGATTGCCTCTTTTAGGACCTATACCATTGGACCTATGCGGGGCATTCCTGCTCTTCAGAATATCCAGGATAATCTCCGCATCTCAAGGTCATTAACTTAATCATATCTGTGAATTCCCATTTGCCAAGTAAGGTTACATATTCTCAGGTTCAGGGTGATGGGACGTGGCATCATTCTGTATACCGTGGTATACTATTTACCACATCCATCCGTAACAATGACTCTTCCTTACCCTGGGGTAAGTCATGAAGACAGACTCAAAAATATTTCAAGAGTTTAAAAAATAAATTAGGGACATCTGGGTGGCACAGTTAGTTAAGCAACTGACTTCAGCTCAGGTCATGACATTCCAGTTTGTGGGTTTGAGCCCCACATCAGGCTCTGTGCTGACAGCTCAGAGCCTGAAGCCTGCTTTGGATTCTGTGTCTCCCTGTCTCTCTGCTCCTCCCCTTCTCACACTCTGTCTCTCTCTGTCTCAAAAATAAATAAAACATTTAAAAATTTAAAAAAAAAGATCATTCTCATTTCAAACTCTCGCTATGGAAGTGACTTACTTCTATATCAACTAAATGTCTGTCATAACCCTATCAATGCAAATTTATATTCTTCAGGTTGAAGTAGTAGAGGCCCATCTTTCTTCTGCAGCAGGTAGAAATGATGGATGCTTATGTCTGGTTATTTGTAAAGTGTTAAAATAATCTTCCACATGGGATTTCACAAGACTCCTAGAAAAATAAATAGCGTATTTACTGCATGGGGGAAAATAATCATCTATCTACTTTTTGCAATATGAAAGTTAACTCTATTCCAAGCTCACTCCCAAACTCTTTTCCTTTTTTAAATTTCTTAAAAAATCTAGATGCAAATTCTTATTCAGAAGACAGCCTTTGCAACCAAGATTCATTGGTTCTCCTTCCTCAGTGAAAATCTATTATGCCCATTTGATCTTCTAAAAGACTCAAGAATGTCCAGTATTCTGGACATTTTTGATACAAAGTTACAAGCAATCACTTCTCATAGACCTCAGACACCCCTACCCCTAAAACTGTCCTTGGCACCTACCACTGCTATGACCGAAGAACTGGCAGGAAGCTAAATGCAGTGAAAATGAGTCTCAGATGGGAGCTGATAAAAGCAAAGTGTCCCAAGGCACCTGGGTGATTCAGTCAGTTGAGCATCTGACTTCAACTCAGATTACAATCTCACAGTCCGTGAGTTCAAGCTCTATGGCAGGCTCTGTGCTGATAGCGAGGAGCCTGCTTCAGATTCTCTGTCTCCCTCTGTCTCTGTCCCTCCCCTGCACACACACACACACACACACACACACACACACACACACTCTCTCTCTCTCTCTCTCTCTCTCTCTCTTGCCCTCAAAAATAAATAAACATTAAAAACAATTTTAAAGCATCTCAAGAAAAAAAGTCACAGAGAAAAATGAAAAATATGAATATGTCACTCTAAAAACATCAGTGCCTAGAGCAGTGTGACACATAGACAGAGCTCAATAGATACCTACTGAATGTGGAGGATTTTTGTTTTCTATGGAACAATTTTTCACTGAGCAACCTGTCATACAGAGACAGAGTGTCCAGGGCTGACAACATCAGTGGAAAAGGGGTTGGTGAAGTGGGTGACTGGGGACCGTGTTCTGGTCACAGCTCTGCCGTAACTAGATGTCCAATTTGGGAAAAGTGCCTTGCCATCTGGAGCTCTAATTCCTCCACCGAAAAATGAGGGGCTTAGACAATGATCTGCGAGATTCCTTCAAATGCAAAATCTTCGATTCCTTGGACACAAGGAGGGATGCAGTTGTTATAATGCTGTGTCTTGGCCTTAGCCGGGAGTCAGGTTTCATTCTTCTTCCCTCACACTCTCCTTGGCCATGACCTCTGACCCTGTTCTACTGCAAGTTCCAACCCTACCTTAGTTCCTCTGATCCCAAGGTCAACCAGTGATAGAAGCGTCACCATCGGTAAGAAAGGTGATCGGCCTGTGCAGAGACCCCCAGGAAACTATTCTCCCTTCAATTCAGAGTCCCAAAGGTGTTTTGATGTATATTTTGGATCCATGATTTTTTGGGGGATACTGAAATGACCCTGCCAGTAGATACATTAGCTCATTTTTTGGCATGGTTATAACGAGGTTAAGAATACCAAGCAGGAGCGCCCAGGTGGCTCAGTCGGGTAAGTGTCCAACTTCAAATCTTGAACTCCAATAGTTCATGAGTTCAAGACCTGCATTGGGCTGGCTACTGTCCGTGCAGAGCCCACTTTGGATCCTCTGTCCCCTGCCCCCTCTCTGCTCCTCCCCTGCTCACACTCTCTCTCTCAAAAATTAATAAACATTAAAAAAAATAGGAGACAGTCATAACTCCTCTGTTCTGTGAACAGACCTGAAACTCTAATCACAACTACCTATCTCATTAATGGTGGACTATTAATCATTGCAATCCCAAACAACAGAACTCAGGCATAACTCAAAGTCTATCCTGGACAAATGTTTCCAAGAAAATTCCAATTCTCCATTGCTAATGGGAAGTCTACCTGCTGCACAGAAAAGAAAGCACATTTCTCTCATCTCTTTCACTTAACTCTGGTATCAAAACAGCAGATTCCTCACAAACAGATTGAAAAAATATTACACACACACACACACACACACACTCCAAATTTATATATAGGACAAATTCACAAAAAGAAAATATTTATGTAAGCCAGTTCTTGAATATTCAGCTTTTGATAAAAGATAGAAAACCTCCCAAAACCTGTATCCCAAGGCTCCTAAAACACAAATACACGCAAATCATGTTCAGGAATCCTTACCAAAGTGGATTAACCCAGTCCTTCAATTCTGCCTTGTCCCTGAGATATGATCAAGTGAACTCATTAGTAAAATGCCTTTGTGAACAATGCTTTTAACACAGCCAGATGAGCAGGACGTGTGGGAGCAGTCAGGTCTACCATTCTGCCTCATTGCTACTGATCAGCCAGTAACCGTTACAAGCACTCAATGAATTATCTGGTTTCCTTAGGCAGAAAACGTAGGGGAGAAAAACAAGCTCTTGTTCTATGGATATAACTCTTTTTAAAATAAATTCTAGAAAAGACTTTGGTCCATTAATTTTGAAATCTGATGAAATGTCCAATTAGTGGCAAAGCACAACTTTGTGTTCTAATTTATGAAAACAGAATCTAACTATGTAAACTTAAGGAGACCTAAGTCAATAAGGTTGACTCTCCACTAAATTAATAATCAGTGACTTTTTCCAGAACTAAAAATGACAGAAGTGAAGTGTTTTTAAGAAAATATCATGATAGATCTTAAATAATAATTATTTTACCAACCTAAAGTCTCTCAGGTTCTGCTATCCACCAAAGCAGGAAACTCATCTACCTCTTTTCTACATACAACTTTGTAGAGGGTCATAAAGCTGAAGCCTTTCCATAAATTAAGGTACTAGGTCTCATTTGATGCATTGATTCTCCAAGAAGATTGAGAGATTGAAATCAGTGGCCCACATACCCCAAGACTTTGTTTCCTGGAGTAAAATAAAATAATTTAAAACCAACTGGGTTAGTTGCCAATCTCCTTGACACCCTAAGAAATATGTCAGGGGCATCTAGTGAGGTCCAGAACAGCACATGTCCAGCCTGGTCATTTGTAGAAGCTTTTTGTTTAATATTATTAAAATACAGATTCCCAGATCTGGCCCTATTGAATCAGAATCTCCAGATACATAAGCCTGGTCATATGCACTTTTTTAAAAACTCTACAGGAGCTCTTGGTGCAAATCTAGGATTTTGAACCACTTTTCTTGAGTACAGATAACCCTACTTGTCAATTATACTCATAAAAAAAAAACCATCAACTAAAGGAAATGCAAGGTTTATTGGATATGGTAGTAATAGGCTTAGTTTTATGTTTTAATAAACATTTTTCAGTTTTCATAGCCCATATTCATACTATGATTTTTCTTCTCTCTGAAAAGCCACAGTACACAAGAGAAGGTCACCCTCCTCTGCTTCCTGTCATGCTTATCATTGAGGCAGGCTCATCAAACACCAATGAAACAATGTCCCTGGCTTTGACTCCATCTAAAACAGCAATCATAGAAATGTCTGCAACTGCTTCGAGGCAGAGTTGCTCCAAAGGCCAACCTGAAACAATAAACTTGGTTTTGACAGCTCAGGGCAGGGGACAGTGGACCAAAGAGTCTCACTCCGGAGGGAGCTCTTTGGAATGTGCCTCTACCAACAGATACTTCGATCATCTGCATATCCAACAAACCAAAGCTAGAACAACAAAAACAAAACAAAACAAAACAAAAAAACCTGTAACCAGCAGTGATCCTCCACAATCCCTATAGGTAATTAGTTATAAACTGACAGTTACCTGTTAGATGCTTTAAGCAGACTTTTCAACTACTCATGATATCATCTAAGAACAGACAGTACATCATGTAACTGATCATGCTATCCTCTGTATTGGGTGCTAAAAAGTTTAAGCATAAATTTAGTGTTTACTCTTAGCAAAATTTACAAACTCCTTAAAACATTTATCAGTATAAAAAACAAATAAGCCAGCAAAGAAATGGGCAAAATACATGAATAGACACTTCTCCAAAGAAGACATCCAGATGGCCAACCAACACATGAAAAAATGCTCAACATTACTCATCATCAGGAAATACAAATCTAAACCACAATGAGATACCACCTCACACCCATCAGAATGCCTAACATTAACAACTCAGGCAACAAGAGATGTTGACGAGAATGCAGACAAAGAATATCTCTTATGTACTGCGGGTGGGCATGCAAACTGGTGCACCCACTCTGGGAAACCATATGGAGTTTCTTCAAAAAGTTAAAACTAGAACTACCCTGTGACCCTGAAAATACACAACTAGGAATTTATCCAAGGGATACAGGTGTACTTTTTCAAAGGGATACATGCGCCCTAATGTTTATAGCAGCACTATTGACAATAGCCAAGGTATGGAAAGAGCCCAAATGTCCATTGATGACTAAATGGATAAAGATGGATGGATAAATGTATGCACACACACACACACACACACACACACACACACATACACACAATGGAGTAGCAAAAAGACACTAGGCACTCAAAAAGAATGAAATCTTGCTATTTGCAACTATGTGGATGGAACTAGAGGTATTATGCTAAGTGAAATTAGTCAGACAGAGACAAATACTATGACTTCACTCAGGAGGAATTTAAGATACAAAACGGATGAACATAAGGGAAGGGAAGAAGAAAATAATATGAAAACAGGGAGGGGGACAAAACATAAAAGACTTAAAAATGGAAAACAAACAGAGGGTTACTGGAGGAGTTGTGGGAGGGGGGATGGGCTAAATGGGTAAGGGGCATTAAGGAATCCACTCCTGAAATCGTTGTTGCACTATATGCTAACTAACTTGGATATAAATTTAAAAAATAAAATGAAATAAAATAATAAAGTAAAATAAAATAAAAAACAGTTATCAGTTTATTTTATTTACCAACCTCATTTCTGATGTCATCTTTTGTCCTAAGTTTTCTTTTAATAGAACTGCTCCACTCTCTTATACTCAGTTACACTTTATCTTGTTCCAGGCTATATAAACTTTTATAAGTTGCCCCACATCCTTTATAGGAACAGGAAAGGAAAGAAGAAAAAGAGAGAAAGAGGAGAAAGAAGAAAGTAGGAGAAAGCACTCCAGAGCAGAGAGCTCTCCATCTTATCTTGAGACTTTGTAGAATCTACTGACTACAAATGATATTCTCACAAATAGGGGTATCATGTTACTTCAACTTATTCAGAACCCAGTGCTGAGGTTTTCCAAAAATGTGTTTGCTCTAAATTTTCTTACATTTTTCCAGTTAGAACTGTGAAATAAGTGAAGCCAGGGGTTAAGACTCATTGATTTCTTTAGCAAGTTCTTTAGTGAGGAAATACTCCATTGCAATTATGTCTCAGCCTGCCCCCCCTCAAAGCCATTCCACTCCTGCCCATCACAGGATCCTGGCACATAGTAGTCATTCAACAAATTTTCATTAAATGAGTGATTCCGATTTAAGCAAAGTTTTACAGATTTGAGGATGTAATCATGCCTAAAATAAGCACTCAGATCAAGTGTATAGACTGTGATAAACATCTACCAATAAAAACATATATATAAGTATATACAAATGATTATCACAGAGAGTAAGCTGTGGTGAATATTATTTAAATGGTTGAAAAAATAAGGTTGTAGGAATCTCTAGATGGAGAGCTTTCTTTCAGAGGAGCGCTCAGGGAAAGATTCATGGAAAAGTGATGGCCAACACTCGGAGGCAGCATGGGATATATCTTCCAAGTGGAGGAAACACCACAGGTGCAAAGGAAAAGTGGGGAAATGCAAAGGGGTTCAGGAGATAAGTTGACTAAAGAGGTAAGTTGAACTGAAGGATGATGGGAAATAGTGACTGGTGTGAAAGAAACTGTTAGTTATTTCTTAACTTCCATCAACCCATTCTTCCTTCATGACAGAATTGAGTCTAGCTGCTCTCCTTGCTGTCTCGCTAAGAGATTGCATTCCCATTCTTTCTAGAAGGTAGACGATTCCAAAAGAGTTCTGTTGTGGCTAATGGAATGCTATCTGAAGTGTCACATGGCACTGCAGCAAGGCTCTGTAAACAAAAGGGGGCACACCCTCCTTTTCTTTCCTCCTGTACCAATACTCGTTTGTGTAGATCGAAGCCTTGGCAGCCATCTTTGTCTATGAGGCTAAAACACATAACCTGAGGCTGCTCAGTCCTAAAGAAGCCTTGGTCCCTGAGGACCACATACCAGGCCTGTACTACTTACTACTTATCTTGTTTCATAGGAGAAAGAAATAATTCCTGTACTGTTGGAGACTCTCTCACATCAGGTTTTAGTGTTATGTGAACCCAATACATTAGAAAAATATGTAAGCACACCACACATGCCACACATACACAACAATGTGAAACAAAAAAAGGGTTACCCTATCCCCTTAAGCTGTTCAGCCAACTTTTCCACTCATCGCTTTCTTGACTTTCCTAAACCCAGATGACACACTCTGCTACGTTTAAGTAATGTTTATCACAAACAGAGCCCCTGAGAAATCATCTTCAACAGCAACGTTGAAAGCAATTTTCCAGCATCTGATTTTGGTGTAAATCATTAAGATTTTTGCTTTGGCATGCCGCAATTACAGCGAGGCAGGGCTGTGGCACAGAATTAATCAAGGCGTAGTAATCAGGTCAGCTTCCAAGGACTTAGTCCCAGCAGGAGATGAAAGCAAGGACAGGGGACGGGTCAATACTAAAACTTAACCGACCAGTCCAGGAGCTGCTTACGATCCCTAGGCAGGTATAGCAAACACCTAACTAATGTGAACCCTGGACTGAAAGGAGCCGTTGTGCAGCAAGATGAAATCTTTATATTCACTTGCGAAACGAAATCTGTAGTGTTCTGAATAAGTGCAGGAAAGAAGATTCTGTGGTAGGAGCTCGATGAAGTGTTTAAAAAAGAACTAAAGACACAAAGCAGTAGACAAAACGGGGTTTGGGAAAGAGTGGTAATAAAGAACAGGAGTCTGTGGTGATAGCAATTAACTGGTAAGTGGGGAGATCAGCATTTTCCATCTGATTAATTAGCAGCTCCCCACCCCCAGGGGATCTGACTGGCCCCAGAAGTTATGTCAACATTTTCCAGGGACTTGGAATGTTCCTTTTGAACAGAGGGGACAACAGAAGAGAGGAAGGTAGCTCTGTGTCCTACTGACTGCACTCCCAATGAAGTATTTGGCCAACCTAGTCCATGCTGAAAACGAAGGTCCGACCTTGGCTTCTCATTGCCTTCTTACCCACCACCACCACCATCAAAAGCATTAAAACAAAATCCATGCTTTTATTACAGTGGCAAAGCATTTCCACATATATCCTTTGATCCTAATCATAATCCCAATGAGGAAACTGAATCACAAAGAGGGACTTTTAATTCACAACTGTCATTGAGCGATTCGTTTTTTTTTTTGCAACAGTCCATTCAAGGTTATGGCAGTGCCAATGGAGAGGAAAAAGGAGGAGAGGAAGACAAGGAGAGAGGAGTCTGTCCAGACAATGACAGAAGCCAAAGAGTACAAGGCACACTTGAAAAGAGTTGTTTGATTTGAATGAGCTTCGGTTACCCAGAGGAAGAGGAGATCAGGATAGAAAGGTAGGTGAGGTTCCTGCTTGTGGAGGAATGTCAGGCGATGTCAGGTGAATGAGTACCGCATGCAAGCTAACCACACCCCTTCAGAGCTGACTTTAAGAAAAGCAGTTTTGGGGGCCTGTGTGGCTCAGTCGGTTGAGCTCGATTTTGGCTCAGGTCATGATCTCATGGTTCATGAGATCGAGGTCCCACATCAGGCCAAGCACACTGAGCACTCCTGCTTGGGAGTCTCTCTCGCTCTCTCTTGCTCTGTCCCTCTTCCACTCCCCCCCAAATAAAATTTAAAAAAATGACTCTGATCAGATGTATAGATGGTACCCAAGTGGGAAAGCCTGAGACTCGGTAGAACCTTGGGGGGAAATTGGTGGGGTAACAAGGCAACTTTCCCTCTCTCTCATGCATATATGCCCATGATTTTCCTTTACAATGGAAGCTGTTCCTAAACTGAGGTTTCCTCTATTCTGGGATGAGAATCACGCCAGGCTCCGCTCCTGCGTGCAGAGCCCGAGTGAAAAGCCCATGTGCGCGTCACTTAAGGGACCCTCCTCCTCCTCCAGCAGCTGTCCGGCGTCACCACAAAACAAATATGTGGGACTGTTGACAGAAAGCAATAACCCTTCCTACAGCTGTTGAATAAATTGCCTATTAGCAGGCCCACACCGCAATTCATGTCAAATCATGTAGATTCAGCCCTTATGAATAACTGGAAAAATCGTATCATTAAATGAAGTTCTATACCAAATCCCTAAGCATTTTCTTGTTATTTCCTAAAGCTGTTCCTCCTTCCCGCTCATCCCTGAACTTTCTGAGAGCTGGCAGAATCAAAGATAAGTAAAAAGTTCACACTCTCTGTATACCGTTCCTCTGGGACAGGCCTCTAGGGTCCTTGGGATTTATATTTTAGAACCACAATTTAAATGCAGATTTTTAACTCCCATGTTGAACAGCCAAGGAGGTTTCTGACTTGATTAAAATGCCAATGCATAAATTTTATACTTAACATTTTTCTTCTATAGCACGAACCTGGCTAAGTGGGGTGGTACCGAAGATACTTTTAATGAACTTCCAGGTCGTGCATGAGGTCTCCAAGAAAGCGTATTTTCATGGATCAGTTTTCTAAGTCTTAAAGGAACAGAGTTCTGATAGTTCTTAAATAGTATTTGAACAACATCTCTTGGGGCGCGTTGGTCAGTCGGTTAAGTATCGGATGTCGGCTCAGGTCATGATCTCACAGTTTATGAGTTGGAGCCCCACATCGGGCTCTGTGCTGACAGCTCAGAGACTGGAGCCTGCTTCCGATTCTGTCTCCCTCTATCTCTGCCCCTCCCCCGCTCATTCCCCCCCCCTCCCCAAAATAAATAAACATTAAAAAAATCTCCCATAAACGAATGAGACATATTGCTTTTTGGCCCTGTCAGAGGCAAGACAGCTAGGAGACAGGAGAGCAAATGCAGAATTCACAGTCCAGCCAACCAGTGTTTTTTGTTGTTTAGGGTTGGGAAGATATCTTTTGAGCCTCAATTTTGCCATTTACAAAAGTAGGGGTGCTTTCCAGGCTGAAATGAGGGCACAATCACACAGGAGCAAAAACACAGAAGCCACACAGTAGACGGTGGTTCCTCACTCCTTCGTGCAGGGCATCTGGGTTTGCTATTTGCTTTGTGAACTTGAACCAATCACTTCACCAACCTGACCCTCAATTTCCTCTCTTGCCAACCTGGGGAAGGGTAGATTAGGTGATGCCCTAAGTCTCTTCTGATCCTAGATACAATAGTCCTCTGAGCCTGCTCCAAACATCAGGACCACTAACCACCATGGATACAAACACAGGGAGCAGCCGTGACAGGTGGCTCAGCAAGAAAACAGGTAGATAGCAGATCATATGAAATGTGCCACAGCTTAAGAGAAGGGCAAGAGCAAGCAGAATTGAGCTATTCCGTCTCTCCTTCTCCTAGCTACACAGAGGCCATCGCTCAAGGAAAGAAAGAACACAAGATGGAGGTGGGGGCAGGAGAATATCAAGGGGAGGGGTGATACATGGAAAAGGTCAAGAAGGAAATGAAAACAGAAAGCATACTATATATAATTTAAATATCCTATAAAATGCAACTTATAAAAGCGAAGGTATACCAACATTCTCTATCAGAGGCAGCAGGGCTTCTTAGTAACCACCCCAAAAGGCCAGCGTTGTTTCTTCTCTTACACATGTACGGCCCTGAGGGTCACGAATGCAATCTTGGGTTCTGAGCACAAATAATGTTCTCTCAAACAAACGCAGTTCTAACTCTACTTGATCTGATTCACGATGACTAGGCAATCTAGCGGACAAGGAGAATGATATCATCTGTGCCTGCCGCCCAATGGAGACCATTGGTGGAGGATTTCCAAATTCACAAGGACCATCCATCCCCACTTCTCAAGAAGCAGGACATCCTCTTTCACTATGCACAACAATGTTCTTGGGAATTCAGTGAGACAAGCTTCAACCACAGACGGCACTCAAGCAGAAGACATGTGACATTCTCCAAGAAAATTCACCAAAGGCATTCTTGGCATTTTACCACTCTGATACAGATAATTAAAAAGGGAATGTGTCAGTACCTGGAACTTAGGTACAACAACTGTACCAACGCCAATCAGCCAAAGGAAGCAAGAGTTACTCTCATTTTAACTCAACCAGGAAAAAGTTAAAAGTGTGTGGATAATGGATGTTGAGATCTTAAGCTGGAAATTTATGTGAATCGGTTACTGTAAAAAAAAAAAAAAAAAGCCCAAAATTGCATTTCTAGCAATAGTATAGAGATACTTCATAATAATTTTTCTCTTCTGCTTGCCACCTCTCTTTTCTAAGTGGATTTGTCAAGAGCTGTGCTTTGTAATGGGGCTCCTGAGTGGCTCAGTTGGTTGAGCATTGAAGTCTTGATTTCAGCTCAAGTCATGATCCCATGTTCATGGGATTGAACCCTGAGTTAAGCTCTACAATGAGCATTGAGCCTGCTTAACATTATCTTTCTCTCTGCCCCCCTCCTTCACTTGTGCTCGCTCGCTCTCGCTCTCTCTCTCTCTCTCTGAAATGAAAAAAAAAAAGTTGTGCTTTGTTAGGTTTTAGTTTCGTTTCTGACTTGTATGCAGTCTAATACTTCTGGTTTTGCCTTTCACTTTCGTGAGTTTGAATTCTTTGCAGTAAAACTCGAGTCTGCAATTCTGTCTCTGTCATCAAGCTCCTTCAGTATAGGGCTTCTCCCTCAGAGGTTTTCCTGGTTCTCTGTTGGAGCAGAAGGATTTCAGGGAGCCTGCACTCCACCTGCTGGAGGGGCTCGGCATGAGTCCCCCAGAACAGCTGCTCTCACAGAGTCTGCAAGGTCAAAACTAGATCCCTAGCCACACTGAGGACTTTTCACCCTTGAACTTGGCACTGATGATGCCAGTGCCAAAACTGCTGCTGCTTCAGCACAAAACAAGTTCATGGTACCAAACCCCACCAGGAGTCCCTGTATTCTTCACTTCCACATATGTACTAACAGGTTAAAAAACTTTTTTTTCATTTATTTTGAAATGTCCCTGATGAGTAGAAATGATTGATTTGGTTACCTCTCAGTCCTGAGTGCATCTTTTCAACATCGTGTGTGATAAATGGGCAGCCGGCAGACACTTGTTACCTGTGGGAGCGCATGCTGTTTCAAGGAAAAGCACTTGCTTAAAGATTTGAGTTGGGGACTGAACGAGTCACCCCATGAAACATCATTTTGACTTGGGACAACAAACGGGGAGACAAACAAGAGTTACACAGACTTGGCAGACATTTGTTGAATAACAAACAAAGGGAATCTGTCGCTTCAATGAAAACCATTTATGGTGTTTGTTGGCAATAATAACACGTGCTTTCAAGCAAAAAGTAGGTTTCAGAAAACTTGAATCCATTTCCCAATTCTGAAAGATTTTTCTGTTTATATCCATGGTGATATTGACGAGTACAATTTTTTATAGTATATAATAAAATGTGTAGAAATTTAAAAGATCTGTATAACTCCGTGAACCAGTATTTCCCAAGTCATCAAAACATGATGTTATGTTTAAAAAATCCAAAGGGCCAGATGGACCGATAGATTTTAATGTGATACAATAAGAAAAGCTCATTAATATGGCTTCAGATTCCACATTACAAATGACCTTTAAGAAAGTATAACTTGCCAAGTTTTGGTTTAGTGTCAAAAAATGATATCCACAATGAATCCAAAAGACGCTTAACATACTTCTCCTTTTTCAACTACATATCAGTGTGAGGCCAGATTTTCTTCACATAGATTAATCCACACAGAATCTCAACTAATTGAATGCAAAGTCTGTACCCTATCAAGCCCAGCCTCAACCGCCAGTCAGACTCCCCAGCTCCTAGCTTACGCAGTCTCCCCCACGGGCTCCCACACTCATGTTTGCTATAAAGACCTTCTGTATCCTTTATAGAGCATTTTCCATCAACCATTCAATCATCTGGCAATACGTGGCATCATTGCCATTCCCCTAAGCCAGAAGTGGTTCTCACTAACCTCGTTGGTAAAGGGCAGCACAGAAACTCACACCAGGGTAGGGCAGCTCCAGAATCCAGCCTCCTTCCCGCCATAATTCTCTGCTTCTGTGCTGGGACACTCTCTGGTCACGGAATACGCTGTATCTTCCGCCCAGAGCTGGTTCTTTGGTTTTGGGTTCAACCATCTTCTCCAGACCAGCTGAAAAGAATTCCTTCCTTTCTATTCGTTCCTGGGAACTACAACTTTCCCTTCTAATCTTATTACAAAACTAAAAGAAAAACAAGCTGCTATGGACCGAATTGTGCCCCCTGCCGCCTCCAAATCTGTATGCTGAAGCCCTTACCCCTAGTGTATTTGGAGAGGAGGCCTTTGGGAGATAATTGAGTTCAGCTAAGGTCATGAAGGTGGGGCCTCATGATGGGATTAATGCCCTTTATAAGGGACACCGGGGCCTCCACTAATGTGCACCTGGGTAAGACCCTCTGCAGACCCAAAGAGATTGTGCTCACTAGACACCAACTCTGCAGGCACCTTGATCTTGGATTTCTAGTCTCCAGTGACAAATAAGTTCCTGTTGCGGAAGCCACCTCATCTGTGGTATTTTTTTTATTTTGTCAGCCTGACTTAACACGTGAACACAACTTGAGCTTTTTTGTGTGTGAATTCTTCACCTCCCTTCACCTGCACTCTGGTTCAATTTTTCTCATAACGCAAGACTAACAACAGTGTCCCAAGAATGAACACGAGCTGATAGAGAGGACTGTCCCCTGACAGAGAGGTCATCCTTCCCCCCACAGCCCCCCCCCCATAGTTTTCAGCCTCTGGGAGCCCCACAGCACTGCTCCTGAGTCACAGAGAGCCGGAAGAGATTTGCCCTTGGCGTTCTTCCCCCGGAGTTACATTCCCACCGCTTCTAATCTTTGTTTTTTTAACCTCCGTATTCTCCTAAACTTCTTGGGAAACATGTAATGATATTTAATTTTAATTCTGTAGCTACAGTGGATTTGGCTGAGTAGAAATGGAGGCTTCCAGATACAATACCTTAATCCTCTTTAAAAACAGTGCCCACCCTGGGCTCCCTGCAGCTGCAAATTATAAAAACAAAACCGGAATTTAAAAAACACACATGCGTCCTGGTAATTATTTAAAGTGCAACACATCAGGTTTAAACAGTGATATGAATGCATCCTTGGGATAAATGAGGCATTAGCGGTATAAATCTTGATTACTGGTTACTATTTCCCGTTTTATAATGGAGTAACAATTTAAATCACTCTACCGGGAAAAAATTAACCCGTACCTGCCTCCGTCTTGGGTCAGGAGACAGACACAGCTAACAGACATAAGGAGTCTTCTGCTTCTGTTAAAATAGGCAACATGTTCTCTATCCCCACTGCTCTTTTAAGACCCACTGTATTCACAGAACCCTGTCTTTTCTCCCAGACACTCATCTAAACTTATAAACACCCATACAATTCTTCACTAGACTGTTAGCTCTGTGAGGGTCGGTCTCGTGTTTATTTTTATGACAGTCCTACTCCTAACCCAGGGTGACGGCTGATCCCAGTCTGCTTGGGACTGTCCTAGTTTAAGCTCTCAAAGTCCTGATCCTGGGAAACTCCCATTGTAGGCAAACCAGAACATTCAGTCCCTGTTCTCTAGCACCTGTTCATAAGCAGTTTTTGACTGAAGAAACAGCCGTAAGGACTAGCACATGCCCTTCCTAAAAGGAATCACATGTACAAAGAATACAACAGCACAGTCGTTCAGAGCCTGACTGTGGAGCTGGATTGCTGGGTACAAATCCAAGCTCGGCCACTTACCAGCGAGGTGACCTCAGGGAGTTTAACTTCTCTGTGTCTCCGTCTCCTCTTGTGTAAAATGGGAAATTAGTGGTACTCACCACAAAGGGCTCTTAGAAAATCAAATTAGTTAATATAAGTGAAGCATTTAGAACAGTGCCCAGTGTGTGCTTTCAAAAATAATGAAAACAAATGACCTAGTACTAGGTCAACAGTAGGTATCAGGGCTTATTTTAAAAAGTAGAGGCAGGAGCAATCCTAGGCCAAGTTGTGAACTAAAGGACATTATTCTTAGCTTCTTTCACGTTTTCCTAGGCTTGTCAAAAACCAGATCAGGTGCCTCCCTCCTGGGTACTCAACGTAAGCCGTAATGATCTCTGCCTCGCTGTAGAGGACTTCACTCTTCCTCTCTAATGGGGCACAACATTCTCTCTCGTTTCTTCTTTGCTCATCAGCATGCTGTCTGCATCTCCCACTTCCTCTGCCCTGTTACAGAACCCAGTTGCTGGTTGCTGATGAATTCACTTGTGCAGAAATGCCTCCTCACCATACCTCACCTTCCACCTACACGGATTTCATTTGCAAAGGGAATGCCCAGAAACCTCTTTTTTATTTTTTTTTAATCTAGGGAAATGCATCTCTAACGATTAGGATTTGAGGCTATGTGGGAAGGGAAGGGATAATTGGAAACAGGGTCATTTCAATAGCATCTCACAAATCCCTGTGAAGACCGCTGCCTTCTACAACAGGGACTTGTTTTGCAGTAACTCTCTGCAAATTCTTGCATGGAGACCCACATCCATCACTGGTTACGTAATACGTCCTGATGCTGATGATATGGGAAAGCTGCAAACAGGTGAAGATCTTATCTCTTACCCTTGAGTAGAGGTGTGAGGAAAGGAAGTCCAAAGCTATAATTTGGAGAGACTAGAAGCCATCACCACCCCTTCGTTAGGGTGAATTTCTGGAGGTGGACAAGGCCTTCAGAGAAATGACCAAAAGTGAGTTCACCAAGATGAGTGCAGAACACCTCCACTTGGACCTTTATCTTTACCTGGGAAAGGAGTCTTCGAAATGCCCAGCCAAACACAATACTGAAGTGACCTGAGATTAATTTTAATTAATTTAATTAATTTTAATTTCCCTCTCATTACTAACTTCCTCTCTTTTCATAGTCTGGGCTCAGACATTAGATACCAGCTAAATGCAATATGAAGATGCTTTTACATCTGTCTTCCTGTATAGTCCCCCCAAACTTCCAACCCCTTCTCTCATCAAAACTCACCTCAGTCAGTTCAGTATCTGACTCTCAGTTTCAGCTCAGGTCATGATCTCAGTGTTTCATGGGTTCAAGCCCCACGTAGGACTCTACGCTGACAGTGCGGAGCCTGCTTGAGATTCTCTCTCTCCTTTGCTCTCTGACCCTCCTGTGTACTCTCTCTCTCTGTTTTTCAAAATAAATAAATAAGCTTACCAGCTCAAGCTTCACTCCTCCAGAACCTTATTCTAAAGCAAATCTAATAAATTGTGCAAAGAGCTGACACATGTTGGTGGACATGTGCACCCCTCCCATTTGTATCCCTTTAGTGCCTTAATTTGAAGGCTAATGTCATGCACAATAATGGATTTCAAGTGTAACGACAGGCATATAGAGGAAATACTTAATGAAGAGTGTCCATGTTGTATCCTAAAAGCATACCCCCAAGCCTTTTCCATTGAAAATTAGACAAAGTAGAGTTTAACGTCAATAGTGAATCACTCTTTGTATGACACGAGCGTTACAAAATTCTGCTTTATTTTGCATTTGAGGACTACTTAAAGATAAACCATCTTTAGTTTGGTATTTTAATTTCAAAAACAAGAAGTGTCTCAGGGCACCTGGGTGGCTCAGTCAGCTAAGTGACTGCCTCCGGCTCAAGTCATGATCTCATAGCTCTTGAGGTACAGCCCCATGATGGACTCTCTGCTATCAGCATGGAGTCCATTTTGGTTCCTGTCTCCCTCTCTCTCTGTCCCTCCCCAGATTATGCTTTCTCTCTGTCCCCAAAATAAGTTAAAACAAAAACCAAGAAGTGTCTTTAACAAATCAAGTAGAAACTTGATGACACACCCTTGCTATCCTTCCAATGCTCCTTAAAAAAACTTATACAAACAGTGACAACCCTGACTACTCCAGTGACAAGACTCCTAACTCTTTCCTTAATAAGTCTGGACAGGTCCTACCTGGGAACTGGGCCACTGACTGCTGCCAACAAAGGTTAATAAGGAATTACCTAGAGGTGCCTGGCTAGCTCAGGCAGTGTTTAATGAGACTCTTGATATTGGTGTTGTGAGCTCAAGCCCCGCATTGGGTGTAGAGATTACTTAAAAATAAAATCTTTAAAAAAAAAAAACAAGGAATTCTGTAGAAGTTCTGAAGTTCAAGGTTAACAACAAGAACTTCAACAATATTCTTGGTTAACACCGACGACTCAGTAACCTGCAGACTTGAGTGAGAAAATGCCTTGTGGGGACACCTGGGTGGCTTGGTTGGCTAAGCTTCTGGCTATTGATTTCGGCTCAGGTTACAATCTCATGGTTCATAGGTTCAAGCCCCATGTTGGGCTCTGCACTGACAGTGAAGAGCCTGCTTGGGATTCTCTCCTCTGTCTATCCTTACCCGCTTGTGCTCACTCTTGCACTCTCTCTCAAAATAAATAAATAAACTTGAAAAACAATTTAAAAAGAAAAGAAAATGCCTTGTGGTATATAGCCCAATTACTTGGGTTATAATATAAGCCCCTTCTCTTTTATTCTATTTTCCAAAAGTATGGAGAAGCAAGGCGTGCTGTCCAGTCCAGAACAGTAGAGTGAATTCTCTCATAGATGATGTCATCTGAGAACTTTCGATTATTCTCCTGGGAAAATATCTTCCTTTCCCAGCTGTCACAGAAGCTGAGTTTTTTACCCATGCCTTTCTATGGAGGCTGAATTTCTCTCAAATTCCAAGAAAGTACTGCAGAAGTGGTAACACATTAACCCAGTATCTATCATTAAAATGTTTCATTCCACCCTCCATAGCAATAAAGGGAAGAGCACAGTATTCTGACATGGAAGATCTATTTGAATAAGTAAATGAAAGACTGAGTACTTAAAGTAAGGTATTAGAGATTTTCAAATAAAAGTAGATTTATATACAAGTGTTACAGGCTGAAATGTGTCCTCCCAAAACTCTTATATTGAATCCCAGTTCCCAGTACCTCACAATGTAATTATACTTGAAAATAGGGTCTTTAAAGAAGTAATAACATGAGGTCATATGGATGGCCCTAATCCCTAAAATCACATCTGGAGACAGGGTGTTTCAAAGAGGCAATGGTGGGGCGCCTGGGTGGCTCAGTCGGTTAAGCGTCGGCTTCAGCTCAGGTCATGATCTCACGGTTCGTGGGTTCGAGACCCGCATCAGCCTTTGTGCTGGCAGCTAGCTCAGAGCCTGGAGCCTGTTTCAGACTCTGTGTCTCCCTCTCTCTCTGACCCTTCTCTGCTCACGCTGTCTCTCTCTGTCTCTCAAAAATAAATTAAAAAATTTAAAAAAAAACATATTCAAAGAGGCGATGGAATACAACAAGACTGAGAGGGTTGGGCCCCCACAAGAAGAGGGAGAGACAGCAGACATGCACAAACAAGGGACAAGGCTGTGTGAGGACACCATGGGAAGGCTGCTGTCTGCAAGACAAGGGTCTCAAGAAAACCCCACTGCGCTGGTACCTTCAGTTTCTACCCTCCAGAATGGTGAGACCATAAATTTCTGTTGTTTGAAGTACCCAGTCTGGTATTTTCTTACAGCAGCCCTCACAAACTAACCCGACAAGGGTCCTACTTCCATATGAAATTATTTTGCGCTTGATTTATCCCTAAATACACACACCACATACATTGGGCTCGGGAGTATTTCAGTGCCCAGAGCGTTAGAGCTCAGTAAGTACGTAGCTGCCTCAATGATATGACAGAGGAATACATAAGTAAACAAACTCATTTTATCAAGTATATATAAAGTTGTTGCCTGACTGAAAGATAAACAGTAGAAGAGAGCAGGAAACACGTTTTTCTTCTCCTGATTGTTCATAATTCCTCACTACTGACGTTACCTGGTTGACTGGCTTTTGGCCAACCTGCTCAGACCACAAAGATTCCAACTTTCACCACCAATTAACTCTCTGGCCTTAAACCACTAGATATTTTAGGTGGCAATTCTATCTTTACTTTCTGTGTCTCTATCTGCCAATGCCTCTGTGTGTCTTTGTCTTTCTGTATGAGGCTGTTTCTGTGCCTGTCCCTCTGTCCTTCTCTCTGTTTCTACTCATAGCAAATTAATTTTATAAAAAGGAATTAGAACAAATAGTTAAACCAAATCATGCATGGCCCAAGGAGGCAGTAGCAAACCTTTCAGTGGCTAGCTCATATTTTGGGCCTAGCACTTATGAAGAATTGCAAATACCAGCATCCATATCTCATTGCCTGGGTGATTTTTATGATGCCAAAAGCAAGAACCCTGCCATCTCCATGCCATGCTAGATAATTCATGCCACACCAGTATGCACCATACCACTGCCCTCTGCCTACCTTCAGCCAGTGACTATGGAAGGCGGGGTGTAAATACCCTCTCTCACCCTGTCCTGGAGCTGCTCTGAGAACCCGCCACACAGCAATGAGTCCACACTAGTGACTTACTAGATGGATGCCCTTCATTGTCTTCTTCTTGACTCATTTCTCCACTCTTCCTTCACACCCCAACTAAACTACCTGTACTTGGATCCTCAAGGATCCAAGCAAGGTCTGCTTCTGGACAAAGCCAAATTAGGACAAAATAGACTTGGTTTAGAATCCTGGTTACACCATTAACAAGGTCAGGCAAGTCAATGGTCTCCCTCAGTCTTCATTTACCTATGTATGAATGGAAATGGTTAATACCTACTTTGTGGGGTTAAATAAAATAATTTACATGAAGCACTGAGTACTCTGTCTGGCACATAGCATATATCTAATAAGTTGATTTCTCTGTCTTTGGTTTGGCTCTTCCTGCAAAAGACTTCAAACTAGGCAAGAGTTCTATCATTTCGATTTGCTATGTAACAACCCCCCTCCTCAATTTAGAGGCCTAAAGGACTGTTATCCTGAAGGTCAGCAATGTGGTCTGGGCTCAACTGGATGGTTCTTCTGCTGGCTTGTGCTGGGCTCACTCATGCAAAGATGGGCACCAGACAGTCAGTTGGGCAGTTATGCTCCAAAGGGTCAACTATCTAACTGCCAGGGTGAGCAGGGTGACTGAGCCACATGTTTCCTATCACCTGGAAAGCTGGCCCAGGCTTTAAGTGGCAGTCAAGTCCCCACGAGCAGCAAGATGACAAAGCCTAATGTGTCAATGTCTGTACAAGACTTTGTGTCATTTTTGCTGGTAGAAAGACTCCGCTTTCAGATGGGAAGGGTTACCAAGTGATGATGCAAGGTTGTAGATACAGATGGTGTGGGAATCTGGGACCATTTTTGCAATTCAACCCAGAGAATATGCCTTATATCCATCTGAGGGCCTTCCACCAGATGTCTGGGGACCCCCAGACTGCGATGGGGTCTCCCCATGCTAGGTAGCTTTCTAGTAATTAAAAACTGGGCTGGCTCTCTCAGGCCAAAAAATCCTATCTCTTGGCTGCACTACTGGTAAAATTTAGGATGCTAAACATGTAGCTTTCATCTTTGACCAAAGTTAGGAATGTTTGTCAGAAGATGATAAAGAGAAAAGGCTTTAAAAAAATTCAGAACTCTATTTGCTATACTAAATTGTTCAGACGTGTTATCATTTTCTTAACCACCTCTGATGCAGTCTTATAAATCACACCAATGGTTGTCTGAATTCAGATATTCACTCAAACACATTCTTCAAGATTCTGTCTAGAGATGCAACCGTAATCAATCCACGGAACCATTTTGAGCTAAGTTGCCGCTTCCTTCCACCAAAAACCAATTTATTGCAAGCCCGAACGCTACATGGAGAGAGAGCAATAATTGCTGCTTTCTTATAAAAGCAAACCATTTGTCTAAGTTGATTATGGGTCATAATTACTCATCTTAATTTCAGTAATAATAACCTTTATGAAATTCCTTATAAGAAACTCTTTATAAAGCCCTGCTTTATAAAAACTTCTCTAATAAAAGAAGAAAAATTATAAATAACCTCAGGGGGATAATAGTGCCTTGGTTTCAGTAAATTGCAAGCAGCATTTCTGGCCGCTGAACAAAATGTGGTCTGCTCAATAAAGTCCAGAGAGACTTGGGGCACAGCCATGAGATTGAAGCAATTCTTGGGCTGTTGTAATCGCATTTATTTCTTATTAACTGCTACATACATACTTCTGATATTTTGTTAAACTCTGTGTATAATTAGGATAAAAGAATTTAGGCTTGACTGCCTTCCAGAAGGTACTAAGAAGACCAAGGCTGGTGATGACTAACCGCACCTCACCCCATACGTACGTGTACCCACAACCATCTTGAACAAGACTCATGAACATCCCCTAAGAAAGGCCCTCAGGCCCTCAGGCCCTCATGACTCAGAGCAATGGCCAAGACACATTATCCTAAGAATAATTCTCTGGTTCACAGACACAGGACCATTCAGTGGCTTGGGCAGCCACCACGCAATTCTCTCCGGGCTCCACTGGAAGGACACCTCTCCAAGGCGGGGCTAAGATTTCAGTCTCCCTCTCCAACATGGAATCCAGGAAGACAGATCATTTGCAGACAGAGCAAAGGGGGAAATTCCAGGCCTGAGGTCACAATGAGATCAGCTAGCCCATACCCAAGTAGATCAAGTGCACAGTGAGACAGGACAAGGCTAAAGGGAGTAAGGCCATATCATCTGTCGTCCAAACCAGGATACTTTTAGTTAGTTAGGCCAGGACACAGGCATGAACCAGCACTTCCCCAGGCTGGGCGGTCTCTATATGGGAGAGCTGACAATTTATCTGATGACAGCAGGACGTTTTTTCTGACCTTGCAAGAGGTGCCGATCAGACTAAGCAACAATGGAGTGGAAGTCAGGATCGGCCTCTCCATGGGCCTCTTCCAGCACCCAGCCTCCCAGAAGAACTGTCACAAATGCCACACAGCAGTCTTGACCTTCTGCGTCAAGTGAACGTGTACACCTCCCAGGACCACACAGAAAGACACATGCCCTTCTTCTGCCCAACTTACAGTGGGCACCATGGGTCAGTGGGGGTGCTAGAAGCCTTTGTCTGCATATCCAACACAGATGCTTAGTGGGGCCAAATCGATGCTTCAGCCAAAGAGCTCCACTACTGAAATGTCCTCTGGCAATTCCCAAGAATTCCCACCACCCCCATGCAGACCTGGACCTGGGCTGGGCAGCTGTCTTTCCAGTCTCCTCCTATTCACAGCTCCCTCCGTGCCCCTTTGTAGTGATGGCACAGCATTTGTCTGCACCCTCTTGGGGTCAGTGCTTGATGTCCCTGGCACGGGAGCAGCCCCATTACGTCCTCCCACAGTCAGCCCTCAGCCCTTGTGCATTGACCTCAGGGGGCTCAGACAACAGAAGTTTATGCTGCAGTTTTCTGCCCCTCTCCCTCTGGAGACGAGAAGGATTAGAATTTTAGTCTTCCTTTGATTATGATAGAGTTTCTTTTCATCTAGGTGCTTCACAGGAGGAAAACAACACCCTCTCCTGTCCTAAGTGAAGGCTTACACCACCGATGACAGCTGGGAGATCTTACAGTGGCTCAATAACTATTAAAGTATTAGGGTTTTATCTCATTTGAAAGAGAGGGCACTCATGCGTCTTCATGCCGAGGTTCGTTTTCAAAGTTATCAAGTATTACTGTATTAATACAGGTTTGCTCCATGATGCAGGGTGAAATCTTTACTGCCAACACTGTCCCTACCGAACACCAAGTATTCTGATCCTGCCCATGCCAGGAGCACCTGTCTTTTGAAAGCATGCCTTCTCGAACCCTCTCCTCTCTGCCCCACGTCCAGGTACCATTGGTTTTGAAGTATCAGCAGCTTCCTTACACTTCCACCTCCCACCCCGACCTCACACTAGCTCTAGAGCAACAGCCTTCTACCTGGACCCCCAGCCTTGGGTCTCCCTGACCCGCAACTAGCTGCACCCATGAGCCAGATCAACCTTCTCAAAACACTGTCCCCTGAAACACTCCATGAACCTGCTTACAATCTGTAGAGGTTCTCTCTTGCCTTGGAGACACTGTTCAAGTGCTCCCGATCTGCCAAAATCTGACATCAGCCCAGTTCACCATTGGTATCGCTTACCCTGCACCCCTGCACACGAGCCACAAAGATCCCCACACTTAGCTGTGGGGGGAGACTGCTTGGCACCAGGAATGCACCCCAGTTTTCCCAGTTCTTGTCCCATTGTCTAGGTTAGAGATCAAAGAGGTACGAGTGCTGGTGTCGAAGATGAAGGGGCCCGTGGCCCAGCAGCACAGCAGCCTCTAAACGCTCTAGAAAGGTGAGGAAATGAACTCTCCTCCACAACCTCCATGATTTAAGCCCAGGGAAGCTCATTTCAGATTTCTGAACTCCAGAACTTTAATACGGTGACTTGGCGGTGTTGTAAGTCACCCCCCACCCCTCCTGTTGGTGGTAATTTGTTCAAACAGCATATACTCATCACTTGCAAAGAGGCAGGCTTGCCATTCACGAGTTTCCTCACTGCCCAGCAGCAACATGGGGTGGTTCTACCATTACCCCTATGCACGGATAAGGACATGGGCCTTAGCAAAGTCCCTGAGGTCACTCACAGAGCTAGTGAGAGGTACAGCCAGATATCAAAGTCAGACTCTGATGCCAAACCTTATGCAATTAATCCTTTCAAACTTTTCTCAGATGTGGGCGATGAAAGGCTCCCAGGAAATTATGATAGAGAAAAAGGAATGGCGTTGCTACCTGTGGGCTGGCAGACCCATGGGAAAGAAGGAAGTTGTTGCTTATTTCTTTTTTTTTGTTTGTTTTTGTTTGTTTGTTTTTTGTTTTATTATTTTTTTTAACATATGCAATTATTTTCCATCATTTACACTGCAGTAGTTACAATTACACTCCAAACAGAAAAGCAAAGTAAAAAATCAAAACCCCAACTTCTATCATGTAATTAGACTTATACAGAAATTAGAAGGTTAAGTAACAACTAGTTAATCACC
>NC_043701.1:16866209-16898748 GCF_006229205.1 Suricata suricatta
CCTGTTAGACCTATGAGTGCAAACGTATGGTATCTGTCCTTTTCTGCCTGACTTATTTCACTTAGCATGACACCCTCAAGGTCCATCCACTTTCCTACAAATGGCCAGATTTCATTCTTCCTCATTGCCATGTAATACTCCATTTGTTGCTTTTTTCGATAGACTCTGTGAAGTATCAGAGGAGGGGGCCCCACCCCACCTCGTCAGCCAGGGCCTGGGCAATAGGGCAGCCTCTGGGAGCACACTCATACATTTCTTCCCTTTTGTTCTGGTACATTCTCAAGTCTTTTTTTTATCTTTTGTAGGCCATGGGAAGAAGGGAAGGGAGTGTGGGAATGAGGAGGCTCTAGACACTAGCTTGACTCTTTCCTTTGCTAAACAGCCTCCTCCAGATAAGACTGAGGATCTCAGGCTTGAAGAAATGAAACATTTGCTCCACACATCATTTCAGAGCTTGGGTTTAGTCCCAAACTGCCTTCCCCGATCTCCCTCGCTGGATTGCATTTTGCCGGTCAACCCTCTCACAACACTGAAAATCCCTTCGAAGTTTGGTCGCTGGTAACATTTTTCCATTGTCTTTACAGACTCATCAAATTAAGGTGTCTCCCCAGCCTCCACAAAGTTAGAGGTTATGTCTTTCTTGGTTCACCTTTGAGGATGCCTCAAGGAACCTTTCTTGAGTTCTATCTTTCCTAAACCCCCACACAAAATCGAATCAGCAAATCCAATCAGACCCACCTCCTAATTTATAACCCCAATCTTTCTAGCACCCTCTATCTTCACTGCTATCGTCCGTGGCCAACCCTTAGTCACCTCCCCTTTGGATTGTTGTCCTGGCATCCTGCTTCTACTCTCGCCATCCAAAAGGCTTCTCTGCACAACAGCCACAGATCAATTCCAATAAAAGGCAAACACTTTAACCTGACTTGCAAAGTCCTGCAAAATCTGACCCCCGCCTTCCTTTCCAACCTTATGCCGCGCCAATATCATTTTAAGGCTGCAGGACTGGTCCAGTTCATTCCAGCTTCATGGGCTTTGTCCTCATGTTGCCAGGACCATACTGCCTCTGACCTTCCTTCACATGGCTGACTCCTCAGTGGTCACAAATTGGCAAATGACACCCCTTCTGAGCCCCCAATCAAAGTAGCCACCTCGTCATATTCCCTTCATAAGTTTTTGACATGCACCTTACTATACCTACTACTATATGATATTTTTCTTATTTGTTTCTTTGTTGGTTGACTTCTTTCATTTCACTTAAGCCTCATGAGAACAGTGGCATTGTCTTTCTTGGCTATACGGTATCCCAATGGCAAGAACAAGGCGTACACTCAATGTCCATTAGTGACTTCCTGGCATTTTGACTTCCTGGTGCAGTCTTCCTTTTCAACAAATATTTGGTAAACGGGTCCACACCAATTTGGCTTTAAGTTTTTAAAACTTTATGCATTTTCTAATTAGTCTGACAAAATTAACAGTATTTTAATACTCTAACCTCAAAGCATTAATTCATACAAAAACCTAGCAACACTTAAAGACACGAGTCTGAGATCCAAGAAGTATTCACCGCATCTTCACTCTGAGCAATAAGATAAAAGATTTTGCTTTTGTTCCTGACTTTGCACATTCTGAGGTCCACCTAGCAGATAAAAGCACAAGTGAACTTGTGAAATACCTTACATTTGCATAGCTACATTTGCATAGCTACCTGACAAATATCAGTCAAGTTTCCCATGTCATTCCTGCTGGAATAAAAATGGGATTACAGTAAACGTCATAAAACGGCAAACATCGTGGGTAGCTCTTCTCCCAGTTTCTCTGAGAGGCCGTCTGACCAAACTTCCCACCCTCCCTTCACACTTGTCACAAAGTCACTCCCTGGGGCTGTCTCCCACATGCTCCACGAACTAACCTTCCTTGGAGTCACATGCAAATATCAGTTCCCTCCTTTCCCACTTATTTCATGCTGTACGATCTCTAGTAGCTGTTGTTGACAAGAGCCCACGAAGGTCACTGCTGCTGAAGCCCAGCGCGCTGGTCACCTCTCCAGGAGCCCTCTCTGCCCTGTGCTCATGCGTTGAAGGTGCCATTAAAGTGCTCTGAATAACATCAAAGTTTATTTGCCATTGCTGCTGAAACTGCTGCCCCCAACCTGCCAAAACCTTCCTGCGGTCTCAGTATCTCCCAGATATTTGAGAGAAACTATGGGTTTTCATTTTGCCTTGCTAATTTTTCGGAAACTAACCTCACCCCATCACTTCCCAGGATAGACAGAAGTGTTACGCTCTGAATCATTTTTCTTTACCTTATGGCCAATACTCTTGAACCAAACTTATGTAGTTCAGCTTTCTCTTTCTTTCTTTTTTATTTTTTTTTAATTAAAAATTTTTATTGGAGGGAGAGAGAAAGCACACATGCACAAGCAGGGGAGAGGGGCAGAGGAAGAGGGAGGGGTGAAAAGAGAAAGAGAGAGAGAGAGAAATATCAAGCAGGCTACATGCTCAGCATGGAGCCCAATGTGGGGCTCTATCCCATGACCCTGGGATCAAGACCTAAGCCGAAATCAAGAGTCAGACACTCAACCAACTGAGCCACCCAGGCATCCCTCTCTTTCTTTAAAATAAGCTACTTCCCAAATAAATCATGGGTAGATGTGCCCTACCAGTCCTTGGAACATTTCTGAGATGAACACAGTTTAGGCTTATGTTCACAACAGGGTGCCACAATCATGTATATTTTGTTTGCTTCTCTTAGCAACCGCATAGTAGGAGCAAGGTGACAACAATCTGACATGCAAGGAAGTAGAACAAAGATTACGCGCATCGCCTGAGTTCCCACAATCAAGTAACCGGTGGAACTGGAGTTGATCAGGCCTCTGGACAACAGCTTGAGGGGTCTTTCTGGAATACCAAGGTCCCACTACTGCCTCTGAATATCTACCTGCTCCCCCAATTCTTCCCCAACCACAACCAAAAACTTGGAGCATCCGGAACTTCTTACAGTTCTGCTGATTTTCAAGTGAACTTTTAGTTTGTACTTTGTTTTTAGCATCACCTGTGGTCAGTTCTGCCCCTCAAAATATTCACTAATGCTGCAAGGCCAGATTCTTCCTGCTTCTAAAGGGATCCACCAGCCCAAATCCCGCAGTATCCACCAGGATCACTAGCTCTGCTTATTTGGACTAACAGCACAGATCTGAGTAAGCTGAGCTTCCGTTAAACTGAATCCCTTTGCCTTTATTCCAAAATTAAATAATTTCCTTACAAAGAATTTACCTTCCTTCTATGAATACATAGATTACTCCTATATTACTCAAAAGAATAACACTTGCTGTTTTGTTTTGTTTTGTTGGTTTTTTGGCTTCACATGAGTAATAATCTTCTCTGACCCTCAGTTTTCTCACCTAGGAAAAAGGGAAAGTAACATAAACCCATAGAGTTATTATAAGCATCAAAAAAGATAATCAGTAAAATACCAACATGGGATAAGGCATGCAGTACACAGTCAATAAATGTTTCCTTATTTCCTGGCCTCACAAATGCAAATTTAACATGTAAAATTTTCTATACATTCTCTATTCTCCTCAAGTTTACCTAATACACTATAAAGAATCTATGCAGGGGCACCTGGGTGGCTCAGGTCATGATCTCACAGTCCTTCGTTGGGCTCTATGCTGACAGCTCAGAGCCTGAAGCCTTCTTCGGACTCTGTCTCCATCTCTCTCTGCCCCTCCTCCAATTACACTGTTTCTCTCTCTCTCTCAAAACTAAATATTAAATAAATAAAAACTAAAATAAGATTGAGAATGGCAGTAGATCTGGAGACCAAAGTGGAGAGAAGCCTTCATTGTATCAGCTGACAGGTGTTTTATTTAGTTTTAGTTTTGTTTTGTTCAATAGTAGAAATAACAAATGGGATTGTATTGTTCAAAGTATAGTATCTGAACAAACTGTGGATCACTAAATCACAGGACACATGCTTTTTTCAGCTTCTAGAAATCCTTGGGCAGCATCCCCAGTATTTTACAGATGACCACACAATAGCTCAGAGAAGACAATAAATTACCCAAGGGAAGAAATCTAATTTACCAAACCCAGAGTTCAAAGGGAAAAGCAACAAGCCCAATAAACATCACAACACACAGGAAGTCTTCAGCAGAAGCCACAAGGGCACACTAGTCCCCTGTCTCTCAGCATCCTGCTAAGAGGTGAGCCCAGACCTAGAACAACGGGATGTGCCTGTGGGGCTCCAGAACAGGGTCTCCACCCTCTCGTTTCTCTCTATGTATTGGGTAAGCACGAGAGTGGCCTTACAAACAGATGTAAACAAATGCCTGGAAGCCAAGTGATCAGAGTTTTTTAATTGCCAGCCACACAGAGAAAGTGCTGGAGAAACATCGGAAGACCTGGGCTCATGAGAAATTACAGCCCCTGCTGCTGGGCTAAGGAAGCCATCACCTCGTAAAAAGCTGACTTCATGAACTTTCTGCACTTACTTCTGCGCATCGCAGCATGCTCTCTCTGCTCCCACTTGTAGGCACACACGTGGTTACTGGTCATTGGGCTGATTACTGGGGAAAAGAAAGGGGGAAGGCTCATCTCCCCTCTAGCTATAGGGCTCAAGGAGAGGTAAATCTTCCAACTAGTTATATTTGTCTTCAGGTTTTAAATAACTCAAGTACAAGGACCATATCTTAAATATCTTCTCTAACTCTCCATTATATCATAAATGAGCTTTCAACACATATTTGTTGGTTGAAACATTTCATAAAGGTCTCTCTCTCGTCTTATTTTCTGAAAATTCCGCATGTAATTCTAGAAAGCCTGGTGGAAAGAGAAAAGATATGCAGAATATGAACTCATAAAATGTTGTGTTTCATCAAAGTCAGTCACTAGTCATTGTTCTTTGTTCTCACGTCTTATCCCTCACATTAATGATTTGTGGGAGAAGGAAAAAGGGAACATGTACTACTTTCCAGTTCCACGCTGAACTTCCCCTTCCTCTGGGGACACTTGATATCTTGAGTGGAAACACCACCTGCCAAGCTTCTTGCCCATGCTAGCAAGAATCCACATGTCCAGGCAGTGACCAGAAATGTGGAGCGAACATAGCTGAATGTCCTAGCAACAGGTTTTCCCTGAAAACAGGCATACTTGTATTTCAAATCATTTTGGTTTAGGTTTCATGTCAAAACTTCAAATGCTTCTTGTTGGCTCAATCTTAAGGCTGGTTTGTAATTCACACAGAGGCATCAAACATTAAAAGTATAAAAGGCTATTGAGGTTGTCTAGCCCATTCCCTTTCAAATAGATGGTGAGCAGTTTTCCGGTTCATTAGACACATTCAACAATTTAGATTTCTCGTTTGGACAAAATTATACATTCCATTTCTTTTTTTAATGTTTATTTATTTTTGAGAGATGCGGGGGTGGGGCAGAGAGAAAGGGAGACACAGAATCTGAAACAGATGCCAGGCTCCTAGCTGTCAGCACAGAGCCCAACATGGGGCTTAAACCCATGGACCATGAGATCATGACCTGAGCCCAAGCTGGATGCTTAATGGACTGAGTCACCCAGATGCCCCTATACATTCCATTTATAGAAAATTCTAGTTAGTTTTTCCTTGAAATTTCGACTCAAGCACCCCTATATTTGCCCTATTGGCACAGAGAACAAGAGTAATTGCCTTTAAATATTTGGTATTGAGTATGGAATTTTTGCAGATACTGCCATTATCCTGGACTCTTCTCTTTCCTCAGTAAAAGATTCCCAGACCCTCCAACAATACCTCCTTTAACAAAATTTTCAGACTTTCCCCCCATATATTTTTTTTTCCTCTATATAAAGGTTTTGCCCTAAATTTTATCTTGACTTTGCAGAAAGTGTCTATGTGGGAAAACTTTCAGGATTGTTTGCCAGATGACCCCAGTTGCTGCCATAGGATTGGCTAGTTCCCACTAACGAAGAAAGGTAGCATCTGACTTTCAGTGCTCACTGGATAATTTCTAGACTATCTATAAGTTGCTTTTCTAAATATATATTTTAGTGTTGAACAAACTTGAATCTGATTCTCTACTATATTCTATTCTGTTTTGTTTTTGTTATTCCCAACCTGTTATGGTAAAAAAATTCAACCTTTAAAAATTTTCAGAGAATAGGACAATGAACTCTCATATACCCTCTTTCTAGATTCAACAATTATTAACATTTGCCCTTTATCTGTCTTTCTATCTGTATGCACACAGACACAGACACACACACACACACACACACAGACACACACACACACACACATCTTCCAATTGGTTTTTAATCTATAGCCCCACTCTTATATATGAATATACAGCTCAGGATGAAAAGAACTTGAAAAGAAAGGCTTTAATATGAAAAAGTGAATTCAAAGCCAATAGACACCCCCCCCCAGAAAAAGACTACAGAAGAAATGGAGACATTTAGGTGACACTCAAAATAAAACAAGAAAAAAAAACATTGAAATTAATATCATCAGAGAGCATCTGTCAACATCTGTCAACTAAGAGAACTATGGTATTTTTTAAAAGCCAGACAAGGGGCGCCTGGGTGGCTCAGTCAATTAAGCGTCCGGCTTCGGCTCAGGTCATGATCTTACAGGTTCGTGGGTTTGAGCCCCGCGTCGGGCTCTGTGCTGACAGCTAGGTCAGAGCCTGGAGTCTGTCTTCGATTCTGTGTCTCCCTCTCTCTCTGACCCTCCCCTTCTCATGCTGTCTCTCTCTGTCTCTCAAAAATAAATTTTAAAAAAACATTAAAAAATTTTTTTTAAAAACAAAAGCCAAACAAGCAGAGGATCTTAAAATTAAAAATACAATGACTAGGATAAAACACTTAATAAAGGGAATGGAAAGCAAGGTCAAAAAAATCTCCCAAAATAAGAGACAAAAAGTAGAACCAAAAACTAAAGAATTAGAAAAATAGAGAAAATATTTTTAAATTAGAGGACCAATCAAAAGAGTCCAATATATGATTACTTCAGTTCTAGAAAAAAAATTGAGAAAAAGATGGCAGGTAGTTATAATAAAAATAGTATAAAAAGAAGATTTGCAAAATTAAGCACAAAAGTCTTAAGATTGAAAAGGCCCACAAACACCCATTGCAATAATTTTTTAACTGAATATCACATAATCAAAGAGTTAAGCAACTCTACGTATAAATAACAAGTCATGATTACTTTCATCAACGTAGAATCTGACTTCCCAAAAGCAATAGTGGAGCCCAGGAGAAAGTGGAGCCATGTTTGAATTCTACAGGAAAATTATTTTCTTTTTTTTAATGTTTTATTTATTTTTGAGAGAGAGAGAGTGTGAGCAGGGGGGGTCAGAGAGAGAGGGAGACACAGAATCGAAGACAGACTCCAGGCTCTGACCTAGCTGTCAGCAAAGAGACCAACTTGGGGCTCAAACCCATGAACTGCAAGATCAAGACCTGAGTCGAAGTTGGACGCTTAACCGACTGAGCCACCCAGGTGCCCCAGGAAAATTATTTTCAACTGATAATTCTCCCACCAACCAAACTGGGTATGCTTGTATAAATATGGAATAGTAAGTTGTACAGATATGCATGGACTAAAACATGTTACTTCCCTGAAGACTTTTGAAGGAAGCTACTGGACTATATGCTTTTAAAAAATAAGAGACAAAAGTCAAGACAGAGAGACTTGAAATTCAAAAAAGAGGTTCTCCTGCAACTGCTCAGGAAGTTTCTGGACAAGAGTTCTGTACCAACCTAGAGATGCAGGATAGTGGCTGTCACGAGGAGGTGCAACAGATAATGGAACTGATGATTGAGTTTGCAAAATTTCTGTGTGGGTGGTTGGCAGATATATTGCATTTAATGGGGAAAAAGACTATATAGAAACTGGTACATACAAAACTAAAAAATGCAAAAGCAAGACAATCATTAATCATGAGATACTTTTTAAATGTACAGAGAGACATAATCATACAGCAAGCAGTGCTTGCTTCCACTGTAAGCAGTATTTGTAAAGCCCTAATAATGTAACTCCTAAATACTGATTTAACTAAACATTATAAGCTTTAATAATAATTAATATAACTATAATACTAATATAGTAATCAATAATAATATAAATTATAACTGCAGAGGAAGTGGGTGTGAGGAAAGAGAAAATGGAGAGGCAGGAAGGAATCCTCTATTACCTTAACAGGAAATCAATCACTACTGAGTAAAATCAACCAATCAATAAATAGCAGCAAAAGCATATTAAATATGTGGCGATAAATATAAAAGGAAATAGTTAAAACTGGTGAAAGTGGCTGCCTCTGGGAAGAACCTAGAACAGTGCCCAGGATGTTATGAATTAATCAGAATAATTTCCACTGCAAGTGACAGAAACTTGCTGATTTCAAATTAAACTAGCTTTCGCAGAAAGAGGGACATATTAGCTCACGTAACTTAAAAAAATCCATGGATCAAGACAGCTGGATTCAGGTTTTCAAATAATGTTTATACGATGTCTGTAAGAAATTATCTCTTGTTTTTCATCTCCCAGTCCTGCTTTCTGTCCCATAGGTTGGCCTAATTTCCCAGCAAGCATTCCCTACACAGGGGCAAAGATGGTTCCCTCCATCTCCAGGCTTAGCATCAAGACTCTTAAGAATGAGACAAAGGCCTTAGTCCTGGTAGCTGGAGAAGAAATCTCCAGATAGGAATGTCATGGACGTAGGTTTGGTCCTGTGGCTATCTTTGAAGCAATCTCTTTGGCCAGGCTAATCTGCTACAATTGCTGGGCCTGTGTCACCTTCTCACCTCTGGAGCTGGAGAAGGAAGTCAGTCCCACTGAAGCATGTGGAATAAAGAAGGGTCAGGAAAGCAGTTCTCCAAAAGGAAGTCAGGGCATTTGATGGTCCATTGCACGTGTCGACTTGGCTAAGCCATGGGACCCAGATATTTGACCAAACACTAATCTAGATGTTGCTCTGAAGATGTTTTTTAGATTAAGACTTAAATTGGTAAGAACACCTTGAGTAAAGCAGATTACCCTCCATCCATAATATGAATGCGCCACCTACAATCAATTGAAGGCCATAAGAGGAAAAAAAAGATGTCCCTCCCATCCCAAGCCCCTCCCTCAAAAAAGAAGGAATTCTGCCTACAAGCTGTGTTCAGGCTTGAGCTGAAACACCAACTCTTCCCTGCCTCTCCAGCCTTCTGGTTCATCTAGCAGATTTTGGACTTGCCAGCTTCCAACAATTGTGCCAGCCAATTCCCTAAAGTCTCTCTAGAGATAGGTAGATAGAGATAGAGATAAAGACAAAGACAGAGAGATAGGATAGAGTTAGAGATGGAGATGTCTTATTGGTTCTGTTTCTTTAAAAAAAAAAAAAGACAAAACTCTAATACAGGACACTTGAACATAAAGAAGTATGTGAAGACGCTGGGTAGACAAAAAAAAATCTACTCATTGATATTGTTACAGGGGGGCAGATTGGCCAATTTTTAAAGTAAGACTACTTTAAGTGAAAGAACATGATACCTAAGTGTCCATAAATGCTCAGCTCCAAATGCACATACAAAGGTAAAGGCATAATTAATCTAAAGTGACTAAATAAGTATTTGTTTATAAAAGCCAGCTCCCTATTTTATTTCAAATATGGAAGATAAAGTCAGCTTAGAGACTTCAGCAGACCAGGAAATGGGCACAAGTGTCACACAAGAGACCTGTAAATAAAGAGCAAGAGCTAGTCCCATAGTGGTTGACGTCAATTACAGGATTCCCAAGTAGGCTGAGAGCCACGTGGTAACCCTTGAGTATACTGAATTTCCAGGGATATTTACAGACATTTCCACTTTTCTGATCTTCACACTATCTGAAGTCTAATTATTGTTTAGGTTTCTTTTGCTTGATAACAGTATCCTTTTACTAAATCACGGCCAGCCTCCTTGCAGGTGAAAATATTGCTGTTAATATTTTGGGTACCATGGGAACAGGATTTTTTCCCCAGGTGTTTAGACAGGAGCCCAATCTGTTCTAAGTGAAATAATATTAAAAATCAATCAAGGGCCATCTCTGTCGAAGACACAAAGATTGCACAATGAAGCATCCTTGAACAGCTTCTTCCAAAGGACAGTTAAGAAGATAATCAACATTCCTCACTTGCCATAAATGATAATCACAATCGTTAATGCTACATACAGTCTGTCTTTTACTAAGGCACAGACATTTTTTTTAATAAAAATTACTATTTCAGGAATTTTAAGTTACCAGCCTTCTGGTAACACCACCTTGCAGTTCAGTCCATACTGAAAATAGCTGATGGGCCAGCGCGGTGCTAGCACCCGCCTAATCAGAACTGGCTTTTCAGAAAACCTCCCTGAGCACAGTATATAACAACCCTTGAGGGAAACATGCTCCTTATAAAGTATAAATAGGGATCTGAGATGAGGACAGGCCAACTCATAAAAATACAACAAATCTGTCCGACTGGAAAATCGTTTTTCTATACTAAATAAAAATGCAAAAGATTCACCTCAATTCAATCTCACTGTTTACAAAGAGCCATAGCTATGAAATGATCAAATTAAATAGGTAAAATCAAAATTTAAAAACTGAGCAAGAAGACAGAATGATATAATAGAAAGTGAGACTAAATAAATATATTAAAAAGGCAAAGAAAAAGTGGTAAAACTAAGAGTATTCAAAACAATGAAAATGAATATTAGGTAAAAGAATGTTCTAGAAGAATTAAACAGTATGAGAAAAGTTAAAAACCAATTAGGAGATACGAGGGGGGAAAAAAGGAAATAAAATTATAAATGGTTCTAGAAATTCAGAAGTTTCTGGGATTAATACCCTATTGAGAAGTAACTGGGATCCCTTCAAGCAAGGTGACTAATGGTGGTTTTCTCCCAACCGGAGATCACTGCTGCCGTTTAATGGGACTTGATGTCCATGGGCCAATATTCCTAAACAGATGCAGGTAGTCCATAGAATGTCTCAAAGTCAAGTCTACGGACCACATTTGCAACTATTAGTCAAAACCAAAAAATCACATTGTGGACAACATAACCACGGAAGGAGAACAAATAAGACTCTAACAGCAATGTCTCTAAAACTCCAAGCTCTTAGAGACCTAGATACGCACGCACAGCGTCTGAGGTATCTCTCTGTTGAACTGGGCAGAGATGAACCATACCACAAACTACTACCCTTACGGAAGTCGTGTGCCGGTGGCATAATTAGGCTGTTCCATCAATCCCAAAACACCTCGCCAACTCAATACTCTTCATTATACATCATGGGCTTGTCTCAAGCCATAAGAGCTCAGTCTCTTCTGGTTTTCAGCACCTAGACAAGAGTAGTGAGGACAGAAATCAGATGTGGCCAGGGCCACTTACTGGAATGAGCACAAGCAGGACACAGAATGCCATACTTGGCAATGCTTTTCCAAGTTAGTTCTGTGGACCACGTTCCTCAGACTCTCTGAAGGATGCTAGTTCAGAGTGAGATTCCTAGTCCACGCGACAGACCTACCACATCAGAATCTCTAAGGGGCAGCAGCCCAGGAGTCTGCACTTTGAACAAGCACCACCCCCAACTGCCTGTGAGGAAAAGCAGAAGCAAGGAAAATTAGATTAGCGAGCCCAAAATGTCTCCTCTGAGCAGGAGCAAGGACGTAAAGCAGAGGCTGCAGGCACACCCAGCAGCCACAGCTGGGACCCAGGACACAAAGGCACAGAACCTGGAAGGTAATAATGTTAGGGTCTCAGGACATTCTCTAGCCCTGGGTAGCCCTCTTCAGGAGAGCTGCCATCCCCTTTTCCCTGCAGGAGTGCCTCAGCAGCCATTAAAGGCATGATGTGCTGACAGATTACAGCTCCCTACTAATTAAATTGTAAATCTTCCTCCAACTGTTCGAAAAAACCAAGGACACAAAAATGCAGGCATCTAAGCTACAGTAGAGCAGCTGTCTTGATCTTGAAAGGACACAGCGCCCCCAACAAAATCTACATCAAAGGAGAAGCCATGAGTCCTTGAGAGCTGGAGGGGAGGCTGCCCACTTGATAGCGTGCAGTTAAATGTTCCGGAGCCAAGTGCACTGAACAGACCCTTGAAGTCTCAACGGCAACCTAAGAAGCTTCCTTCCAGATGCAGAGCCTGCTCCAAAGGTCTCGCTGTGACACATCTCCAGTCTGGTGCCCAATTCTAAACTTCTTCTGAAGACCTGGATCTCTCACAGGGTTGGGACCATAATGTTAGTGTTTCTCAAACCCACTAATTTTAATAGAGTGTGATAATCTAGAGTCACAGATCTAGGAGGTTCCTGGGAAGTCGTGCCTTGACCTGAAGAGGAGTTACAGCTCCAAACACTGCACACCAGCTCGTGCTAGGGACTCAAATATAAAAGGTCACAAAACCGACCACCTGCTGCTCATGCCTCACCCAAGTGTCGATTTCTTCCCATGAGGAAGGGGGAAGGCAGATATTGGACAAGGAGCTGGTGGTACAATCTTCTCTCACCTGGCTTCGGGTTTCCACGGAATGTAAATGTCACACTTGTGACCTTTCCTCACACACTCTCTTATTTTATCCCACGGTGGGTGCAATTCTTTACACGGCTAGTTGAGTATTTCGGCCTCATTTTCACATTCATCTGCCTGCCTGCAGAGAACTCTGGTCTGATAACCCATCTTGTCAGGGTTTCGGGGAAGTCCATGGTTTTCTAGTCTTGCCTATAACTGGGCAAGTGAGCCTTCCCGATTCTGGCATAAAGAGCTGGAAAGTTCAGTATTGTCATGCATAAGTCACATTCTTCACGCAAGCCTTTATTAGTAAATATATATATATGTATGGAATTCCACTTGGCTTATTCTTTCTCTGTCTCTTAATTGGTTCAAAACTCCATAAGCAAAGTGGAATAGTATATTAGCTGTCCTCAAATCGCCAACATTTGGCTTCTACTTTCAATTTAGGAAATAACTTGCATAAATCTCTATGGTCAGAGAAATACAGAGCTCTCCTCAGCCCAACCCCATCAATCCAGACTGAGGGAGAGAACAGCTTCCCAGCATGGCTATGTTACATGTTTTTCAGAGTGTATTGGGAAAAAACAAAAACAACAACAAAAAATGCACCAGTTGCATGAGACTTATGTAGGTGAGTGGGTGAGGACTACTGTCAGATTACAGACACCACTGCTCTCTGTGATCCTCCATTTCTGGCTCTGAGTGGGCTAAATACAGGTGCCCTGTTTGCTACGTCACCCATATTTGGTATTTTCTTCACCCCTTTACACGTACTGTGTACACATCCCTATGGAATGTACTTTCCCCTGCACCCCCCGCTGACTGTTCACTTGGAAAACTCCTACTTGTGCATAAAGACTTAGTTCAAATTTCATTTCATCCTGATCTTTTTCAGACAGTTATGTACTTCTTTGTGTTACTCTAACATCTTGTTTGTAGCTCTGTTAGTTGTTATTGTTACTTTTTCTATGCCACCTTACCCTGTTAGACTGACAACTCCAGAAAGCGTAATCTGTCTTGCTTATAATCTTTATAATCCCCACCCTCTGACCCAGTGCTTAACATACGGGAACATGTAATAAATACATGGAGAGAGAAGCGGATGAAAAAAAAAAGAGACAGAACACCACAGACACAGAGAGTCAGATAGAAGACAGGAGAAACATAGGAACAAAGACTCACAAAGAGAAATGCTACAAATCTTCATGGAGGTGAAACCATGAAGTGGGGAAAAGGAAAAGAAAGATTAAGTCATGGATGGCTCAGCTCAGTTGGTCAAGCCTGTGGCTCTTGATTTTGGCTCAGATCATAATCTTATAATTCATGAGTTCAAGCCCCATATCAGACTCCGTGCCAACAGTTCAAAGCCTGCTTGGGATTTTCTCTCTCTCCCTCTCTCTCTCTCTCTCTATCTCAAAAATAAATAAACACTTTAAAAAAAAAAAGAAAGAAAGATTAAGTCATAAACATAATGGCATAGACTTCCCCCCATAAAAATATTTGCTAAGTTCTCACTGAACGCTGGAGACAGCCCTCAATGGGGGAAACCACACAGCACAACCAGAAACCATGGCAAATGGAAGTGGCACTGAGTAGCCAAGGGGTCACTCTGAAGAACTATCTAGAACCCAGGCATCCCTGCAGAACTGTGTGCTCATTGCTAGTCAAAGGGTAGGGGACAGAGCTTACTTGCTGAAAGTATTCATGAAGCTTCCCACGCGTGGAAGCTTTCTATTTCAACTGTGTCATGAATAAATGACTTCTCTGCCTGCTAATCGCAATTTCCAATCCTTCTTAACTTGTCTCATTATTTAAATAAAGAAGAAAGAGTTCTGATGGATTCATTTTTAATTTTGACCTCCAAACCACATGGCCTGATTGTGGGACTTTTAGATCATTTAAACCTTCACATTTGCATTATAAGACTTTTTTCTTTTGCAAGCATGCCATAAATCTGCAAGATGAACTATGTTTCATTCCTGTAGGTGTTAGGGATTATGTAAGTATCACCAATAATGAAAATAAATTACTAGAAACTATGGCAAAGAACAAATAAAACCAGCTATCTCTATAAAAGTGCTGCATCTCCATATTAGAATAAAAGATGTTCTGTGTATAGAGAAGTAACTTATAACAGCGAGTAAGCTAATCAATATTTTTTAGATGATTATCAGCCAAAGCATCATGTATCAAATAGGAAAATACACCCAAAAAGACTATAGCCATATAAATAGAAATAACTAGTTAGAGATTCTCTTCTTTACCATTTTATCCACTGAGTTGGATGATTTCTTCACAAAGTAAGGAGGCCCATGATACATACAAAGCATTTCCTATGTCCACCTCAGTGTGTCCACATTAGGTGGTCAAGGACCAAAGTAATTTCTTGATTAGCATTTAGGACAAGAGCACACATCAATAGGCTCGTAGGTTTCTTTAGTGGTGGCGGTGGTGGTTTTGAGGAGTGCTAGTTCTGGTTCGGGTGCTTTCTTCCTAACCCCATGCAACCATCATTGACTGAGCATCTCCTCTTAGGCAAATAATGTGTTAAGCCCTGAAGAAATGCTTTAGTGGGCAAATAAGGCTCAGGCATTATATTCAAGACTCATAGGGCAGTGGATTTGGGCAAGGCTACAAGTCTGTAGATACAGATGTTCTGTCTTCTGCTAGCCTAGGTCCCCGTAGAGTCCCCAAGGGACTTAACAGAGATGAAGCACAGAGGCCTAGTCTCCCACTCTCTGTCTCTCATTTTCCCGTGAAGCTTGTCTCACTGGGTTCACACAACTCTTCCAACATTTATTTGTCTTTGTATCAATGCCATAAGTCTCTTGCAATGTCCTCCAAAGCAGATCACAGGTACCTTGAGTACAAAAATATGTCTTATTGTTTTAATGTCATTCAGTGCAGGAACCTGGTGCCTGGATTAGTAGACTATTCTGTCTTGTCTTCCAAAAGGCATCATGAGTTCTTTGAAGACACGAACTATGTCTGATATGTTTTGGTGATAACCTAATAGCCCAGCAGAGTGCAAATTCCATTGTATGCTCTTAGAAGATGTTTGTTGAATGAACTAAAAGGAAGGTAAACCACCCAGACCAGAAACACTTCGGTCTGCCAGCCTAATTCCTTTCTCTTCCAGCTTTGGCATGTAGTTCTGCTATTTTGTTTTTTTCATCTATCAATAAGAATGGTTTTAACTATTTCAAAGTGTATTATAGAAAATGAAATACTTTGAAATACTTAGCACAATTCTTGTTACTCAAGAGAACACTTGAGCAACGGTAGATGTTCTCTATAATAACCCTCAAGCCTGGAGGTTGATTTTAGGGTGAAAGAAGTCCCTTAACTCTTATTTTGAGGAATGAAAGGAATTGAACCCTTTTGCTCTGATATTAAAACTGTCTTTGCCAATAAAAATGGAGAAATTTGATTTGTCAAATTTATGGGCTGAAACTAAAGAAATTTCTTGGGGTCTATAAAAGCATTGTAAAGCACTGGTTTTTAGCTTGAGGTTCATGAATGGGCTTTACTCAGTCCATTCACTCATAAACGCATTCCAAAATATAAATGTATGCATGTAGAGTTACTTTTCCATACAATGATTGCATAGCTTTGATCAGATGTTTAAAAGAATTGGTAGCTCAGAATAGAATTCTGAATCCCTGCTATTGAATAATCTTAGGATAAGTTCTGCTTTTCTATAAAAATCATTGGAGAGAACTTTCTTCCCTGAATGGAAGTATCCAGAGACATCTTGGTACCTATTATGTATATCATACTTTATAAAGCCAAAGAATTAATGATTTTTAATACATAGAGAATTGAAAGGAAACAATCTATAAAACTAATAGGAAACTGACGGAATGGGAAAATATAGTTGCAAATGACAAATCAGATAAAGGGCTAGTATCCAAAATCTATAAGGAAATCACCAAACTCCACACCCAAAAACCAAATAATCCAGTGAAGAAACAGACAGAAGACATGAATAGACGCTTCTCCAGGGAGGACATCCAGATGGCCAACAGACTCATGAAATGATGCTCAGTGTCACTCAGCATCAGGGAAATACAGATCAAAACCACACTGAGATAGCACCTCATGCCAGTCAGAGTGGCTAAAATGAACAAATCAGAAGACTATAGATCCTGGCGAGGCTGTGGAGAGATGGGCACCCTCCTGCACCTTTGGTGGGAATGTAAACTGGTGCAGCTGCTCTGGAAAACAGTGTGGAGGTTCCTCAAAAACTATCAATAGAACTCCCTTATGACCCAGCAATAACTCTGCTAGGGATATACCCAAGGGATACAGAAGTGCTGATGCATATTGGCACATGTACCCCAATGTTCATAGCAGCACTGTCAACAATAGCCAAATCATGGAAAGAACCTAAATGTCCATCACTGGATGAATGGATCAAGAAGATGTGGTGTGTATATATATACAATGTAGTCTTACATGGCAATGAGAAAGAATGAAATATGGCCATTTGTAGCAAAGTGGATGGACCTCAAGGGTGTCATGCTAAGCAAAATAAGTCAGGCAGAGAAGGACAGATACCATATGTTTGCACTCATAGGTCTAACAGGAGAACAGGAGAAACCTAACGGGGGACCATGGGGAGGGGAAGAGGGAAAGAGAATTGGGGAGAGAGAAGGACGCAAAACCTGAGAGACTACTGAATACTGAAAACGAACCGAGGGTTGAAGGAGGAGGGGGAGGGGGAAAGAGGTGGTGGTGATGGAGGAGGGCACTTGTGGGGAAGAGCACCGGGTGTTGTATAGAAACCAATTTGACAATAAACTATTTTTTAAAAAAAAGATGTGGTTTATCTATACAATGGAATACTATATGGCAATGAGAAAGAATGAAATCTGGCCATTCATAGCAACAAGGATTGAACTCGAGGGTGTCATGCAGAGTGAAATAAATCAGGCAGAGAGGGACAGATACCATGTTTTCACTCATAAGTTTAAGAGGAAAAACTTAACAGAGGACCATGGGGGAGGGGAAGGCAAAAAATAGTTTAGGAGAGACTCTTGAACACTGAGAACAAACTGAAGGCTGAAGCGGGAAGGGGAGAGGGGAAGAGGGGTGGTGGGCATGGAGGAGGGCACTTGTCGGGATGAGCACTGGGTGTTATATGGAAACCAACTTGACAATAAACTATAAAAGAAAAAAAAGAATTTCAAAATCTTCCTTGATTGCTAAAACATTTCAGAGTTTGCTCACTAACTTCATGATCATCAATCCACTAAGGCTTTACTGACATTTTTATAATTGACTCCCTGTATATAATCAATACAAAAATAGGCCAGTAGCCAGAAAAATACTTCTAAACTTTTCTTCTCGGTGTTATTTTAAAATAAGAATAAAATACTTACTAAAATGGAAAAAAAAAAACCATAGAGAACTGAAAAAAAAAAAAGGAATCTTTTGTACCCAGAGGCACAAAATATCAAATGCCCTATGAAGCAAACAAGTACTAATGATTAAAACTTGACACATGCTCACTTGAACACCCGGGCTTGAAATATATTAGAAAGAAATGTCAGAGCAATTAATAAGCCTCTGTCTCCTGTCCATATTCATTGAGAGAAAAATAAATAGAAGCTTAGCAATTGCAAAAATCAGAGAGCAGAGTTTTGTTAGTTCTGAAGAAATTCCAAGAAAACACATTTCTTTTTTAATGAAATATGCCACCAGCAGCCAAAAGATAATATGATAAAAATTCCATGGCCGTTCAAGAATATTGTTTCATGAGGCCAGTTCCCATAACTGATTTCCACCACCTCACGTTTCAGAGCCTCCAAAACACCATTTTGCAGATATTCTTCTGCCTATTAGCTTTACAATTTATCAAGTACCCAAATATTTCCTTAACTAAAAATTTACCACTGCTTTCTGTGCCATTCCAATGGTCAGAGAATATGTAACCTACAGAAAGGAAGAGATTACTGTCTACTGCCTTTATATAAACTAATTTCTCCAAATGTCTTCTCATGCATAAAGCACACCGAGCCAGACACTATAATAGGTTCTAGAGGTAGAAAAGTAAATAAGGTAGACTTTGACCTTGACATCAGGGTGCTTGCAAGAAGAGAAAAAGATAAGAGGGAAAAGTGAAATAAATAAAATAGTTTAACAGTTGTATCTTATGTTTAGTGTTACTATGGAAACAATCAAGAAGCTTAGGTTTATTTTTTTATAATTTTTTTGTTTATTTATTTATTTTTGCAAGGGGCAGGGCAGAGAGAGAGGCGGGGAGATAGAGAATCCCAAACAGACTCCCACTGTCACTGTCAGCCCAGAGCCTGGACACAGAGTTTGATCTCATGAGCCATGAGATCAAGACCTGAGCGGAGATCAAGAGTCAGACACTTAACCAACTGAGTCACCCAGGCCCCCCCCCCAATTTTTAAAGTAGTCTTCACGCCCAATATGGAGCTTGAAATCAATGCTGAGATCAAAACCTGAGGAGATTTTTGCGTCTGATGCTTAACTGACTGAGACACCCAGGTGCCCCTGAGGTCTAAATTTAGAATAACAAAGAGGACCTTATTTTAGTCAGGGAAGACCTTTCTATAGAAATGCCTCCTAAACTGAAACCAAAATATAAAAGAATTGTGTCCATATACAGAATGAGCAAAAGAGAATCTAGGGTTAAGGAAGCATCTAAGGTTAAGGAAAAAACTAAGAATGAGGAAAGACCATGGTATTTTTAAGAAAGGAAAATGGATGGTAAATTCCCTCCATTGAGAGAGAAAAAGCCAAGACATATGGTTGGAGAAGAAGGAACCAGACGATGCAAATCCTGGAGGCCATGGTTAGTTCAGACTTCGTTCTAGCTACAGTGGCAAGTCACTGAAGGGTTTTAAGCAAGGGGGTAACCTGATGCAATTTCTATTTTAAGAATATCATCTTTAATGATATATGAATAATGAATCAGCGTAGGAAGACTAGAAGGTGTTAATGTGAAATAGATGGCTGTGAAGCTAGAGAGAAGAAAAGAGATTGAGAAATATTTAAGAAATAGAATTAACAGAGGTACCTGGATGGCTCAGTTGGTTGAGTGTCCAACTTCAGCTCAGGTCATGATCTCGATGCGGATTTGAGCCCCACATCAAGCTCTGTGCTGAAAGCTCAGAGTCTAGAGCCTGCTTCAAATTCTGTTTATGTGTGGGTGTGGGGGTGTGTGTGTGTGTGTGTGTGTGTGTGTGTCTGCCCTTCCCCACTCTCTCTCTCTCTCTCTCTCTCTCTCTCTCTCTCACTCACACACAGACACACAGACACACACACACACACACACACAAATAAACATTAAAAATAAATTTAAAAAAGAAATAGAATTAACAGAATTTTCTGGTAGATCAGACATGGGGAAGAAGAGAAAGGAAAGAATCAGTATTACTTTTAGGATTCTTGTTGAAGTACCTGAGAGGATGGCGAGGTCATTTACTGAGATGAGAAGATTTGTAGGAGGTACCAAGCATCCATTTTCAACTTGTAAATTTTGCCATATATCTGTGTTATATTCAGGTGGAAATGTCAAGGAGGCAGCTAGATCTATAGTTCAGTCTGCAGTTCAGATGAGCAATCAAAGCCAGAGGCATAAATTTGGTCTTCAACATTGCAACAGTATTTGAATCCCTAAAAATGGATGAGATCCATCTAGAATGACAATTTGGAAAGGAAAGGGGGCCCTTAAGACACTTCTCTCCCCCTCCAAAAAAATCCAACCATTTAGAGAACTAGTTGAGGAGGGAAGCCAGCAAGGAAGTCCAAGAGAGGGTAGTATGTAAGATGAGAGCCAGGAAGCAAGAAGCACTAAGAAAATGTCCTTCCTTCCAGCTCTAAAGATCATGCTCTAAGAAGCCTTGAATTCCATTGGCCTATGAAGTCCATTGGCCTGAGGCACATCTATTTGTCATTGCCCCCAGTGTTGATTTGACTTAAAGCATATCTTAAATCAATGCTTTCCAACCTTTAACATGAAAAGGCTTTGTGGGAAATGATAACATGTTTCATTCCATAGTAGGCAAAATGGAGGGTCTCTGGAGCCCTGCAGAGGCTGCTCGTGGCCTGGGGTGCCCAGCTATGGAATCCCAAACCACAGCAATGTGATACTCTTGGCTTAGTCTGTGATCAGACAAAAGGATCAGTTAGAACACTTTTCGGTTAAAGATGTAGAAAGCAACCTGAGCTAACTGAAGCAACGATGTGGAGAATTTCATGATTAGGGGTAACTCAAGGGACCCAGGACTGGAATTTGTGAGGCCTCGGGGAGGGCTGGAATGGAGAAATGGAAAGTCATCCAGCTCTCTTGGCATCTCTCATTGCTACTTCTCTCAGTAGCCTGCTTTGTTAACTTTTTTGGCAGAGTAGTCCTCTCTGCTACTCTGTGTCTGTGGCATGCTGTCATCCCTCCCAAGTTCAGAGATCCCTTCTCTATGTCTTAATTTCAGATACCTGGGGAAAGGACTCTGTCCCAACATAAATCAGGGGCGCATGCCAGTTTTGATCAGCTGAAGCTGGAGGAGGGTGTTTCGGTGGGTAAGATGGCTGCAGGGAGCCACTGTGAGCACGCACTCCAAAAAAGATATTGCTTTGTCCAACATGAAACCTTCACTTATCTCAACTGCAATATTATATTCCCTTGATTCTAAGATTTCATCCATTGTAAAGAACATCAATGTATGGACAACTTTTCCAGGAAAAGCAAAGACTATATTAAACATACACGTATTTAAAAGCCTATGGAAGCTTGTGTTTGTTCATTCCATCCACATCACTTTCTTCTATCAATACGACCATCAAAATTTGACTCTAAGTTTCCTTTACAAAGTAGAAAAATAAGTCTGGGTCACTTTTAGATCATAAAGTTGTTCTGATTTTCATTACCCATGTCCATTGTCTTGACAGATAGCAATTTTTGGATTAGTACTATAATTGAAAAGCATATCAAAGAATCCGGAATTCTGTCTCCATTTCTGCCTTGATTACACTTACAGGATTTCTAATTGAATTACATATCTCTGGAATTTAACATGCTTTTCTTGAAAGTCAGCTAAAGGCTTTTATCTGATGTTCTGAGATAGAGTGACAGACCTTCACAAAATTAGTTATAAGCACCTTTCTCCTTGCTTTGGAAATTCTATAATATATTCTGAAAAACTTGGCCTTCTCTGATGTCTTTAATTGCATCGCATAATGTGTGATAGGCAGTCTTCTGCACACACAGGAACTTTTTGTTTCAATGCTATACAATGATGTAGACTTGTTTTAAGATATTTTTGTTGATTTTTATAATTCCATTCCTAAATTTAATTTAAATGCTGTGCACAGGCAATGCCACCAACGGAACTACCTCAGCCGAGGTGAACACCTCCCTTCTGTGCCCACCAAATCCAGCTCACGAACACAGGGAAGCAACGGTAACTTAGGTTCTCTAGCTACCTCCTAAAGAGTCTCTCTGGAAAGATTTTAAGACACTTCCCAATTTCAGAAATGTCAAAATATGAAAAATGTACATCTTGCAATCAAGCAAATATATCGTTTTCTTTCACTGACACTGAAGACTTGATAGACTTTTTTACAGTAAGTGATTTGGGGCACCTGGGTGGCTCAGTCAGTTAAGCATTCGACTCTTGATTTCAACTCAGCTCACAATCTCACAATTCTTAATTTCGAGCCCCGTGTCAGGCTCTGTGCTGATAGTGTGGAGCCTACTGAGGATCCTCTGTCTGTCTGTCTTTCTCTCAAAAATAAACATTTAAAAATAAATAAATAAAGTGATTCACATGGTTTAACTCACTTAATCCTCATGACAATCCAGCAAGCTGTAGCTCTCATGCCTGTTTTATAAACAAGGAAACTGAGGTTGTAAGGATAGGTAATTTCCCCAAGACCACCTAGCCAGTAAATAATTGAGACAGGATTGGAGGCCAGCCTGACTCCAAATCCCATGTTTAGTCAGTGTATCCAAAGGCTTCCCAATTAATTGTGTGGTAGTCAGCAATAGTGATTAAGATAAGATTCATTAACAAGATAAATTATAAGATTAATTAGTCATATGAATTTATCCATCTTGCTATTATTCACTTAAAGGAGCTGTTTTTCCTAGAAATGCGGACAAAGCTGCTAACTAGCTGTTATATGTGTCAATGTCATTTCTGGTATAAGTTGGATGAATCGCTATTCACATATCCTTGATTTGCTCATCTTTAAATTCATGGAACTGTTTCAAGTAATAATAATCACAGAGAGTGGAAAACAACCTACAGCTAGGGTTCTGGGAGGTACTCAGCTCCATCCCCCACCAGTCCTAGTCCAGGTGTCCACAGATGAGAACCTAAGCCCTTCCATGACTTGCACATGAAAGGAGATGGGGCAAATGAACATAAAAAGTGCCCTGTTCTGGGAGGTTCCTGACCCTCTCACGTCAGAGTTCTGCCTCTGGGAATGGTACCGAGCAGTGATGCGTGGTACAGCAAAGTGTCACCCCAAAAGTGTTAAAAGGACATCCAGTTGACCAACAGGCACAGAAAAAGACGGTGAACATCACTCATCATCAAGAAAATGCAAATCAAAACCACAGTGAGATGTCACCTCACACCTCTTAGAATGGCTAAAATCAAAAAGACGAAAACAACGGGTGTTGGTGAGGATGTGGAGAGAAAGGAAACCTCGTGCACTGTTGGTGGGAATGTACATTGGTACAGCCACTGTGGAAAACAGTATGATGTTTCCTCAAAAAATTAAACATAGAAATATCACATGGTAATATAATAATATCCTAATTATGCCCAATAATTCCTCTACTGGGAATTTACCCAGGAGAAATAAAAACACTAACTTGAGAAGATGTAAGCACCCCTGTGTTCACTGCAGCGCTGTTTACAATAGCCAAGACATAGAAGCAACCCAGTGTCCATCAGTAGACAAATGGATGCGGAAAAAAATATACCTGTTACATATCCTTGATTGAATATTACACAGCCATAAAAAAGGATGCAATCATCCTAGTTGAGACACCATGGATGGACTTAGAGGATATTACGCTAACTGAAATATGTCAGACTAAGAAACACAAATATGATATAATTCCACTTATAAATGGAATCTTAAAAAATGAATAAACATAAAGATGAATTAGAACTGTAAATACAGAGAACAAACTGATGGGTGCCAGAAGGAAGGAGGCAAGGGTTGGGCAAAATGGGAGAAGGGGAATGAGAGATATAGGCTTCCAGGTGTGGGATGTATAAAAGTCATGGGAATGAAAGGCACAGCATAAGGAGTGCAGTCAATGATACTGGAATAGGGATGGAATGGGACAGATGCGGCCACACTCACGGTGGACACAACATGGTGTATAAACTTGTCCAATCACTAACGTGTACCCCTGAAACTGATGTAACATTGTGTGTAAACTATACGCCAACTATATATATAAAATAGAATGGACGTGTGGTGGGCAGAGTATTAAAGAATAATCCCAGGAGTGCAGCTTTTCTTAGGAGCACTGGTACCATCTGAGAGCCTATTTCCTTCATTTGTTAGGAAACAGGTGCTTCAACCCAACCTGCCAGGATTTGGTAAAGAGAGTTTTCTTCCAGACATAGCCAGTAGCAAACTTCTTGGCTACTGAGTACAGGTAAATAAATAAAGCTCACAGTGAGTATTATACTTATAAAACATATTAAAGATTATAATATTATAATTACAGCATAAGGAATATTGAATCCGAGCATGGTGACTCATTCATGGCAGCGGCGCCTCACGGGACTTCCTTCCTTGATGCTGGGAAACCCATCTTGAAAATCTTCATCAACTTTCCAAGGGCTGTGGTTTGGGTTTATTTAATAGATTATTTATTTAGTAGACAAGATCCATTTCTATTGTTAGAGAACTAAACAAAGGACACAAAAATCTTTATGTGCAGGTTTTAAATGTGTCTGCCTTATTTCTCATTTCCTTCTCTTATTTTCAGCTCACAGATTGCCTGAATTCGCCATCTTTATGATTTCCTCTCCACTGACCTTCTTTTCAGTTCTCTACTATCCGTCATGCTCATCTATGTGGCTTTTTGGCGAAAATCAAACACCTTCTGGGCGATCTATCCTTTTCTTTCATTCATTCACTTCCATTCATTTGTGCTGCAATAGAGTCCCTACTACGTTTTCAGTCCCATATTGTTTATCCATGTGACTAACTCACCGGGAACACTGAAATCAATTCAGACACGAGCTATACTTAATAACCAACAGAAAATTCAGTTTTACTCTTCCCCAGAATCCCAGTTGGTTACTGAGTTCCCTATCGGGCATCTTTAGATTAAAAGCCAGATCTGCCCCTTCTTATGTCATCATCCCTGCTGTTCCAGAAGGAACCTCAGCAGGTGGAGGCTGGTGGATTCAGGCATTCGGCAAATCTGGTCCAAAATCTGTATCACTTACTAGGTAGGAGACCAGAAACAAGTTTGACAAGTTCCCTCGAGTCTTGATTTCCTCTTTTACTAATTGGGACAGTCACATCTATCTTCAAGGGTAGTTCCAAATCTCAAACACATTTTTATAAATAAAGTAATGCACAGTGCCTGGGTGGCTCAGTCAGTTGAGCACCCAACTTCAGCTCAGGGCATGATCCCACAGTTCATGGGTTTGAGCCCTGTGTTGGGCTCTATGCTGACAGCTCAGAGCCTGGAGCCTGCTTCAGATTCTGTGTCTCCCTCTCTCTCTGTCTCTCTCTGTCCCTCTCTCTCCCTCTTTCTCTCAAAAAAACACTAAAAAACAAAAACTTTTTAAAAAATAAGTATGGCAAAGAAGTAGTCAATAACTGTTACTTCCCCAAAGCCACATACTTACTTATGTCTTCTTTACATTCTGTTACATATTCAGTCTTTATCCAGTTAGTAACTATTACGTGCCCCGCACGGTGCTATTTTTCTTCTAAAATGGGCTTGAGAAGTTCTATATAGAGAAGACAGCAGTGCATGGGGAAGGTCTGTGGTGTCCAAGACCACTGAGGTCTCAAGGCAAGGGGTGTCTCTGGGACAAATGGCCGGTGCAGGTAGGCTGGGGCATAACTCCCGTCAGCACTCCCACTCCCTCCACCTCCTGGCCCCTGTGGTCTAGGTGGCCTCACTTAACGAACCAGGTGCCAAGAAAACACCGCTGCTTCCTGCATCCTTGATCAGGGTCCCCAGCTCTCTTCCCTAAATAACTCCCAGGCAGGCAACTAATTTCTCTGCTGCTTAAGCTTTTCTGCCCTGACGCTGGATCAGAGAGACCTCTTAAACCAGCTTCCTTCCAGCTCAGTCACTGGATTATTTTCCTTCTGTTCATGGTTCCATTGCTTATTAAGCACCCATTTCTTCTTCTTTGATTATTGGTGACAAAACCTCTTTCTTTTTTATTTCTTTTGTGTTGAAGTTTCTAATTTGGAAGGAAATATTTTTTATGGGTATATAATGCCTGTTTAGTATTTTTTTAGGCTGCATTGCACATATGTCATCTCATTTACCTCTTACAGCAACTCTGAGATGTAGGCATTACAACTCCTCCTATTTTGAAGATTAAAAAATCCAATCAAAAAAGACTGATACGTGGGAAGAGTCTTCAACTCCGTATGCTCTTCCCATTACCCCAATTCAAAGAATTGTTACAAATATTTTGCATACAAATTCACAAATAGAATAGACTATGAAAATAGTGTCTGCAATTGTCAACTGCTGAAAACATTAAATTGCGTTCGTTTTTTATTAGCTAGGTATTCAGTCTTAAGCACGTGGGAATCTTCTGGTCTGTATTGGGAGCAGGTGAGTCTAAGTTTTGAAAGACGGTATTCAACTAATTCATCCATTTCAAAGGGCTATTTAATAGTATATTTTCTAATGCATCAGTAAGCAAGAGGGCTACTGATAATAGAGTACAATTATTACCATATACATCAATTCTTCGTGTCTGCATTGTATTTATTTACTGACAAAGCCTTTTTCCCCCAGTGTCAGCACTATATCATTAATATAGCTTTAGAGGAGAATTGTATTCTCTTCTGACTCATATATCACTAACCAAATTATTAGCAAAGATCCAATTCTCAATGACAAGCACAAAATAGTCCTAGATTTTAGCGTACATCAAGCTGGTGTCGTTCAACAACTATTCATCAACATAGAGGCAGTTCATCAGGACAGTCCAGGTCATTAGAAGACTTTGCAAGTTCCCCCAGCATCATATTATCAGGTTGTGTTTTTCTTCTGGCTCTTCAACTTTTGCCTTCACATCATAAAATCAGTAATGACCAGTTTTAAAATGTTTTTTATTAATTTTTTAGAGAAAGAGACAAATAAAGAGAGAGAGACAGAGAAAGAGAGAGAGAGCAAGCAGGGGAGGAGCAGAGAGAGAGGAGACACAGGATTCGAAGCAGGCTCTGGGCTCTGCACTGTCAGCACAGAACCCAACACGAGGCTCAAACTCAAGAACTGCAAGATCATGACCTGAGTCAAAGTCAGACACTTAACCAGCTGAGTTACCGAGGCACCCCAGTAGTGACCAGTTTTAAAGCAGACTTATAAAGGCATGTGTAATTTTGAAATTTGACACCTCACTATCAAGGTGGGAAAACCTTCGCAAACTTGGCCGAGAAAAATCTCCTAATTTCATCAGTCAAGTTTTCTGGGGCAACCTACTATGTATCCAACAATACGGCTTATCCTAAACATTACAGCCTAAAGGTGTGTCTTAGTCTGCTTCAGCTGCTGTGACAAAACACTGTAGACTGGATGGCTGAAACAACAGACATGAAGAAGTCCAAGATCAAATGCCAGCATGGTCAGGTTCTGCTGAGAGCTCTCTTGCTGGTTGACAGATGACCACCTTCCTGCTGTGTCCTGATGTGGCAGAGAGAGAGGGCACAAGATCTCTGGTCTTGGGGCACCTGGGTGGCTCAATCAGTTGAACGTCCAACTTTGGCTCAGGTCATGATCTCACAGTTTGTGAGTTCAAGCCCCATGTTGAGCTCACTGCTGTAAGCACAGAGCCCACTTCTGATCCTCTGTTCCTCTCTCTCTCTCTCTCTCTCTCTGCCCTTCCCTGCTTGCATTCTCTCTAAAAAAACAAACAAAACAAAACAAAACCCAAAAATCTCTGGCCTCTTTATATGGGCATTAATTTTGTCATGAGGACCCCACCCTCATGAACTCATCTAAGCATAATTAATTCCCAAAGGCCCACCTCCAAATACCATGGTGTTAAGGATTAGGGCTTCAGTATATGTATTTTGGGAGGGGTACATAGACATACAGTCTATAACGGCACCCTCCTCTTTTATGACATAATCTGTCTAAAAAGTTTTAAATTGCTGGTAATATCACTGACTTCTGTGTAATCCTATTCATACCTGAGTAGAGGAAAGGAATACAGATAATAAAAGAGAATACACAAGTGTGAGCCCAGGGACCTGGGATCCTGTACAAGCTCCACCACTGACTCTTTGATCTCAAACCACATCATGTCCTTGGGCTATACCTTGCTTCGCAGAAAAATGAGTGAGGCAAGATGATCTCCAAAGTATCACCAGCCTTAATAAATAAGTAAAGGTTCCAGGATTGTGTGAATAACATATGCCCTGGGATCTGTGAGAAAACCCAACATAAGCATCATTCAGGAAAACTTCACAAGGATGAATGTGAACAAAGCAGATAACTGAAATAGTCACCTTGCTCCCTCATTCTTCATTTCTAGAGGGAATGAACCTACATGAGATTAACAAAACTTCCCTCTTTAGAACAGATGAACGCTTTATAAAATCTGAATGATAATCTACAAGACACACTGCTTGCCATTTGCTAGGAGGGTACTATGTGCTAGATATTTTAGATACTTAGCTCCTATAATCTGTAAACAACCCTGCAAAGTAGACCTTCACTCTATTTTCACAGAACAAAATGGTGGGAGAATATAATCATCATCTTGCTTACGGTGATTGAAACATGGCAAATTCAAATGAACCTGTATCAGCATCTAGAACAATGACACAAGGAGCGTTGTCTGAAGATGGTCCTAAAAGCTCATTCTGGATCACCTGTATTATAAGTCAGTTGGCACTACACCAGGCCCAGTTTGGTAGCTACCATCTCCCGATAAGAAAGTCTGCACCCAAACCCAACTCCACATGGGTCCCCAATGTCCCCATGTAACTGAGTTTCCCAGATAACTCTTTTTTTCTTTTGTAATTTTAAAAACATTTTTTAATGTTTTGGGGATGGAGAGAAACAGAGCACAAGCAGGGACGGGCAGAGAGAGAGGGAGACACAGAATTGGAGGCAGGTTCCAGGCTCTAAACTATCAGCACAGAACCTGACATGGGGCTTAAACTCATGAACTGCAAGACCATGACCTGAGCTGAAGTTGGATGCTTAACCGACTGAGCCACCCAGGCGCCCTTCCCAGATGACTCATTTAAACAATGGATTCCAAGTCCAGACGTTCCAAGAGTTTGAGCAGTCTATTTGTCCCACTTTTAATATGGCAACTTAGTTGGGTTTATACTATAAAAAAGTAAAGCAATGGGGGCAAAGAACCTTCATGCAAACATCTATAGCATGTCTGGCAAAGTTTGCTGGCTCCAGCCTATCTCCCCCCGGAGGCAGCCAAATGTCTTTCTTCTTAGTGACCCTGACCTTGTAAAAGTAAAGTCTATTTTCTACTCATTCTGGCTGGCATTGTGAAATTGTTTACAGCCCTACTGTAAGACAGATAGTGATCAGGAAAGGACCCACCTTGAATACGACAAAGAGATTTACTCTGCACGAGTACCGTGTTCACACAAACCAGCATTAAATAAATATTGTAGATTGGATTCTACTGGTTTTCATAGGTTGCATATAATTAGTTTATAAATTTGATTTGGATTGTAGCTATATAAGAGCTATAAGCATAAAGTGTTTGTATCTGGCTCCACATTTATTCATATTTAATCAATATTTTGACAATGTAATTTAAATCAATACTTCTGGTTGGAAGAAATTGTTATGTTTGTGAATAGGGGGCTCTGCTCAAGCCCAGGTGAGTAATTCCAAGACATTAGTAAGTACATTTTTGTTTTCCCACAGGAAGAACTACCTAAGAGGGTACATCCAGTTAAAAATAACTTTCCAGTGTACCACAGGGGCTATTACCTAAGTAGCATTCTGAATATTTGGGTATGAAGAAGCCTGAATGAGAAGGATGTTACTCACCCCTAAGCATTAGAACATATACTTTGGGCTGACTTCCCCTCCAGTCCCAAGTTATATTGAGTCAAACATGCTCATTTTGTTCTCTTAGAGATTGACGGGAGAATCCCTTTTATTAAGAAGGTTTTTATTTATTTTTGAGAGAGAAAGAGACAGTGTGAGCAGGGGAGGGCCAGAGAGAGAGGGAGACACAGAATCCGGAAATAGGCTCCAGGCTCTGAGCTAGCAGTCAGCACAGAGCCCGATGCAGAGCTCGAACCCACAAACCGTGAGATCATGACCTGAGCTGAGGTTGGACACTCAACCGACTGAGCCAGGCGCTCCAAGGATCCTTTGATATAGAACATTTTTTAGCCCTAAACTACTAAGGTAATTTCTGACTTTACCAAAATTAAAGCCTCACCTGGAGTTTGGGAAGAAAGCAGCCATATTAAGATACTATATCCTTACTGGAGAACTGGAAATATTCCCTTGAGTTTCCATATGTAATCAAGCAGTCCAGTCTTTTTTTTTTTTTGTAGTCCAAAATTCTTTCTTTAATTATTTTTTAAATTTAGATTCAAGTTATTTAACATGTAGTGTAGTACTGGTTTCAGGAGTAGAATTTAGTGATTCATCGCTTACATGTAACATCCAGTGCTCACCCCAAGTGCCCCCCTTCATGCCCATCCCCCATGTAGCCGGCCCCTCACCCACCTCCCCTCCAGAAACCCGCAGTTTGTTCTCTGTATTTAAGAGGCTCTGATGGTTTGGCTCCCTCTCTGTTTTTATCTTATTTTATTTTTCCTTCCATTCACCTTCATCTGCATTTCTTAAATTCCACATATGACTAAAATCATATGGTATTTGTCTTTCTCTGACTGACTTATTTTGCTTAGCATAATACCCTCTAATTCCATCCACATCATTGCAAATGGCAAGATTCCATTCTTTTTGATATTCCATTGTGTGTGTGTGTGTGTATGTGTATGTGTGTGTGTGTGTGTGTGTGTGTGTATACCACATCTGTTTTATACATTTATCAGTCGATGGACATTTAGGCTCTTTCCATAATTTGGCTATTGCTAATAATGCTGCTATAAACATTGGAGTGCGTGTGCCCCTGCACGTCAGTCTTTTTGTTTCTTTGGGGAAATACCTAGTAATGCAATTGCTGGGTGTTAGGGTAGTTCTATTTCTAATTTTTGGAGGCAACATCCTCACCAACATCTGTTGTTTCCTGAGTTGTTAATTTTAGTCATTCTGACAGGTGGGAGGTGGTATCTCAGTGTGGTTTTGATTTGTATTTCCCTGATGATGAGTGACGCGGAGCATCTTTTCATGTGTCCGTTAGCCACCTGGATGTCCTCCCTGGAGAAGTGTCTACTCATGACCCAGTCTTACTCTGATACCAACACTGAGTTTGCCTTAAGAAACTTACAACAGGGAGAGTTATATCAGACACCAGAACCAAACCAAGTAGTATAAACATGAAGGATAAATTCTTTGGACACACTGGAATTTTTGGGGGGGGGGGGGTTAAATTTTTTTTAATGTTTTATTTATTTTTGAGAGAGAGTGTGTGTGTGAGCAGGGGAGGGTCAGAGAGAGAGGGAAACATAGAATCTGAAGACAGGCTCCAGGCTCTGAGCTAGCTGTCAGCATAGAGCTAGATGCGGGGCTTGAACCCACAAACCGTGAGACCATAACCTGAGCTGAAGCTGGACACTCAACCAACTGAGCCACTCAGGCACCCCTGGAATTTGTTTATCAAATTTACAACCCTGGGACACCTGGGTGGCTCAGTTGGTTGAGTTTCCAACTTCAGCTCAGGTCATGATCTTATGGTTCATGGGTTCAATCCCCAGATGAGCCTGACCCTTCTTCAAATTATGTGTCTCCGTATCTCTCTCTCTTTCTCTCCCCCCTCTTCTCTCTTCCTCTCTCTTTCTCTTTTCCTCCCCCTTTCTCTGTCCCTCCCCAGCTCATTCTCTCTCTTCCTCTCTCTCAAAAATAAATAAACTGAAAAGAAAACAAGTAAAAAAAATCTACAACCCTAAGTCCCATTTTCACCTCTTCCCCTGCCTTTAGGGAGCTCTTGACAAAGATATGGAAATTGAACCATATTGAAAATTAAGCTATAATGACTGCATCTCTGGTCAACTTAGAGTGGGTTCTTCTTTCATTTGTTTTTCCACAAACCATTTAAGCTTTTGAGTTTTCCAACAAGTATAATTTACAAATTAATTTGCTATTGGGGTTCTCAAAGTAACTTTAATTTGAATCTTTAATGAACTGACTTATAGCATTCTGAATATATCAAATCTCACTATCAATTCTATCCTACCATACTGTGGTCACTCTGTCACCTTTCTATCTATTCATTCTTCCAGAGAATTAACTTATGAAGTGAAAGTTTTAGGAGAGGACAGTTAACCCCACTATTGATTGTAGAAATAAATGCAGTAGTTGGTTTTGTAGAGAGAGTGAAGCAGCCAGTTATAATATTAACATATAACACTATCAAAATGTTTCACATGTCAAATGCTATTTTAATATACTGATTATAACTATTTTATTAAATTATCCAGATAGTATCAAATATATTAATATATTTGTATTTTAAAGCAAGCACCTGTTTTGCAATCTTTTAGGAAAGAGTTTGTGTAAGTGATTTCTTGTTTCATATTAAATTAGATCAACTGGGTGGGCAGAAAGCCCATAGGAACTGTTCAGACTCCTGAGGTAAGAGCTAAAAAGAAATAGAACTATACTTTTTCGTGGTTATTAAAAAAATTCCCAC
>NC_043701.1:16898848-16927292 GCF_006229205.1 Suricata suricatta
TAAGTAGGCTTCATGCTCAGCATGGAGTCCCACATGGGGCTCCATCCCAAGATCCTGGGATCATGATCTGAGCCAAAATCAAGAGCCTGACGCTAGACTGACTGACCCACCCAGGCAGCCCAAAGGAATTAAATTCTAAAAGAGTCCTTTATCTGTTATCATGTATTTAGTTTTAGCTAATACTATATTTAAATGATTATCGCCCTTTGCACCAAATCTAAACTCCTTTCCAGCACACATATTCAACACTTCCCCACCCGATCAAGTGCACAAAAAAAAATTTACTGACGATCTTTTCTATAGTGAAAAAAGCAGATTTAAGAAAAATGAAATGTTGAATAAAAGAGTAATTCTGTCTACAAACCAATATTTCTGCTCTGTTCCGCACATCCACAGCTCTGCTTGCAGGATTCCTTCCAATGATTGTCATCCAAGGGAAGAGTCAACTGAGGAGCAGTCAGGGTTTTGCTTCCCTCGTCTTCCTCCTTTGTTTACTCCCTGCCCTTCATGTTTCCTCTCCTTCTGCCCTGGTTTTTGTTAAGATTTTATTGTTAAGTAGTTCCATCCCCAACCAAGATGGGGCTCAAACTTACAACCCCCAGATCAAGAGTCACCCACGCCATGGATGAGTCAGCCAGGCGCTCCTTCTGTTCCTGAGCATGGGAAGCTTCAAGATGTATTCTTTAATGTTCCTCGGGTGATTCCTACATGGAGCCCACTTTGAAAACCCCTGGTGTAGGCACTTGGTGGTTGCAAAGTCCTCTTCCTGTGGACTTTTGATGAAAGAAGAGGTGTTCCTAATGAGTGAAGGAACCAGGAGCCCTCCTGGTTGGTGGCCCTACTTCCAGATACTTTTCAACTCTCTGCGTATTTCCTCCATTCCTAGGGGAAGAGACCCCCTCCCATCCACTCTCCAGATGCTTCTGTCTCCTCACTCAGATGGCAGTCACTAAGCAGCTGGGGCCCAGCACCCCATCCCACTGTGCTCTCCCCCAGGGAACCCAGAGCAGTGCACCAGAAGAAACACTCAGGTGTTGATTACAGACCCTTGGGTGTAAGTGAGCACACAGAACAAAACACAGGTGTACAAGCAACTGTAAGAATTGAGAGGTTAGTTCCAGACCTAGTGTGCGTGCAAGCACGTATGTGTGTTAAACCATGTAAAAAGTGTTAGTGGTTCTCATTTTGAATAACCAATGAAAAGCAAACCTGTCACATTTTGTCTTGGTTTTGTAAAAAGTAATACCTAGTCATTGTCACAAAGTATCATTTATATAATTATTATGCAGCGTGCAGATTGTATGTGTATATATAATTTTGTGCTACATGAATACAGGTATGCATATATTAGACAAATGTATGAATTTCAGGTGACAACAATGCTTACTGCTGCTTGTATTACTCATATGACAGGTTATAGGTTTGTAAGATCATATCAGAAATTTAGGCACACGAGGCTGTTTTGAAGTCCATTGATCTATAACATATCCAATCACTGCAAACGGAGTCCTGTTCTATCCAGTGATTCTTCACAGAGGGTTTTACAATATCCTTCCCAATAAGGCGCCATTCTTTTTCTATGACCTGGTCTAAAAGCAGTCATGATTAACCAAAACATTTTCAGTACCTGGTGCTTCGTTACGGAGCGTATGTAATATGCATTCTTCCAGCAGGGGGCTCTCTCACCACTAGAAGCTTAGATGGGAAAAGATAAAAAGTGATCCACTCAGTTGTTTTCAATTCATTTCCTCCCTCAGCAGAACAAGAACATCGCTGACTTCCTGCTATCTACCAAATTCTGTTACTTTCCAGGGTTACAGAAGGGAGTACTTCATTCTCATGGAACGTAGAATCTGGTGTCTAATTTTTAACTACCTCTACTGGACACAATCATTGCTTCCTAAGTAAAAGCTGTTATTACGGGGACATTCATTTGGGAAGGAGGTGATCCTGCTGTTGAGAAAGTACATACTTTGGAAAAGTTAGAGTCCATATTAAATTTGATTGACCCTCCTCTGTACTCCCTCCTTCAACTAGGAGAGAAATCGCCTCTTTTCCTCCCATACCCTCTCCTGAGATCCAGCCACTGCTGTATTCTGAGGGAAAAAAAAAAAAAAGAAAAAAAAGACTAATCTAGTGGGAGAAACTTTCTATGCCAACAATTTCAATTTTCTGGCCTTACAATCTACAATTCTAAGACTGATGAAGGAATTAGAAGTGATATTCAGGGTGCAGACATCATAAACGCCATCTAGGGCAATGGTCGTCACATGGTTTTGTACGAGGACCATTCAGAAAAAATTACGATTTTTCAGACTACATTTTTGTCTTCCTTCCAAATGAAAATGATCTCATTGCATCTTATGGAAGAATCATTCTTACAATTTGAATTATCACTTTAATGAAGTTTTCAATGTATAAGAGAAGATCGGAACTGCTTTATGCATCACTAAGATGTTGACCTCTGACCATACCCAAGAAGTAAAGGATTGTGGCAACTTCCAATCTTTCTTCTTAACAATTTGGGCTGGATGCATCCCACGGGCCTCATAAATCAGGGCATCTTTATGCAGAATGCATTCTCAAAGATTGTGAAATCATAGCATCTTAAAGTTAAAATGAATCTTTTTTTAATGTTTATTTATATTTTAGAGAGTGAGCATGAGCAAGGGAGGAGGAGAGAGAGAGAAGAAGACAGAGGATCCAAGCAGGCTCCATGCTGTCAGTGCAGAGCTCCATGCGGGGCTTGAACTCAGGAGCTATGAGGTCATGACCTGAGCTAAATTCAGACACTTAACTGACTCAGTCACCCAGGTGCCCCAAATTGCTGCTTTAAGAAAAAACCCCTTACAGGAGTGCTGAGGCATAGGGGTACATGTACCCCAATGTTCATAGCAGCACTTTAAACAATAGTCAAATGATGGAAACAGCCTAAATGTCCATCACTGCAAATGGATCAAGAAGATGTGGTTTATCTATACAATGGAATACTATGTGGCAATGAGAAAGAATGAAATCTGGCCATTTGTAGCAATGTGGATGGAACTCGAGGGTATTATGCTAAGTGAAATAAGTCAGGCAGAGAAAGACAGATACCATGTTTTCACTCATATGTGCAACAGGAGAAATGTAACAGAGGACCTTGGGGGAGGAGAAGGGGAAAAAATAGTTAAGGAGAGGGACAGAAGCAAACCATAAGAGACTTTTTTTTTTTTTTGATATTTCAAAGTTTCTCCTTCACTAGGTTTTATTTTTTTATGTTTTTTTTAATTTTTATTATTTTTTATTTTTTTATACAATTTATTTTTTTTAACATATGCAATTATTTTCCATCATTTACAATACAGTAGTTTCAATGATACTCCATATAAGAGACTTTTAAATACTGAGAACAAACAGGGTTGATGGGAGGGTGGAGAAGAGGGGAAAATGGGTGATAAGCATGGAGGGCACTGGTTGGGATGAGCACTGGGTGTTGTACGGAAACCAACTTGACAATAAACTATAATAAAAGAAAAAAAAATAAGATGACTTATCCAAATAATGGAACAAAATATTTGATTTAGTATCTTTGGAAAATTTAGAAGTCACAGTACTAAGACTTCTCCCCATGTGGACTTGAGTCATATTCAGTTTTACTGAGATGATGTCCTAATGTGTAAGCTATGAAATTTTTTGCATATACTCCATTTACTCTCATTGGAGAAATTTCAGTCCCCGAACACATGACATGAAGATAATAGCTAATAGTGTACTTACTGCAATTTGTTGGGTAACTTACCAAAATTATTTTGCCTTCATAAAAAAATCTTTTCATGCATGTATTTTATTCATCCACATTCTGCAGATAAAGAAACTGGGCTTTAGAAGAATGAATTCACTTGTCCAAGGTGGCTTCATTGGGGAGGTGACAGAACTGAGGTTGGATCCCAGGTCTGCCTCCAGGGTTTATGCAAAGTAGCACCTCCAAGAGAATGCTTCTCACAAAGGGAGGATCTGGATTATGACTCTGTATCTTCTACCTGAAAAGAGTAAAAAGTAACTGGGCTGGGAAGGACTCATTTCACTTCTGACAATTTTCTTAAACATCAAACCAAACAGCTATTCCTACTTCCTAAACACTTATTTTTGAAAATCCTGAAATCACCTTCAACCCAAGGTTGAGATCAGCTCCCCCGCCCCCACCGTCTTAGGAAGACAGCCTCATATAATGAAAATCGCAGAGTTAGAAGTCGGGACACTGGGTTCTAGCTCCAACCTCACCATCCACTATTGTGGGTCAGCTATTCCCTGGAATCTATTCTCTCAACCCTAAAATGAAAATAGCAATGTCATCAACTTCCTAGAGTTGCTTCTAAGTATTACATAAGAATAATATATGTAAAATAACGTTTCTCAAAATCCTATATGAGCATTATAATTACTATTATGCTTTGCACTGGTTGATAATGATTTCTACTTCTTCGTCAATGCAGCCATCTGGAATATTTTCATATTTCCCTTTTTATTATAGTTAAATGAGAACAAGATGTCAACAGAGTAAAAGTATGTTCATATGTTAATTTTTGTAGGCTGTCAAATACACAATGATAATGCTTAAACTTGAATTTCCTTAACACTTCATTTTACTTGTTCTAACAAGTACAGAGAACAATGAATGTCGCTAACAACGATTCCCCATTACCTCCCTCACATAAAGCACTCAACTTTTATAATACATGTGGAGCGACTAATAAGCGCAGAGATATGTAATTGCTTTTTAAGAAATATTTGTTTTCAGCTTACATTTCAAAGTAATGTGGAGAACTAAATTATTTTCTTTTAAATGGCCTTTTGTCAGGTCGAACTCTCGGTATCATTAATAGATTATGAAATGGGAGCATAGTCATGGGAAAAGGAAAAGGAATTTTTAAAAGCATTAGACCGTAGACTCTATCGGTATTCATAAAGCATAATGAAGACCACAACAGTCTATTATGGAGGTAAGACGATCAATCATGTTTTATAATGTTGCTGTACACAGTGAGACACTGTCATTGTACCATTTTTAAATGTAGATTTCTCATCCAAGTTACTCTTTCTTATACTAAGAAATAAAACACACGTGTGTCCATCTTGATGCTAACTTATAATTGAATTTCTTTCATCCTGTATCTTCTTATTTTTACGTCTGAAAAAAAATAACGTTTAGGAAAGGCTGTTCAAGTTTACAACTTCAGGGGCCTCCCCAGACCTATTGTCTGACTCACGTGTTAGGGTATAATGAAGGATATCGTTAACTGTGCTGCGATAATTCAAGTGCGTGAACACCAGGAGGCAGAGATCAAGGGGGGCCATTCTGAGGGTCTGCCTGCCGCAGGTATTCCTAATTGCTAGCTGAATGGATGCATGAGGGGATAAATGGCCAACTGGAGTACCTTTCCTCCTCATTGTGGAAGGGAAAGCCTCGTGCATTAGAAATTATCAGCGAAAACGTGAAGGATCTTTTTCCAAAGAAACATGAAAACTTAAAAGAGCAATGGAAAAGGCAGCTCCGCAGCAGATTGGGCGGATCTTTACTGGATAACTATTAAAAGCACGTGCGCTGGATCAGACTGGTCAGATTCAACCCCCAGTGCTGCATCTTCCCAGGTGTGCTGGTAACTTCCCCGGGCCCTAGTTTGCTTCTTGGATTGAGGTCAGGATTTAAGGAGTTCATAAATGTGGCAAACTTAGACAGCGCTTGACAGGGAGTAAACACTCAAGAAATGTTAACTATTGTCGTGATTCTTACTGTTACTACTACCAAAGTTTGCATTGAAAGCAGACTTTCTGCTTTTGTTGCTATAAATGTGGTTCTTACAAGTTAATGATTGGATGACTGAGGGCTCTTAGCAGCAGGCAACGAAAACCAATTCCAGCTGACTTAAGCAGGAAGTGGGATTATTAAACATGAGGAGCGGCTCCCACAATCACTGGAAGAACTGAAGACCTTGCTTGGGATTGAGTAGCCAACAACATTACCCAGAATCTTGAGGCAGAACCTATCTGGTAAGACCCCTGTCCCCTCTGTCTCCACTACTGTGTTGTCACCTCTGAACCTCAGATGACACTCCCAGTCCTAGATGATACGTAAACCCAACTATCGTAAGGAATTGAGTCTCCTTCTGCTGTCAGCTCCATAGCACTCGAGTCTCAGAGCCCCCACGTCACCTGCTCTGGGATCTCAGCTAGCACCCTATGACTGATGGAGGCTAAGTCCCAGACAGAGCCCCAATGAGCAAGGATTGGCATTTCCTGCCTGTATGCTTGCAAATAGGCCTGCTTCTTTCCAAGACTCATTAGAAGGAGAATTCCCAAAACAGAAGATGAGCATTCCATTGCTGGACAGCCAAAATAACTTCTAAAAGCAATGCCCACTAAAGTGGTCACTAATGATTTCTCTATGGTGAGCATGATTTTTTAATCCATGCATTAAAAATTCAGCAAGTTCCTGTAGGGAAGTTCTCTCAAGAATTTATATCCCTCATTATATTCCTTTCTAAGTTGAAATGACAGTGTTGGAGCTAAAATGAAAGATTGGTCATAACTCTATATCTTTGACTGATTTACTTGTATTATTATTTTTTCACCAGTGGATTTTCCAGAAAATCATTTATTGCATGTTACATTCTCCACCAAGACTTGTGCCCTCTTAGCTCTTGGAAGCCATGATATTACAAGCCTCTTGTCCTATAAAAAATAAGCTCCTCATGACCTCCTTGGAACAAATTCAAATTCTTGTTTCTTGTTATATTTTAATTTCATTTTTCTAGGAGACAGTCGTGAGAGTTTCTCTCACCAGAAACGTCAGAGTAGATGGCTCTGAGCCCTTGTGATTCAGCATCAGTGAGCTTGATATATGGTAAAAAAAAAAAACTCCTCCACATGCCAGAGAAGGTCAAGGCCAGATGGTCCTCCAAAAACATTGTACCATTTCACATCCCTAACAACAGCTTAAAGCTGATGCAAAAGAAAGAGACTCAGGAAATTTCTGCTTCAGGTAATGTTCTACTTCCATTATCTCAATAGTCTAGAATTTTTCTCTAGATTTTTACCATAAGACCACAATTTACCCCACTTTAAAAAAAATGTACATTTTTAAAATTTATTTTTAGAGACAGAGAGAGACAGCACAAGCAGGGGAGGGTCAGAGAGAGAGGGAGACGCAGAATCTGAAACAGGCTCCAGACTCTGAACTAGCTGTCAGCACAGAGCCTGATGCGGGGCTCAAACCCACGAACTGCGAGATCATGACCTGAGCCGAAGCCAGATGCTTAACCGACTGAGCCACCCAGGCGCCCCCACAATTTCCCCCTTTTTATTTTTCCCTGATAGTACACATCTGTAGGAGTTTGCCCAGTGAGCATACATCTGTCAAGTTGATCATATTGCTTTATAATACTTCACAACAGTGTGAGGGGGGAAAAAACCATTAAAACCATTGAAATGCAATCCATGTCCAGGTTAGTTAACCTGAAGTTTAAATCTTGGTTCCCTAATTCAATTACTTGATTCATTTTAAATAATGATTCTAACCAGGGGTGACATGGCCCCCTAGAGGACGTTTGGCAATGGTATAGAGAGATTTTTGGTAGTCACAGCTGAGATGGAAAGGCGTGATATTACTGATATCCATTGGGTAACAGCCAAGGATGTTGCTAAATACCCTACAGTGCACAAGGCAGCTCCCTACAACAAAAAATTGTCCCACCCAAGATGTCAATCATGCTGAAGTTGAGAAATCCTGATGCAAACACAATGATTTTCATAGTCATTTCCAGTTTTCTTTCCTTACTCCATAGTTCTGACCCTTCCTAGCATAGAGATACCTCTTTGGCTCTCAGGTCTTTAAAGAGGCAAGATTCTTCCTGAGTAGTCACTCCAGAGTTCATCCTCAAGCTTGAACTGTGGAAGGTATACCCTGATCTCCCATTCTGAAAATTCTTTGAACAAATTTACCTTGGCGAATACTTCTTGGTTTTGAGCCTTTTCTGAAATACTTCTACTCAGTTATATGTATTTGAACCTGGGACTTTAACATACTCAACTCCTGCTCTTATCACATTGTGCATGTGCACCTTTAGTTTTTCTAAACATTATTGTCCTAAAGCCCTGATGGGCAACCACCTTCTCCACCTACAGTCTACGCAGCCTTGGAAAGTCACGTAAGCTGATGCCACTTTATTTTCACATCAGCAAAATAATATAGTAAACCTAACTTCACAGGATAGTTTGGTCAGATGAAATAATACAAAAGCCTTTCTTTTTTCAAAGTTTTTATTTATTTTTGAGAAAAAGAGAGACAGAGACAGAGAGACAGAGCATGAACTGGGGCAGGCAGAGAAAGAGGGAAATACAGAATCCAAAGCAGGCTCAGAGCCTGATATGGGGCTCAAACCCACGAGCTGTGAAAACATGACCTGAGCTGAAGTCGGACGCTCAACCGACTGAACCACCCCATGCCCCAAAATCCCTTAATAATCAATAAGACAGTAGAAAGTTTGCTTTTACCATTATTATTCTTTTTCACCCTACCTCCTTTCCATACCATGCTCCCCTATGGTTGATATGTATAGAGCTCTCTAAGGGGGATGCATTTACTGAGAAGGATACAGCCAAGCATTTACTTTTAGCAATAAAACCAGTATCCATATAACATGCATTTTTATTACATTTGCTCCTACTCATAAAGACTCCTACATAGTCACATGTTTTGAAGATTAGAGAAAGCATTGTAGTGCCATTAGACCCTCCCTCAATTTAGCAGAAAAAAATATTAGAGATGGGTCAGGATTTTTACCACATGGTACCTGGAAATGGAAAATAAAATGAAACACCATAAAATATCATATTTTTTTCATAAGAACAACTTATGATTTGTGGTTGGAAAAATGGCATCCAAAAAATCAAATAAAGAACAAACAATAAATAAACTTCTATAACTTTGGAAAAGAAATACTCAAAGTCATAGAAAATGAACATAAATGTGTCGCATGTGTTAATATATATTTTTGTTAGTCTTAACACTTATAAGACTTATATGACTTGGATAGTTTGTTTTATAAAAACACAGCTCATGGAAGTTTGAATTGTTGTCTTCTTTATCTCTTAGTAAATTTCCCTAAACTTAGCAGAAAAAAATGACCCTTTTTCCATCTACCTTGGAGAGTCTTGACCTGTTGAAATCATTCTTCAGAGTCCCTGCAAGATCTGAGCATTTGAATCTTTCCCAAAGGACTTTAGTTCCCAATTACCTCTATCCTCCAGCATCGGACACAAACCACATAAGGAAAGCTATAAAGAACTAAGTGACAAAGAGGACAACCATTGTCCATTGGCTGTGAGCACTGGAAAATATTAATGAGGTGCCTATTGATGAAGCACAGGGCTTTTTGAGGGGTGGACCATGGAGATTCAGTAATCTCTCTTCCTCCTGCTGCTCCTCTGGGTTTCTGCCCAGAGCCAACCTCAGAGATTGTGGAATGAGTGAGTCTATTCACAACAAAGTGAATTGTAGGTGTTAATTACCCAGTTATACACACTAGTATCTATTTGTCTATATTCCCTAGTAACCTTTCAGTTTTATAAAATATGATTCCTTCTCCCCACATGTATTCTTTAGTAAGTCTATACAAAGGAAAACATTTCAGAATTATGATAGTCAAGAATGTTATAAATGCAGACATTCTGATGTGTGTGTCTTGCATCAAAAATCAATTTCCCTCCAGCTACAAGCATGTTTCTGGAAGTTATTTCTGATGCCTGTGATCAGACTTTTACAGTCTCCATAACGTTATCATAATCAGCACCAGAAATTTACTGATGCTTGCTCTTGCAGGCAGATTGTTAATAATCCAGTGAGATTTCAACTCTTCCTTCAAGAAGTCTTTAGTTGCATCACGAACTCAAGTCAATGTGGCAGACTTTGCAAGCTCTATCTCTGACTCCCAATCCATCCAGTCTAGTAAAATTCCCTAAGGGTCCATTTCAGCAATTGCTGTCACTTATGGCAGCGTGACATTTGCCTTTCCTATTTGGTTCAGGATCTCAACGTGAACACTTCAGAGACTATTCATTTCAACCCAGGGATGCACCAAAAATTCAGGTACTGCCAAAGGTGAATAATGGTGCCTGGAACAGGAATCTGCGTAGGTATGGAGTCATAAAATGAAAAACAGCACACTTTTCCATTGATTGTGTTTTGTCCAAACAATACATGTGTTTCCATAACCAAGAAAATAACAATAAATATTATCCTGTAATAATTAAGGATAAAAAATTACACATAATTCAGAACCAAGAAATTCAAAAGTCTTAGAAGAGTAAGTTTTTACAAATAAGAGTTCACACAGTCAGTCTAGGTCTCCCCTCCTATGAACTAAATGTCTCTATTTGGTCAAGTTATCTTATCATTTTCCTAAAATGGCCTATCTCCTCTTAGCTAAGCCAGCCAGAGTTTGGGTCTGCTGTTGCCACTATGATCCAGTCCTTGGAAGGATCAGAGCTATTATTTCCTGGCCTCTGAGGTGCATCACTGTCCACATTGAGGCTGTTTAAGCCTAGCTTACTCCCATTCTAAAAATGGGTCTAGATCCTTTGAAGCAGGAGGACCTAGGTAGCTCTAGCATCACACTCAATCACTCCAGTTGTGTGTCCATCCCAAATATAGTGGCCTCCCAGATTGATGGCCACACACACAACATGGCCTATATGCTGGCCCTCTGGCCCAACTCTGGTCTTGGACTATTGCTCACTGACTCATCAGCACCTGCTGCCTGGAACTCAGCGCTGATACCAGGCATTTATTTTAGAAGGCTTAATCAGGACACACGAAGCGCAGGGTTACTTGAGTCTTTTCTTGAAAGTGTTTAACTGTTAAGAGTCCTAGCTGTTCATGACACTGAATCTGCATGAGGCCCATGACCTAAAGGAGAGCTTGAGAGAAGCAAGAGAAATGGGAAACTGAACTTTATGCTCAGGCAGACATTCTGGGTGCTGTTAAAGCCATTTTCGTCCCTTAGCACTGCATTTCACATTTGAAAAGCTTTTCAGCAATGTTCTATAGACCATACTTTCTTTTACTCTCAAAAAATATCCCTATAACACGTTCAGCAAATCCACCTTATTGTCAAGCCTTGTTCTGACTTTCCACTTGCAGACTTTTCACCCTCATTCTACCAAGCCAATATAAGGACATGGTCCCAGTTACAATTGACATGGCCCTATACAAGGTTATGGTTTTGTGTGTGTGTTTTGAAGCCAGTCTCAAGTTCTTTTTGAAAACTATTTAGACCCTGTTTGCGTGCATTGTCTTGGGTCACACCAGGAACAAGTGAGATGACTGTCTATTCAGGCATGAGGCTTGGCTGGGTAAGGTTCTTAATCATACTAAGAGAATTAACCCATTCAATAATTCAAGAAATATTTTTGAGCATCTGCTATGAGCCAGTGCAGTGATAAACACTCAGTATATAACTTAGAGCAAGACAGACAAGGTTCTTGTCTTCAGCCTACCTTCTAATGCAATAGCCAAGCAATAAATTGATGTTTTATTCAGAATATACTAGATTATTCCGTAATGATATAGAATCTCCCAAATCTTAGTGGCTTAAAACAAACAATTTATTTCTCACATACCACATGTCTATCACAGGTTGTCAGGGGAATTTGCTTCTAACAGATACTCAGGAAAACAGGTGGAGGGTTGCCTATTGGAAAACGTATATTGAAGGAGGTCAAAATGGCATTTGAATGCTTAAATATTCTGGCCCAGAAATGTTTTAATATCTCTTATGTTCATAACTCACTTGCCAGAACTAGTCACGTGGACCATCTAACTGCTAGGGGGACAGAAAGTGCTCCAATGTGGGGAGCGTGAGCAGATGAGACCAGTGATTACGGTCGGCCCTTCTGATCATTAGATGACTAGGTTTACCTTTCTTCCCATGGGCAAAATATATGCATACCCTCTCCAGGGAAAGAATCCCAAATGTTTTATCACTGTGTCAAACTCAAAGTCCAAGGTCTCACAGTACTCAGCCCTACATGTATCTTCTCTTGACCTGGAGACATATGCATAAATAAACAAAATAGTTGCACCATCCTCCCCACCTCTCGACCCCTCCTCACTCCCACCCCATCCTGTTTGGAACAGGATAACCATTACAAATACTTGCATCCGAAAGGGAGAAGAGGATTATTATAGCCATTGCTAATCCACGGCAGTTGTGAAATCCTGCCGGGCAGACATTGAGGGTCATAGACACTAGGGTGAGGAATGTTCCTCAGTTAAGCACCAATTCTGATCCATGGGAGCCTTTCTTCTCCCATTGCATTGTTTCTTGTGGTCATTAATTCCACCTCCCACCTTTTAGAAGAGTTCTTTTCCATTATCCTCCATGCTCTTAGATTAAGTGAGCGTTGGATGGGATGCCTGGGTGGCTCAGTCGATTAAGCGTCTGTCTTTGGCTCAGGTCATGATTTCATGGCTCACGAGTTCAAGCCCTACGTTGGGTTCTCTTGCCAACAGCTTAGAGCCTGGAGTCTGCTTCAGAGTTTGTGTCTCCCTCTCTCTCTGCCCCTACCCTACTTGCTCGCTCTCTCTCTCTTTCTCAAAAATAAATTAAAATAATTTTTAAAAGATTAGTGAGCATTGGAGAATATTTCCTTCTTGGTTTTTGTACAGCTTTCTCAGACTACTTTCAGCCCACAGAAAGTTGAGGCCCAAGAGTCATTTAAAGTCTCGCTTACAGCTTCCTTTAGAACCCACTGCTAGATATTTTGGCACCACCCTAAAAATTGTAGTCAGTTTCTCCTACATTTGACTCAAGTCCATTCCATGTGCTATCATCACAGCCACTGTGGTTTCTGAAACACAAATTTTTCTTTTATTTCTCTTATGGGTAGCTTGAGCCCATCAGGCTTTGTTAGTGAGAAGCTCTGTACCATTTTATTCCACTGGAAGGCTTTACTGGACATCACTTGAATCTACTCAGAGGTTTTAGTCACAAGTGTGACTGTCCTATCCTTGATTTGATCCTTGACACAGGCTGAGTTCTAATCAGCTTTTTTGCTCATCTCAGTTATGGATGGGAATCATTTGTGTCTTCCAAATGCAAGCCTCCAAATCTCTGGATTCTCTATGATCTCTTTCAGTTGTAATTGCAAGCTGGACAATTACTTTTGTTTCATGTCATCCTGTAGTATCTTGTGTATGCAGTAGTACCAACACCCAGACAGACCTAACAGATACATACAGAATATTCCAGCTGAAAGCTGTAGAATTGCATTCTCATCAAGGGTACATGAAACATTTTTGAGGATAGATCATATGTTAGGCAATAAAACAAGCCTCAACAAGTTATATGAAATATCTTTTCTAACCATAGTGGTATAAAACTATAAATGAAAGGAAAGCTGGACTAGTTACATATATGTGGAAATTAAGCAACACACTCTTGAACAACCAGTGAATCAAAGGAGAAATCAAAAGGGAAATTTTTAAAAATCTTGAGATAGGTGAAAATGGGAGCACAACATATTAAAACTTATGAGGCTCCATAAAATCAGTTCTAAAGGGAAAGTTTATAGCTATAAGTATACAAATTAAGAAAAAAGATAGATATGGGGTGCCTGGGTGGATAAGCACCCTACTTCGACTCAGGTCATGATCTTGAGTTCAAGTCCCGCATCCAGCTTTGTGCTGACATCTCAGAGCCTGGAGTCTGCTTCAGATTCTGTGTCTCCGTCTCTCCCTGCCCCTCCCAGGCTCATACTCTGTCTCCCTTTCTCTCTCAAAAATAAACATTAAACAGAAGAAGAAGAAGAAAAAGAAAAAAGAAAGATTTCAAATAAGCCTAACATTATACCTCACGAGACTAGAAAAGAAGAATGAACTAAGCCCAGCATTAGAAGGAATGAAATAGTAAAGACTGGAGCATAAGTAAATTGAGAACAAGAAAACAATGGAAAAGATTAACAAAATAAGAGTTGGCTCTTTGAAAAGATGAACAATTTTGACAAACTTCAGCCAGATTGTCCAAGGAAAAAAAAAGAGGACTCAAATAAATAAAATAGAAATGAAGAGGGAATGTTACAGCAGATATCACAGAAATACAAAGGGTCATAAGAGACTACTATGAACTACTATGAACAATTCTATGCCTAGGTTGTTCCAGGACAACCTAGAATTGTGGATAAATTCCTCGAAAGATACAACCTACCAATACTGAATCATGAAGAAATAGAATATCTAAACAGACCAATAATAAGTAAAAAAGTAAGAGATTGAATCACTTATCCAAAGCCTCCTAACAAAGTTTAGAACCAGATGGTTTCAGTGGTAAATTCTACCAAACACTCAAAAGATTAATTACAATCCTTCTCAAGCTCTTTTAAAAAATATGAGGAGGAGGAAATGTTCCCAATCTCATTTCACAAGGCCAGAATTACCTGGATACAGAAGCCAAATGAAAATACTATTAGAAAAGGAAACAACAGGCCAATATCCCTGATAAATGTAGATGCAAACATTCTCAACAAAGGACTAGCAAACTGATTCAACAGAACATTAAAAGGTTCATACACCACGATCAAATGATATTTATCTCTGGGGGTTACAAGGATGGTTCAACATACACAAATCAATAAATGGGAAACATCACATTGATAGAATGAAAGATAAAGATCATGATCATCTCAATAGATGCAGGTGAAGCATTTGACAAAATTCAACATCTTTTCATAATAAAACTCTCAACAATTGGGTATTGCAAGAATGTACCTCAACATAATAAAAGTATATATGACAAGCCCACAGCTAACAACATAGTCAAGGGTGAAAGATTGATAACTTCTCCTTTAAGATCAGGAACAAAACAAGGGTGCCGACTTTCAGTAGCCAGAACAATCAGGCAAGAAAAAGAAATAACTAGAAGGCATCCAAATTGGAAAAGAAGAATTAGAATTGTCTCTGCAGATAGCATGACCTTACATATAGAAAACCCTAAAGACTCTACCAAAAATGGTTAAAACCAATGCCATTCAGTAAAGTTACAGGATACAAAATCAACATATAAAACCTAGCTGCATTTCTATACATTTAACAATGAACTCTCTGAAAAAGAAATAAAACAAGCCTATTCACAATGACATCAGAAGTTATATAATACTTAGGAATAAATTTAACCAAGGAGGTGAAAGATCAATACACTGAAAATAATATGACATTGGTAAAATTCTTCTTCAAGAAATTGAAGAAGATACAAACAAATGCAATGAGATCCCCATGTTCATGGATTGGAAGAATTAAATATTGTCAAAATGTCTATACCACTCAAATCAACCTGTAGATTCAATACAACTTCTATAAAAATTCCAGTGATATTTTATACATAGATAGAAAAAATTCCTAAAATTAGTTTGGAACCACAAAATACCTCAAATAGCCAAAGCACTCCTGAGAAAGAAGAACAAAACTGAAAGCATCACACTTTGATTTCAAAAAATATTACAAAACTATAGTAATCAAAACTATATCATACTGTCATAAAACCAGATACATAGAAGAGAATAAAGAGCCCAGAAATCAACCCACACATGTGTAGTCACCTAACATTTGAAAAAAAAAGCCACAAAGACTAAATGGCGAGAAGATAGTCTCTTCAATAATTAGTGTTGGGAAAACTGGACAGCCACATGCAAAGGAGTGAAATTAGACCACTATCTTACACCACTTAAAAATTAACTGGGAATGGATTAAAGACTTAAATATAAGACTTGAAACCATAAAAATCCTAAAGAAAACAGAAAAAATGCTTCTTGACATTTGTCTTGGCAATGATTTTTTGGATATGATACCCAAAACACAGGGAACAAAAGTAAAAATAAACAAGTGGGATTATATCAAACTAAAAATCTGCTCAGAGGAAGAAACAATCAACAAAATTAAAAGATAAGCTATAGAATTAGAAGAAATATTTGCAAATCACATATCTGATAAGGGGTTGATATCTGAAACATATATGGAACCCACACAACTTTATAGCAAAATAACAAATTATCCACTTTAAAAATGGGCAAAAGACTTGAATAGGCATTTTCCCAAAGAAAACATACAAATGGCCAACAGTCACATGAAAAGGTGCTCAACATCACTAATCATCAGAGAAGTGCAAGTCAAAACCACAATGAGCTATCACCTCACACTTGTAAGAATGGCCATTATGAAAAAGACAAGAGATGACAAATGATGGCCAGGATATGAAGGAAAGGGAGTCCTTGTATATTGTTGCTGGGAATGTAAATTGTACAGCCACTTGGAAAACAGTATGAGGGTTCTTCTAAAAATTACAAATAGAACTACCATATGATTCACCAATTCCACTTCTGGGTGTATAGCCAAAGAATACCAAATCACTATCCCAGACGGACATCTGCAGCCCCATGTTCACTGCATCATTAATTAGAATATCCAAGAGATGGAAACAACCTAACCGTCCATTGACAGATGAATGGATAAAGAAGATGTAGTATATACACACAACAGAATATTATTCAGCCATAAGAAAGGAAATCCTGCCATTTGAGACATGGATGAATTTTGAACATATTGTGCTACCTGAAAAAAGTCAGACAGAGGAAAACAAAAACTGTGTGATCTTCACCTTCCTTATGTGTGGATCTAAAACACCAAACAGAAAAAAACCGGAAGATTGGTGGTTGTCAGAGGGTAGGGCCTGGGGGAATTGGATGAAAGTGGCCAATGGGTACAAGATTCTAGTTATAAGGTAAGTTGTGAGGATCTAATGTATAGTGTGGTGACTCTAGTTAACAATACTGTATTGCATCCCCAAAAGATGCTGAGAGTAAATCTTAAAAATTCTCCACACACACACACACACACACACACACACACACACACACAGTAACTTTGAGGTGATGAATGTATTTACCATCATTTTTGAGGTAATCATTTTGCAACATATGCATATATCAAATCATCACGCTGTACATCTTAAACTTACACAAAGTTGTGTGTCAATTATATCTCAATAAAGCAGAGAAAAATATTAAAACATGCCCCCCCCACACACAAATAGTTACCAACACATGCCACCAGCTTTCCATTTTCTAGTCTCTTCAACTAGAGCTACAAATATACAGGGTACATTATCTGCCTTTCAGGCTTGGCTTTGCTACCGCAGGAGATTGTTTTGCCTAATGTTGCACTCCTGTGAATATGATTCATCATCCTTATGGCTTCTAATATCACTTCCTTTGTTGTGTACTACCCAGCCCTTCAGTCAATGCCGTCTATTGAAGGTTTTTGTTCTAGTAACAGCTCCCTTCTGACAACAATTTCTGTATCAGTCAAGATTGGCTCAGTGTTAGCTGCAGGCACAACACCCAAATCTCAGCAGCTGAAAAGTTTAATTATTATTTTACTACATGTCCATCGTGGGATGGTAGGGGAGGCCTGCTCAATACAGTCACTTAGGGACGCGGGCTGACTCTAGCCACTGCCTTCAGCGTTGCTGGTTGCTGTAGCAGAGGGAATAAAGAGCTCCGAAGGGTCTTGTGCTGGCAAACATGGAAATGACTCATATTACTTCGGCTCATAACTAATAGGCCAAAATTAGTTACATGACATTACCCAACCACAAGGAAGCCAGGAAGAACAATTCTGTCCTATGCTCAGGATGGTAGACAGAAGGAAATATTGTTGAGTACCATGAATACCTATCAAAATAGGTAAATAACAACCACAAAATAATGCAAATTTCATGAAAAGTGAGGCAAGGGGGCGGGGGGAAGCCTGGATTGTATGGCTATATTTGCATTGAGACCTCAAGGTTCAGAAGGGGTGAACAAGAATAAAAAGAAGATTCCAGACAGGAAACAAGGACAGCCCTCCAGTGGAATGAGCTTGGTTTTTCCTAAAACTGACAGAAGACAAGATTTTGGGAAACTGAAGAAGCAATGCGGGTGGGAGGTGAGGGTCATAAGATGGGAGAGACATCTGAGTCAGATCACAGAGGACACTGAAGACCAGAGCAAATAAGTAGAATTGTATCCTAAACCCAATAGGAAGCCATTGAAAGGTCTTAGGGGAAACAGTGTCTGTTGGATTTGTTTGAAAAAGTTAGCTCTGGCTATGCGAGGAATTCCTGGGAAAAGGGTAAGAGTAGAAATGGGGAGACCAAATGGAAGGCTACCGTAGCAGCACAGACAGAGAAGGTAGAGCCGGGAGGGGGTGTGGAGGGCCATCAGTAGTGAAGATGGCAAGTTGTGAACAATTTAAGATCCATTCGGAAGGACTCACTGATGGATTGAATAAGACCGAAAGATTGGGAATGATAGGAGTTATTTATGACTTCCATTGTTGAAGATAATCAAAGCCAGACATCAGTTAAAGTGGTAAGTGGTAAGGGACAGATTTTATTTTTATCAGTAATAACTTGATAAAATCAAAAACAAACAGCGACCAGCCTTGAAAATTCCCTGAGCAGACAATACAAGTTTAGTGTTATCAACCATGATTAAACTTACTTTGTAGACTAACTTGACCTGGGTCATCTCTTACTTATGCCTCTGAAAATCACAAGCAAAGCTTAAACTGTTTCCCAAGGTTGATATGAGGTACTCCACTGACCAGTGTCCTGTCATTTAAGAAAATTCTAATACTGTAACTGTCACTGTGAGGAATAAACAGTCTGCTTTGCCCCTATGTAAGCTGTTTTGTACAGTATACCCCTGAGCCTCATTTCATGTTTTAGATTGAGGGCTCTCGGTTTGCAAACTATCTTTTTGGCATGTGTGCAATAAACCTTTTCTGACTGTTACTTCTAGTGATTTCGTGGTTTTACTTCTGTTATATCTGAACTTTTGATAAACTGGTACTATAGGGAAAAGAATCCAACTTGAACTCAGCTTTGATTTGTACAGAGATGAATGGGTCAAAGGGGAGGCAAGTAAGGGCTCAACAGAGTAAATGCAAGTAGGCCAGCTGTGTATGCTAGCCGGCAATCACTGAGGTTAGGATTCTACCTTCCAACAGAGATGGGGAAACAGAGGCCCTAACCTCAGGTGTTGGCTGGAATGAACAGTTTAAAAAAAAAAAAATTGGCAGCCTTGAGTTTTCTCAGGCCAGCGTTTTAAAAGGGACTGGGGTCATCTTAGGATGTGGCCTTGAGCTGTTAGGAATTACGTTAGTGTTTGTTCAAGTCTTTATAGATCAAGGTTGAGGCTTAGTTGAGAACAGGACTCAGAGGAGCCTGGTTAAAGTTTGGTCAAGGAGACAATCTTTGCCACCATGTGTTCTAGTGGTGTGTGGTGAGTGGTGTCTTTCACAGAGAAGGGGAAGTCTATGGGGACAACCAGGTTTAGAATCTAGAGGAGACCAAATCCTATATTGGACATATTAAGTTTGAGATATTTGAATGGCTAGGAAGTTAAATAAAAGAATGGATCATAGTAGAAGTCTGAGCTAGAGATATAAATCAAGAGCTGACAGCAAGATGTAACTCAAGGATCACACAGGTAAGAAAGGGAGTTTGAGAAGACATAGGGACTCCAGGATTTGCCTTACAAATCACTCCTTAAGAGTGATTTGATACATAAATATATCACCATTAGGGAGATGGATCTGTGTTTCTAATTGTCAGAAAGTAAAATTAAGAGAACTTAAATCAGGGTAGCTGTTAAATATTTGGAGATTTTTATTTTGATTTGAAACCTATGTCTATTTGCTATTTTTTTAAATGTTTGTTTATTTTGAGAGATCAGGAGAGAGAGGGAGAGAGAGCACACAGGCAAGGGAGAGGCAGAGAGAGAGACAGAGAATCCCAAGCAGGCTCCCCACTGTCAGCACAGAGCCTGATGCAGGGCTCAATCATACAAGCTGTGAGATCATGACTGGAGCTGAAATCAAGAGTCAGGCACTCAACCAACTGAGCCACCTGGGTCCCCTCTATTTGCTATCTCTAAATCATTGCTAAAAATTACATTTTTTGAACACTATTGTTTGCATTTAACATATGTGGAAAACTGAACAGAGAAGGATCAAGTAATTTTTGCCTTACAAAATTAGTAAGGGTTGGAATCTGTATTCAAAACTAAGCAATCTGTTTCCAGAGGCTATAATCTGAATACTATTATATGGCAAACATAGTTAAGTAGTTTGGCTTATTTATTTAAATGAGTCATAAATAATAGATTTTATATTTATATATAATAGTTCCAGTAAGTTTTTATTGGATCTTTGTTCATGTGTGCATATCTGGGTCATTAGGGCTTGGGAACAATTGACTTGGGAGTCTGTGCCCCAAGGTATTACACCCAAACTCTAGGAAGAGTAGAACCGGCTTCAGTAGAATTGTCCTGAAGCATCAACCCATTAAGAACAAACTAACAGAAAATTTAAAAAACACAAATTGTAGGGGACGGTTGGGTTTGCTCTGGCCTATGGCATCAAACTGAATTCCTAGTCCTGGACATAATTTGCTAGTCAGGGAGAGTAGTAAACATTTTCCCCCACCACCCTTCAGTCTTTCCCTCCAAACAACATTATACCGAGTATAGACACACTGAATTTACATAGTGATCTTAAGTATCAAAGAGGTCCTGAGGGCAGGAATTGTTTTATTCCATCTTTTTTTTTTTTTTTTTTACTATATCCTCGGTGCCTAGCAGAATCTGGCATGGAGGCCAAGGGTGCTTGATAGTGGAGGAAGAAAAGGAAGGCACAAGAAAGAGAGGAAAGAAAAAGAGAGGAAAGGTGGGAGGAAAGCAGGAAGAAAGGGGGAAGAGAGGGAGGAAGAGAAGGGAAGGGATTCAAATCAAACCTTCCTACTGGACACTTTTAGAAGGTGAGCAAGATGCCCTCCAAGGTTGTGTTTTACAGAAAAATTTTTCCCACGTGTAGTGTGCAGACACTTCCTGGTTCCACCTGAAACAGCCTAACTGCCCCTCCACTCCCTGCCCTTCCCTCCTGCGGACTCGATACACTGGCCTTCCAGTCCCGCCCACTCCATTCCGACCCCTTCAGCCAGCCCGCAAAGCCACTGCGCCTGCGCACATGGAGCGCTCCGCCCCGGGCCATCGGGGCGGGGTCGAGAGCGGGGCGTTCCGCCGAAGGGAAGAGGAAGAGGAAGTTGGGGGAGGGTCCTAGCTGGGAGTGAACCGGAAGTGTAAACGCTCTTGCTTCTCTTCGGCCAGGCGGAACCTGCTCTGCTGGGCCCGGTGGCCGCAAAAGAACTTTCTATCTCCCGCCCCAACGGTCGCCGCGGCCAACTGCCTCGCCCGCCTGGCAGCCTTTCCCGCCTTCTCTTCCCTTCGGCTCCGCGCGGCCCTGTCTCCCTCTCGCCCCGCGGTATCCGCTTGCTGCTACCACCGCCTCCTCGTCTTCTGCCCGGCCGAGCGGCCCGCCCCGCTGCAGTGATGTGCGACAAGGAGTTCATGTGGGCCCTGAAAAACGGAGACTTGGATGAGGTGAAAGACTATGTCGCCAAGGTAAGCGGCGACGAGTGGAGTATGCGAGAGCACAGAGGTGGGATGCCGATGGGGCTGAGGAAGCTGACGGGAGCCGGGCTGGCCGCGGTGGGGGTGGGGGTGGGAGTGGGGGAGGAGGAACAGCCTGGATGGAGGTGGCTCCGAGGAGAGAAGGGAGTCTGGGAGCGTCTGAATTGAGGGAAGGGTCCTGCTAACGGGGTCGTATTCTGTGTCAGGTAACTGCTTGGTGGTACAGTCAGGCTCTTGTGTGCCTGCCCCCTTGGGGGAGGGGAGGAGTGGTAACCCTCTGTTAGGGTCACTTCTGAGCCCTGGTCATTTGAGTTTGGCCCTCTTCTTTGCCCGAGTGACTTAAATCTTTGAATGCGGGTAATTCTCCATCTTGGACCAGCCGGGTGCTGAATGAATCAGAGGAACGTCTTCTTGAACTTTGAGCCGGTCAAGAATTTAAAGTATTCATTGACCGTGAAAAAGAGTGCCGAAAATAGCAATGGTAAAATTCTGAAACTTGGTATCACTTCACTGCGAAGCCTTCGCTTTGGGTGTGGCCTTTTTCCTCTCCCACACTACACAAAATACATACTTGCTTCAAGTGGTAAGATTGGCCATTCGCGCCTGGGGGTGTTTAAGATACAGAATCGTTTTTCCAACGAGCATGTTTTTAGTTAGTCCATGTTTATCTCTGATCCCATCGGAAATGAAATACCTAAGCGTGTAATAAATAGTATGCCGTTTAGTCACAATATACTTAGGGGTAAAATCATGATTAGAAAGCTAATCTCAAACCTAAATTCAAGATATAAAATTGAACTATAAAATATAAAATTGAATCTGCATGGTGGTGCAGTGGTAAACTTCCAAGCTGACTTGCCTCCAGACCCCAGAACCGTGCCTTTTGGAATTATGAGAGTACTTGACATGCTTTTTGTTTTGTTTAGTATGGTGGTAATGTTAAAGAAAAAAGGCTCCCCAAAGTATAACCTTATGACATAACATGGAGGACATCTTGCTTCTAAAAAGTATAACTTGAGGACATAGCCATGGAGGGTATCTTACTCGCCTTCTAAAAATGTGAAAACTGGATCTGGATTTTAGTTCTTCAAAGGACGGGACCACTGATACACTGCTTTTCTTTCAGAGATCTGTGTTAGGAAGCGACTTAGCAGAAGCAGGGTTTCCTAAAACTTGCAGGATTGTGCAAGGCAAGCCACTGCTGGTGTTTACTCTGTTGGATAAATACCATTACAGTTTAGACTTGTTGCTTGCAGATTGTGTGTTTAGCTATGTGCAGTGGGCTTGTATGTAGGAAGCCTTCTCACCACGGCCTTAAATTACTGAGACACTTGAATCCCTAGTACATGTTTCAGTGGTGGGACACTCAGTACTCTGGAAGTGAGTGGGCTCTTGTTTTTCCATTATGGCAGAAGCTAGGTTATTTGATAAACTTGAAATAGAAAAAAGTAAGTACTAATGGAGCTTAACAGCTACAAAGCCACCATTTATGCGGTGTCTGCCTAATACATTATTTTATACCATTCTTGTGAGTCTCATGAAATCCTTCTCTTAGTCCCATTTTACAGAAATGCAAGGTACTTAAGACAAAAGTCCAAAGTTACAGAGATAACAAATGATGAAGCCAGAACTGAACTGCTGACTCCAAAACTTGGGCTCTCTAACTGCTCCCTGCAGTCTCTGCCCGTAAAAAATGTAGTCGTGAAAGCACATCATGCCAAGATTTCTCGTAGGGCATTCCCAAGCTCTACATCCGCCAGGTGAATTACACCCAGAATTCTCAGGCAAAAATACCCATGTTAAAATAATGATGGGTTCATTTTTGTTGGTTTGCTTTAAAATCAGGTCCCTTGTGTTGAATTTAATTTTGTTTTTTACCTATTACTGCCAAACTGCCAGTTCTCATCAAAAAAAATGTGCATGAGGGATGCCTGGGTGGCTCAGTCAATTAAGCGTCGACTCTTGGTATCTGCTCAGGTCCTGATCTCATAGGTTGTGGGATCCAGCCCCACATCGGGCTTGGCGCTGACTGCATGGAGCCTGTTTGGGATTCTCTCTCTCCTCCCCTCCCTTGCTTGAGCGTGTGCATGCTCTCTCTCTCTCTCAATAAATAAATAACAACAGCAAAAAGATGTGCGTGAGAAGAAAGCTGGACGTTCAAGGAAAAGGAACTATTGAGAGCTGGTTTATCTGAAAAGGTTTGACTCGTGTAATCCTATGAACAGTGAGCTTTCTCCTTAGTGTTGTTAGGTGACTGGAGTCCTTAAAATGCCGTTTGTTTTGTTAATGAGAAAACCAGCACTCCAGTTTTTCTGCCTTCCACTATGGGGTCTCTTCACACTCTCAGGTGCTTATAACATAGTGTCTCCTGTTCCACAGCCATCTTCCCTGCTTACTCAGCGACTCCTCTTTTTCATTGACCAATATACGAGTGCTCATTATGATACTCTGAATTTACATAACATGCATTTATCTAAGTCAGTGTATGTAAAGGAAGTACATAAAGGACCGTTTGGAGTCCTTGAGTTTTCCTTCTAAGCAGTGAGAGTCTTTAAAATACTCTCCTGGGGCGCCTGGGTGGCTCAGTCGGTTAAGCGTCCGGCTTCCGCTCAGGTCACGATCTCACGGTTCGTGGGTTCGGGCCCCGCTTCAGGCTCTGTGCTGAGCTAGCTCAGAGCCTGCAGCCTGCTTCGGATTCTGTGTCTCCCTCTCTCTCTGATCCTCCCCTGCTCGCGCTGTCTCTCCCTGTCTCTCAAAAATAAATAAAAAACATTAAAAAAAATAAAAAGTAAAAATAAAATACTCTCCTCAGTACTCCTGTGAAGGTCTCTCACATTGTTAATGTACAAATGGACCTGTAGGTGAAGCAGTTTAGTGTTTTTTCTCTTTAAAAATTATAAAAATTTTTCAGTAGTTAAAAAAAAATCAGTAATTTTACTTTTCTACCTGCTTCTGACTTATGTACAGAAATCTGAAATATGGGTTGGCATAAATTACTGGTTTGGGGTAAGTTCTTGATCTCTGAAAAATAAGTTCAGAGTCCCCAAAACATTGAAAATTGTATGTCTCCAAATGGAAAAAGCAGCATATAGAGAAAATTTTAGGTTAATCCATATTAAATGCTCATCTGTAACATTAAAACAATATCTGAGACAGTGTGGCTTCTTGACTGACCTAAAGACGTTCATTCATTTTTCTTGGGCACCTTTCAGGTCCCAGGCACTTCACTAGGCCAGGCCTGATAGTAAAGAAATTGGACACAATGCTCAGGAAACTTAAGCATCTGTATTTAGCAGACTTCTTGGGGAAATTGTCATGCTTTTCAAGAAGTATGAAAACTGTAACATCTCATATAAAATTTAGTTTGTCCATTGGGGGGGAAAAGGGAAAGCCAGAAAGTAAGATATTCATGAGCAGCAGCAGTCGGTAACTTGCAGCCCCATTTTCAGTCTGTGTACTTCTGGGTGATATAAGACAAAACCTTTGCCTTCGCTACCATTTCTGCCTTTATGTTATTTTTTCTGTTGCAGTGAATTCTGCTCTCATCTGAGCTCCAGACTGTCTAATGGACAGTTCTGTTCAGATAAATTCCAGATTGACCCCACATTGCCCTCTCAGAAACCGTTTTCATTTTTGTTGTCTCCATTTTGACTAATGACATCATGACCCAACCATTTCCCCAAATGAGAAGATGGGAGATTTTCCCAATTTCTGACTGTTATCAAGACAACCTTCTTAGTCTCTCATCCATTCTTTCCTCTCCATTCTTATCACTACCATAGATTAACTGCTGTGTCTTTGCCACCTGGACAGTATTTTCCTTGACTGTAGTACTCCTCTCTTACCTGGTCAGCTTGCACATCTTCGTCGAGGGGATCTCTCTAATGTGAATGCTGAGCACGTTCTCTTTTTCAGCCAACCTCCTTCACTGCCCTTAAGATACTTTTATGATTCCCCATTATTAGTTTTTTAAAAAGCTACCTATTCCTTGGTTTGGAATCCTAGTACGCTCTGATCTGGCCAGGGCCTGCCTTCTGCAAGCACTGCCTGCAAGTGCTCTGCTCCAGACAGACGATGCTGGCTGTGCCTTCTGTTTCCCGGAGCAGGTCTGCTCACCTCAACACCTACCCCCCAGTCTTGTGAGCTCCTGTTTATCTTCTTAGCTTAAATATCACTTCTTCCAGAAAAACATTGGACTTCAAATGGTACACTCTTCTTTTACTGGTTCACTTATCAAATTGCTCTAAGTTTGTTTACATGTCTGTCTTTAATTAGGCTCTGAGCCTTGGGAGCTTAGATATTCTATTCTTTTTCTTTTTATCTCCGGTACAGTGCCAGGGAATTTCACACATTAAAATCATATGTTCCAAGAAATTCTTTTTGTTTTTTGTTTTTTTGGTTTTTTTTTTGAGAGTGAGAGAGACAGTGTGAGCAGGGGAGGGTCAGAGAGAGGGAGACACAGAATCCGAAGCAGGCTCCAGGCTCTGAGCTAGCCATCAGCACAGAGCCCGACGCAGGGCCCGAACCCACAAACCGTGAGATCATGACCTGAGCCGAAGCTGGATGCTCAACCGACTGAGCCACCCAGGCGCCCCTTTGTCTTAACTTAGCTACAGTTTCAGCATACTTCATTACCAAAACAAATTATGATTACCGTTGACAGAGTGTTTTATGTTGCCAGGTACTAGAGGACACTCTGCAAGATCTTTACCAAAATTTTCATTTGCTTTTTACCACGGCATTTCAGTATAGCTACTAGTATCCCCATTATAAGGATGAAGAAATTGAAACCTCAGAAGTTAAGCACCTTAACAAGGCCACAAAGCAAGTAGCACAACTGGGATTTAAATCTAGAGCTGTCTAATTCTAAGGCCCATATTTTTTTCACTGTATCAGTCTTCCCTGAAATGGGTATCTGGTGTCTTAGCTCAGAGTAGCTTGGCATCAGCACGTTAAGAAAGAGAAAGGGGCTTACAAGAAGTAGGCACAACAAGTTATCTCTGATGATGAATAACAACATAGGAAAATGGCTACAATTAAAAATTTGGAAATAGCATAGAAACGGTATGTCTTATGAACTTTAAATCTTATTGGGGGGCTATCTTTGCTCAGCATACATCTATAAAGAGACTGATTGTTTGTTTGATAGCTTGTGGAAGCTTGTATTTATAGTCACACAGTTTTGGTGGTTGTTTTTAAGATTTTTTTTAAAGTTTTTTCTGCACCTAGTGTGGCACTCAAACCCACAACTCTGATACCAAGAGATGCATGCTTCACCCACCGACTGAGCCAGCCAGGTGCCCAGTGTAGTCACACAGTCTTAACAATTTATATTCATAATTCTGATCCTATGCAGTACAGAAAAAGATTGTGTCTGTTTGACTTAAGAAACAAAAGTTTAGAGATTTCTGTTCAGTGCGCTAAATTAAACAAATTGCAGGGGCTCCTGGGTATCTTAGTTGATTAAATATCCGACTTTTGATTTCTGCCCAGGTTGTGATCTCACAGTTCATGAGTTCAAGCCCCTCATCGAGATCTGCACTGATGGTGCAGTGCCTTCTTGGGATTTTCTCTCTCCCAGTGTCTGTGCCCCTCCCCTGCTTGCTTTCTCCCTCTTTCTCTCTCAAAATAAATTTTTAAATATACATAAATTAAATTGCACTTTTCCCAAAAAAGTATGTTCTTAAAATTTTGTATATTTGAGCACTGTGATGCCATGTGTAAATGTAAGTTGATTTACTTTTCATATAATATCGTTTACTTACCACATGAACCCATGAGCATGGTTAATGTTGCTAAACCCCTATTACTGAAGCAAAGATTAAATAGCCTGCCCGAGGTCATAAAGCTCTTGCTTGACTAGTGAAGCTGAGATTTGAACTCTGATTTCATAGCTCCTTCTAGTATACTTCAGCATGCCATTGACCTTCATTTCTCAATAATGCTAGGTAATTCAGGGGATACTGTATTATTGAATATACAAGTGTTAAAAATAATCACAGCAGGATGGTAATTATCCATTAAGACTCCTTAGGGGCGACCTTTTGGGTAGATTTTGAGGATCCAGCTGTCCTCGAGGTGAACGCTTGTGAGTTGTAGTGGTAAGAGTCTCTTATAATCTCCAGCAGGTCCAGTACATGTAGTCTCTTGTTTGCGTGTGCTTCTGTTTCACTTGCTGTGAAATACTATACATCAGGTCTGTAACTTCCCTTTTTCTGTGGTTTTCCTTTCTTTCTCCAGCCCCCATTTTAATTACATCTGCCTTTGACACCCTGATAGGTTTTAAAAGCAACAATTGTGCACTCTTTGAAAGGATAGGATCTCTTGAACCTGAGAAAAGTATCAGCTCTAATCTTTAGCAATTGCCAAGACTTATTGGGATCACTTCTCACTTTACTAATAAAATAGACAATTTAAAAACAGTCCTAATTCAATCTGTCTTACATTTATTCATTTTAGGTGGTTTCCCTTTTCTCCATTCTTTTTTTAAATTGCCAGTTTCATATATTGAAAAGATTTGTCGCTGCATTATATATGTCCTTTCTGCATCAGGGCTGGTGACTCAGTCAGAAAGCAGATATCAGCATGTATAAATATAGGTGCCCACAGAAGGCATAGAAAGTTCAGTATAGGTACTTTGCTTTTCTAGTAGTCTGGGTTTTTTAACGCAAAGATCTTTTTTATATTGGAAGCCTAGTGTTCACTCAGATGTCCATAGGCTCTATATAGGGGTTTGCTCTAAAATGTTAAACAGTATCTTTACACTAATGCAGATGATAATAAATTAAAGCCAATTTAATTATAAAAAATAATATAAGCTTTATTTAAAATATAATGCTTTGTTGAATAAAATAAAACGAATTAAAAGGAAGTGTCCTATTTGCCATTCCTCCTCCCCACATGG
>NC_043701.1:16927392-17000989 GCF_006229205.1 Suricata suricatta
TCTCTCTCTCTCTCTCTCTCTCTCTCTCTCTCTCTCTCTCTCTCTCCCCCCCACCCCGCCTCCCTCCCTCTCCCTCTCCCTTCCTCCCACCCTCTCCCTCTCCCTCCTCCCCTCTCCCTCTCCCCTCCCCTGCTCTCTCTCTCTCTCTCAAAAAGTAAAAAAGAAAGTAAAATATAGGTTGTAGTAGGTGTTTTCAAGACAGAAAAGCATAAAAAAGACAAAAATTGGTCCATAATTCTATCTAGATAATTCCTGTTAACTTTTAAAAATGAAATTAATTCAGAAACAAATTAAAAACTGCAGCAGTGGGGCACCTGAGTGGCTCAGTCAGTTAAGCATCTGGCTTCGGCTCTGGTCATGATCTCACAGTTTGTGGGTTCGAGCCCTGCGTCAGGCTCTGTGCTGACAGCTAGCTCAGAGCCTGGAGCCTGCCTCAGATTCTGTGTCTTCCTCTCTCTCTGACCCTCTCTTGCTCACGCTGTCTCTCTCTGTCTCTCAAAAATAAATTAAAAACATTAAAAAAAATTTTTTAATATAAAAAAATGCAGCAGCTATGTCTCCTTTCCCACATCTCTGTGAACAAAGTGAACCATTCTTCACAGTTTCACCTAATTTCAGAAAAGCACTGGAAATTTACTTCTCTATTTCCCCACTTAGTAATGATTCTATACATACATACCTTCTGCACTTTGGTTTTTTAAATTCCCTAATAATTTACCTTGGGTTCCACATTCAAATCTATTCAAATCTAAAAACGGTGGAACACCGTTTTCTGTTTTATGGATATACCTTAGTTTATTTGACTAGTGTTCAATGCAAACAGTTTTCCGGTCTATTTGTAACTAAACAGTGCTATTGTGATTACCTGTGAATAAGCTGTGACAGCTTTGAGGCTGTACTGTATCCGTGTTACCCTCCTGAGAAAGTTTTATCAACCCAGGCAGAAATCAGTCAGCACATAAGACTGATAATTCCCCCACAGCACCGGCTGCACCGGCGTCATCACACTTGCTAGTTTTTGCCCTTTGAAGAGGTGAAAAATGATACATTGCTTCCAGTTGCATTTCTTTAATGAGGAAATGCAGCATCAGAACTTCATTAGCATTTGTGTTCTTTTCCCCCAATTTCTTGTGTATTTCTTTTGTTCAGTTTCCTGTAAGGTATTTGGCCTTTTTTTTTTTTAAATTATTGATTTGTATGAGCCCTTTATAAATTAAGGAATTTAGTTTTTTATCATATTTTTGGCAGATATTTTTTCCAGTGTCTTTTGACTTCATCTATTCTGTTCTAGAACAGTCTTTACTTTTTGTGTGGTAAATCTGTCACTTTTCCCCCTTATGTGACTTGGGTATTTCTCCTATTACAGAGATAGATCTCTTTCTTCTCTGTAAGGTTACAGATAAATCTGATCTGATCTTCTCAAACTTTTTTTCCTTTTTTTTTTTTTTTTTTTGGCATTTGAGGCAATTGATCCTCTGTTATTTATTTTGAAGTAAGCCATGAAATAGGCTTACTTTTAACTGTGTTAAAAAACACAGTTTGTTTCCATAGCATTTATTGTGTAATTTTTAATCTGTTCCTGAATTAATCATCTGAACTATTTTCTTCATCATAAACAGAATTCTAATATGTATTTGGATTTCTTGCTTTATTTCTCCCCACACTAAATTGTTTTACTTACTGTAGCTTCGTAATTTAGTATGGAATAGAGCCATTTTCCTCTTACATCCTCTTTAGAATTTTTACAGGAAGGTTCCTTTAAGATTTTTCCTTTATTTCTATTGTCTCAGGGGAAATGGGAGCATTTTTTGAACAACCTTAAACTTAACCCTTACATCTCCATAAGCATTAGATTTTTTTTTTCTAGACATGTAATTTAAAGAACATAATGCTTTAGATTTTAATTCTTTATGAAGCATTGTAGAATCATGGACTTAGTGCAGCATGGGAATATTCTATATCAAAGTGTTTATAACAGTGAAACAGTGAAATTGTGTTTAAGTAATCACAGCTGAATTGATAATTAAGTGTTACTATAGGTACTATAACAAAAGCCACCCTCTAGTAAGAAATATGACTGAAATTAATTTTTTTGCAACTGTATCTTTATTAATAGTTCTGATAAGCTTGGGATGTTAGTTTTTCTTTTTCCTTCCTTGTTTTAGTCTACAAAACATTACAAAGGTGGAGAGGAGCTGTGATTACTGAAAGCAATGAGAGAAGAAACAAAAACATGAGCTGGCCCAAGAAAATGAAGAGCCAAGAGTCATCATATTACCTTAAAGTTCTAGAGGCCCAAACAATAATGAATATGTATGAATGTAACTGTGAGCTTCATGAAAAGTTTAAATTTGGTCCACTTTTCTCTTATTTAAAAAGTACATGCTCGCTTCAGCACGTATACTAAAATTGGAACAATGCTGAGAAGATTAGCATGGCCCCTGTATAAAGGATAACACGCAAATTCATGAAGCATTCCATATCTTAATAAATAAGTAAAAATTAAAAGTCAGACATGTGTAGGATATATATTTTGGAAAGATTTCTACTTGACTATATAAAATAATAAACATTTTGATATGTAGGTCTAAATTCTTGACCTTCTGAAAAATACAGGTATCAAAAAAAGGGGCATTTAGAAGCTAAAACGCTCTCCTTAGGGAATTTGGAATTTCACTGTTGATTGAAATTAAGCCCTCTAACTGTGGTTCTCTTAACTAACTGGATCATTTTGAGTGAGTAAGTTAACTGCTCAGAACCTGCGTTTCCTCAGTTGGGAAAAAATGAGGATATTAAATAAGACCTACCTGATGTATGTAAACTGTGTGCCTTTTTCCCTGGCGTGTGGTGTTCACCATTAAATGGTAAGCCCTTGTTACTCGTAATAGTAACCATACATTTGTTTAGAAGCAAAGCTACTTAAATATCCATCTAGTCCACCTCCTTTATTTGGTAGAGGAGGAAAAATTAGATGTTACAGGACTTGACCCAGATCATACTGCTAATTAGTATTAGGACTTTCATGCATTTTTCTGGAACCAGAAAAGTCTTTTTTTCCCCCACTATATTATGGTATTTTATAATAAAGTACTTTTTACGTTATTACCTCTGGTGGGATATTTTTTGCTCACCCTATCTGCTTAGTAAATTTCTGCTTATTTTTAAGTTCTTGTTCTTGCATAGCATTCCCTGTTTGTGCAGTTAATTCCTCGTTTATGCCAATGTGGTATCTAATATAGATATAGACTCTAATATAGAATCTAGATATCTAATTGAGAACTTTTCCATTGTGTTTACGCTGTAGTGCAGGGTTTCTTAAACTGGAGAGCTATGGGTTCCTGATCTGACTGACAAGTCCCTAGACTTGACTTGAAAAACAGTGGTTAAGAAACTCAGTTCTTGCTCTGTAGAACTCTTGCTCTTGTCTTTAAGTTTTGAATGCTCAGAAAGTTTTGTCTTACTGACTGGTTTTTTAAAAAAAGGTGCCTGTGTAGGAGTGGATCACTTATTACCATTTAGATATTGAATAGTGCTTCTCACACTTGAGAACTTAGAGATTACCTCCCCCCAAAATATTCTGTAGATCCTGATTTAAGGTGCAGTGTTTATGTGGGGCTTTTGTCTGTTTAGGGTGGAGGTTCCCAGAATTTGAAGACCCTTCCCTCCTACATAGTATGAATCTTGGTGAAATGTAAGGCTTGGCTTCTACCACAACAAAAGCCAAAAAGGACAAATAACTTGCTTTTTCCTGCCCGCACTTAGAAATGGGCCCCGAGCCTAGATGGATGCTTTTATCTGGAGCTGGTACAAAGACTCAGGCGCGGTAAGCCACGGAGAGGCCGCAGAAACACCTGCAGCTTCAAACAGGGAAGTAGTGGTGCTTCCATTGTGGCGTCTCCTGTGCCCGGCGATTCTTTGAACATCTTGGTTGTATTTCTTGTTTTTAAGGCTCCTTCATTCCTGTACATTTACTGAGCTTGGTTCTTCAACCTTCACAGTAATTCTGAGAGATACTTTGAATATCTGTTTAATGCATTCCATTTCTGTTAATCATTATGAATTGGTTGCCGCTGCTTGTGATTAAGAACCCCCATATGAATTTTTATCTGCCTCTTCTCCATTATAGTGCTGTGAGCTTGTTGAAGATAAAAATCATCCTGTATTTCCAGTAGTTATCATGTCATTTAGTTTAGTTAAGTTTGGGTTGAATTGGTATTCTAAGAACTAACCCTTCCTTTGTTGTTTCCAAAGTTACTTTACCATATTCCTCTTTGTAGCAGATGTTCTTAGTATAAATGATGTTCCTTCATTTCCTCTCTTGAAAAGAGCTGTTTTCAAAGTCTTTTTTTATTTATTTTGTCTTTTATAGTTACTGTCAAGTTGGTTTCCATGTAACACCTAGTACTCATCTCAATGAGTGCCCTCCTCCATGCCCATCACCCCCTTCCCCTCTCCCCCTCCCCCATCAGCCCTCAGTTTGTTCTTCGTATTCAAGAGTCTCTCATGGTTTGCCTCCCTCCCTCCTCAACTGTTTTCCCCCTTCCCCTCCCCCATAGTCCTCTGCTAAGTGTCTCCTATTATTCAAAGCCTTTGTTTTAAATTCAGTAAGTTTCGCCCAGCCCAGCTTTTCCACACTATTACAAGAGTTGTGGAAAACAGTAATAGTGACCATAGTTGTGCAGCCATAACACCACCTTCCACTTGTAACCTCTCGTGGCTGTCACTTTAGAATTTCAGTGGAGAATTTTTAAAACCATGCAGTCTGAGTAAAAGTGGAGGTAGTTTTTGCTTGTTTTCTTGTGAGGAATAGAGTCATCATTGCCTTTTCATTGGTATTAATGAACAAATATTAAAATATATACTTAATGCCATGTTACTTAAAACAATATAAAAACACATGGACCATCAAGCCAATAAAATTGAAAGCATTGTAGCTGCAAGCTAATTCCTTGGAAAATATCTTTATTATTTATTTTAAAGCTCTCTTTAGAAGAGTAATTATAATTATACTTCACTTTGCATGCCAACAGACCTGGGTTTGACTGTCAACCCTACTGCGTATTAACCTTGACCAAATTGTTTAATTCCATTAACCTCTGCTTTCTGATCTGCAAATAGGGATTATAATAATAACCAATTCAGATGTTTTATCTAATTTTTAAAAGAGATGGTGAATGTAAAATTCAGCAAAGCAGTATGTAACAGATGGTAACTGCATAGTGAGTGTCGGCTATTTGTGTTGTTTTTATGTAGATCCGTTCCTAAGAGTCTTAGGCCAAGGCTCTCTTAGACTTTGAGCTATACAGTCTCTGTCATCAGTATTTATCTCGCAGCTATGCAAAAGCAGCCATAGATGATACAGAAGCAAATAAGCATGTCCGTGTTCCACTAACACTTTATTTACAAAAACAGGCGCAGGCTGGATTTGGCCCATGGGTCAGAGTTTGCTCATCCCTGTATAACACCAATGTTAACAAAAACTGGCTTAGCTCATAAACTAAATTTTATTTCTTTTCAAGATTTTGAGATCTAAAATAACATGTATGATGAAACGTATGACTTATTTTGGGGCTTAACATTTCCAAAAATATGATTCAGAAATCTTTCTGGTGTAGAGATACTGAAGGAAGAATAAGACCTGGAAAAGCCACATGTAGATAAGGGGATGAGAAAGAAAGTTGAATGAAATTCTCTAAAAGAAAAAGCAGAGTCTTGATAGTAAATATGAACCTTAGGCAAGAAGCCTAGAATTATTCTGAAGATTAAGAATCATTGCTTGTATACATGCAGCTAAGAACTGATTGAGATCATTAAACTGAAAGGGAGTTCTGCTAAATATTTTTGGTTATCAAAGGTCATCCTTCACCAGAATGTTCCAGAATTATTCTCTTGCCAGTCCCATAACCTCACTTGACTTTTCAAACTCTAGAAGTGAAAGAGAAGCCTAGTTGGTACAGTTTTCACTGATTCGTTCAAAATTCATTCAGCAGATACCATTAAGCACATATAGTATCAGTAAGTATAAAACCTAGAATAGTGAATATTTCTGAGGATCTATTTTCTTCAGCAGGTTCATTTAAAAGACTGTACAGGATAAATAAGATAGTTGTATGGGTTTTGAATAAATTATTTTCCTATTTAAAACATGACATGCAAATAAAACTTAGAAAGCAACTGTACAAATGTGTTAAGAAATTCTGTGACTGTATAAAAATAGTAGACTGCTGTAAGAGCCAAGTAGCAGCCATATTTGGTTGCAATATAGTGGAGAATCAGGGCTATAGAACATCAGATTCAAAATGGGAGATAATGGGGTGCTGGGTGACTCAGTTAAGCATCAGCTCAGGTCATGATCTTGTTGTTTGTGAGTTTAAGCCCCACGTCAGGCTCTGTGCTGACAGCTCAGAGCCTGGAGTCTGCTTCAGATTCTGTGTCTCCCTCATTCTCTGCCTCTTCCCTGCTCACATTCTGTCTCTATCTCAAAAATAAACAAATATTAAAGTTGTTTTAAATGAAAGGTAATGGGCACAGAATGCCTTCTTTTTGAGTACTTACCCTGTGCAAGGTATGGTCCCACATAATAAATTGATATAGATACACATGTAATTGAACCTGACATCTACCCAGGTAGGCTTTATCTCCATTTTGTAGTTAGAGAAATGAAAATGAAGCAACTTGCCTGAAATCCTACAACTCATGAGTGGAAGGACGGGATTTGATCTGACTCATCCAAAAGAGTACTTTTTCCATCATTTGCACTGAAATTTTTCAGAGCTACCAGTGAAATACATAGGTGGAAAAAAATTGAAGATTATTACAGTAGGTTAATGCACTGAGGTGGAACCACCAAAAGATAAGTAGGAACATAGAAGTTTCAACTGATAATTAGAAATACAAGTTTCACAACTGAAAAGAACGCCCAAAATTGGACATAGAGGGTCCCCATCTTTTATTCAAAATCAGTAAACACAAATGAGGAGCAAGACATATCTTCACTAAAATGATTATGAAGTTTTTTTATTTTTAAGTCGGTATGCTTATGGGCAAAATTATAGCACATGAAAATAAAAAGTTATGCATTACATTTGCACTTAAATTTGTCTCTGGTTCATATTTTATTTAATTTTCATTAGTTCTATGTGATACTGGTAAGTAACTAAGAGTCCTAAATTAAGAATCCCAGAGACAGAAAAACATAGCTATTTATATTAACTCTGCTAAAAATACAGTACTTTGGGGCACCTGGGTAGGTCAGTCAGTCAGGCGTCCGATTCCTGATTTAGACTCAGGTCATAATCTCACTGTTCATGAGATCAAGCCCCGCATGACAGTGAGGAGCCTGCTTGGGATTCTCTCTCCCTCTTTCTCTGCCCCTTCCCACATGTGCTCTCTCTCAGAATAAATAAACTTTAAACCAAAAAAATTAAAACACAGGACTTTGTTTTATTTTATAGTTCTCATCCTTAAGTTATATGTGTTTTCTTTGTTTTTTTGCTGTGAACGGGTTCTTATTTAAAAAAAAATTTGATGCCAAATTATCAGGCATCATTACCATTGAATTTTCTTACCATTACTACTGTTTGTAGTGATGTCAGTGAAAATAACCCTTAGTAGGTAACCTGTCTGGGGTGACTGATCCTGATAACTTTGAGAGGGTGATCACTTTGGTCAGGATCATCTGAGTGAGGGTTTTAACTAGTAATAAGGAACTATTCTTCAAAACAGATTTAAAATATTTCCTGTGGGTGCATTACGGCATATTTGCTAAATAAGTGCACATTAAATAAATGATTATTATGGGTATTATTACTGTTTATTACTTTGATGAGTTCATATTTGTAATATTGAAAGTTTGTTGCATTTGCGGTGGCAGACCTCTCCTGTTAGTTAACGTTAAAGAAAATATGTAGAATTATGAGTAAGTTGATTATATATTTCTCAGACCTACTTTTCTGTTGTGCCATCTACCTGTATAATCACCTTTTTTGTTTGCTTTGCTCCTCAGTGGTAAATTATAGATGTGAATCCATTGCTATGTTGAATTTATAACCCTGGTACTTTTTATCTATTAATGTCACCACCAGTGCGGTAATATATGATTTTTTTTTCTTTTGGCAAAGTTATATCCTAACGCAAGGACTTTTAACTTCAAAGTACAGGGAAGAGAGGACAGAGGAATAATTGTAGGAAAGGAGGGGCCATAGCACTCATTCAATTTCCTAAAGACTGTGTCATTATAAAAATACTAAACAGCATAGTCTTAAGGAAATTCTGAACTCCGAGTGAGGAAAGATAATAAATACTTAGCTGTAACTGGATTACTGGGGACTGAACAATATGGAATTTGCTAAATTTAATAGTTTCACAGCATTCTACTATCAGTTAGGTGTCCAGTATTAACCTACATGCTGCGCTACAAAATGGTCACACATATGCTAATTTAGTCTACTCTTTGTCAAGTAGTTTTTGAGGACACTGGTTTCTTGTGACAGAACAGTATGTGCTCATCCCTTAGAACTCAGGTGCAGCAACATGTCAGTGTCTCGGAGATCAAAGGAAGCAAACTGCTAGTTTCTCTTCTCCTGAAAAAGTCCTAAAAAAAATGTCTCTGCAGGAGTCAAATGACCGTTTCATTTGGAAATATAAAGAATGCTATCTCAGTCTGAATATGTATTATTCAGGTGAACCTAATGTGTGGTAGAGGCCCGTAAGAAGTGCTGGATCTAGTAAATATCTCCCAGCCACACTTCTGAAAAACATATAAAAGGTTTGCTATTAAGGACAAGAAATCTGAAATTTTTAAAAGTATATACATATTTAAAATATGTTTTTATTTCATATTAAAGCTATTTAGGAGAGTAGATAAGGCAAATTTTGAAAAAAATCTGGGAAAATCTAGTGATAGGAAGATTGAGAGATGTAGAAAAATAGAAACACTAAGTAAACTACACCAAGTAAACTGACCTACTCTGGTTGGACCGTAGATGTTAGACATTGAGCCCTGCATATCACAGACCCCCTTGAAACTTTTTTAGTGTCCCCTGTTCCTAACCTGTTGTCCTTTCTTTGCCTTAAACTTCCAGAAGCTATCCTTACAGTGAAGTAGTATTAGCAGTCCACCAGAAGTTTACTCTCTGGACCCCTTAAGTGATGAAAATAACAATATCCCTAGACTATAGGTAAATCAAAACAAAGATGTAATACTTGCCCTGTGTTACAAGTAAACTTAATGAGAGGCCCCTGGGTGGCTCAGTCGGTTAAAAGATACCTTGAAAGATTGTTTTTATGGGTAAGGTAAATGAATGTTGAAGAAATTTTAAATGGTGTGCCCAGGGTAACCAGGCTAGTAAATGTCAGAGCCAAGATTTGCCTCTAGATCTGTTGGATTCTATAAACCACTCATTCCATTACATGAATATGAATATTTTTGAAACGCTGAGGGAATAGAGAAATGGAGTTTCAGTTTTTGTTTTGTGTGACTTAGTGCAAACCTGTTGTCAAAAGAGAAAGTTTTGGAACCACAGTGACTGTACAGCTTGGGCTATGTGAGTTACAGCTGATACTTCACCCCATGAGCTTGTCTTTTTTATTCACTTCTGTACGTTTCTACCATGTAGAATAATGTGTAGCTCTTAGTGGGAGCTTATAAATATTTGTTGAACAAATGACCAAATAAATGGCTAGTGAATGAAAAAAATCTTTAAAGTAAACTTGAAGGTCTTAGAAAAGGTCTAGCGCTGTGCATGTAACGGTAGGAGTTTATATAGCTTGCAGCTGTTCTCTGTCCAAAAGATGAACTCAACATCAGGTTAAGGAGTATCAGCTTGAGCCGAAGTCAGTGGCAAGATTTGGAGTCTAAATGGCAGGAAGAGTATTCACATTCTGACCAGGAAAGAAAGAGTTAACAGAGACAGAAACCAGGTGAACCAGTTCACCTTCATCTTGGCATTAGCAAACTGACTGGAGGCTGTGACACTGGCTTGAGATTTAACTCTTGTCACCCAGTATACTAGGGATGTTTTGTGTCCTTAAATGCTGTTAACTGCTTCTTAGGTATAATATGGAAGATAAGGAGATCACGTAGATGCTGGGCCGCTTTGAGTTAATCATGTAAATAATCATTTCAAGCTTCATAATTAAAAAATAGTTTAAGTCATTATAAGACTTCGTTACCTTTGATGTTACCTTTGGTTTTGTTTACAATGAAAGATGAATTCAGCGCCTGCTTTGACTCCTGGACTCTGACTCAAAATATTTAGACTTATTGTTTAAATAAGCTTGGAGATTTCTGCAGTTGGTTCTGAAAATGTTGTGTTTTGTTGTTAATTCTTGTTCATTCTGAATACTTCTTTTTATATTTTGGACACGTTTGTGAAAAATTCTTTTTTTTTTAATGTTTATTTTTAGTGTTTTATTTTATTTTATTTTTTATTTTGAGAGAGAGAGACAGTGTGAGCAGGGGAGGGTCAGAGAGAAAGGAAGTCACAGAATCTAAACACAGGCCCCAGGCTCTGTGCTACCTGTCAGCAGAGAGCCCGACACAGGGCTCAAACCGTGAGATCATGACCTGAACCAAAGGCAGCCACTTAACTGACTGAGCCACCCAGGTGCCCCCTAATGTTTATTTTTGAGAGAGCACGAATGGGGGAGGGGCAAAGAGAGAGGGTGACAGAATCCAAAGCAGGCTCCAGGCTCTGAGCTGTCAGCACAGAGCCCAACATGGGTTTACCCATGAACTGTGAGATCATGACCTGAGCCAAAGTCAGACGCTTAACGGACTGAACCACCCAGGCGCCCCTGTGGGTACAATAATCCTGTAATTATTATTAAGGAATTAATCAGGAGAGAGAGAAAGGAGGAGAGAGAGGGGGAGTGTGTGCGCGTGTGTGTATACATATGAATACTGGCTTTTCCCTCAGAACTCTTAAATGAACTCTCATTATTGATTTACACAAAACTAGAAAAATAGACCTTCAAATTTGAAATTTTAAATATTTTCAAAGTCTAATGTGAAGTAAAATACTGACCTTTTTGTAAGTTTATTTATTGTGAGAGAGGCAGAGAGAGTACAAGTGGAGAGTACAAGGGGTGGAGAAAGAGGGAGACAGAGAATCCCAAGCAGGCTCTGTGCAGTCAGCTTGGACCCGGAGGCGCAGGGCTTAATCTCAGGAACCTGTGTGGTAATGACCTGAGCGGAAATCAAGAGTTGGATACTTAGCTGACACAGCCACCAGGCACCTCAGTAATTGACAGATTTTTTAAAATCATGTAATCTATTACTTTAACTAGCCATTTCACAAAAGCTGTGGTATTCCACAGCTTTGGGTCTATCCATAAGTAATATTCTTATCTTTAATATAATTTATTATTTTAACCTTTATTTTCAAAATAGTAATTCTAGTATAAAGCTCTTTGTTTCATTGGTAATTTAGGACATTCGCTGTTGAATTGGTTGTGTGTTATTTTTGTTCGTTCTTTTGGTTTTTTTGTCCTGGTTTGTGTTTATACGAAAGCTTTTGATATTAATTTTTAGTTATTGTGTTGGGATTCAACTTGGTCATATATTAATGTTTTATTAATTTTTTAGAATGTGTGCCTGATACATTTTTGCCCATTCGTTTATTTTTCGCACCTTCTCATATTTTGTTTTTAGGTGTGTCTCTCAAGTAGCAGCTTCTATTTGGATTTTTGTTTGCCTTTCTTTTCGTTAACGTTATTTAACAAAATCCAAGATTCATTCTTTATCTTAAAAGAAAACCTGATCTACTTGCCTTTTTTATGGATTAAAACCCTGCAAATTACAAATCTGGTTATTCAGAGTTGGGTATTTGGCAAATAATTTTTTGAAAATGAAGTTAGTGAGACTGTCAGTTCAAGGAAAACAGCTAATAGTTTTTTATAGCCAGTGATAAAATTCAAGCCTTAAAAGAAAATTCAAATTTTGGAACATTTATATCTGCAGTTTTGAGCTTGACAGCTTCCCAGTCCTTAGACTTGACTAATAAGATTGAAAGTGTCATCAATGAATGTGACTGTTTTGATATTAAAGAAAGAAATGTGTCAACATTTGGAAGATCTACATCACTCAGTAAACCAGTATTTTCTAAATGACCAATGCATGACATTTCAAAATCATGCACATATAAAAGGTCCATTCAAATTGTAAATAAACTGATGGATTTTAAGAGTATGAAGTCCACTGATAAAGTGTCGGGTTCCACATTGTCAGTAATTTCTAACAGACCAGAACTTGTTGAGTTTCAGTGGAGTGTCAGAGAAAACCCATAACTGACTGAAAAGGTTGTTAAAAGCCTGTTGAATTTTTAACTTGTTCAACTATGTATCTGTGAGAAACCACATTTTCTTCATATATTTTGGCCAAAACAATATGTCAAAACAAACTGAATATGGAAGCACATAAGAGAAGGCAGCTGTCCTCTGTTTTAACATTAAAAAGATTTGCAAGAAAAAGAATTTAATGCAGTGTCACTCTTCATTTTTTGGGGGAGAAGGAGAAGAAGAATATAGTTATTTTTTATGTTTAAGAATCTCATATATGTAACATGCAGTGTGTTTCTTTTTGTTATTTCTAAATGTATTAGTATTTAAAAGGTTTTCTACTTTAATTTCTAACGTGATCTATAACCGTAGATATGACCATTATAAACAAAACCACTTTGGGATGCTGAGGCTGAAGTGCTGGAGACCTCACCGCACTGGGAGCCTTCCTTCCTCCTCCGACCCTCCGGGGAACACCAGCAGTGGTGTGTTTTCTGATCTGCTGGGACCCAAGGCTGCCTTTGCCTTCACCCGTGTTGATGTGCTTGGTGCGGAATGCATGAGTCATAATTTATTCTCTCAACTGCAGATCAGGGATTCTCAGCCTTCTGCCTACCTTCAACATGTTTAAAGGACACCCTGTACATCTCCCATTAGTGTTGGTGTCAGTAACTCTCCTCAGAGGGTTACCCCTGATCCCAGGTCCTCTCTGGATGTCATTACTATAGTTTCTTCCTCTTGTCCTCTGGAATTCAGTGTTGTAGAGAGAAAACCAGGCTAGTTTAATTTTCTTTGGAGTTACTGTTTTTTTTGTTGTTGTTGTTGTTGTTGTTTTTTTTACTTTTTCTGTTTTTGTTTTTATCCTTGTAAAACAGAAATTGTGAAACTGTTGCTGGGCATGAGTGGAGTGGGGATGTTCTATTGAATTCTGTCCGTACCACAGTGGGCTTTTACAATCTGCAGATCTGCGGGCTCAGATTTTTTTTTTTTTTTTTTTTGAGCTCAAAAATGTTTACTTTTATAAACTCTTTCGGTTCCTTTTGTTCTATGTATCATTTATAGATTTTTACTTTACTGTCATATCGTTTTAATCACTTTCATTTATGCCTCAGTATTCTGGGAGAGTTTCTTAAGCTTACAGTTTTCTTAATTGAGAGTTGGTAGGGTTGCCCAGCTCTCCTGACATTAGTGCAGATTTTAATCTTGAAATTGCAGTTTTAATTTTTTTGCTATGTTTCTCTTTCTCAACCAGCTTCCTATTTCCATCATCCTGGATCTCATTTTGTTCACTGTGCATGTTTGCTTGTTTTCTTCATAAGATACCTTTTTCATTGACACAGTGTCTTTTGGATTTCATCTTGATCATTCTGTGAGGGCTCTCTGAAATTAAATTTCTTGAGTCTTCAATAAGATTTTTCTTTTGCTATAGTTTTCTTATAATTTTTATCCTCCCGCCCCCATATTGTTTTTCTTCTGTTACTTACCCTTTAAAGGGGGAAGCTGTCCAGACTGAGGGTGTGCAGACACATAGGAAATGAGGACTGTCCTGACCACACATGTCACCTATCTTATACTAGAAGGAGTCTAGTTTCTGGTGGCTCTGTTGGCCTGATGGGTTATCTTTTATAATCTCTCTTGCCTAATTCTAAAACACTACTTAAAAAATTCTAACTTTAGGCAGGGATGTGCCTTTGGTCTCTCTGTGACTCTGTCTCCACATAAAGTGGTTGATCCTTCATGGACAGAGAACTAGTGGATCACTTTTGTTTTCCTCTAACAGAAGTGGATTCTGCCACTAAGAAGAGACCGTGGGGGAAGAGAAACTTTTAATAAACCTTTTCCCACAGGGAATAAATGACTGAACAAGACTGTGATTTTTTTTTCTCTCTCTTGTAAAAGAAATCAAGAAGCAGTCAGTCCAAGCCTGGTGGCTCCGTGGTCATGAGGTACTCAGGCTCCTTTTCCCATAAGGCACTTACGCTCCTCCATCCGTAGTCACTTCTGTCCTCAGGATCACCTCATGGTACAGAATGGCTGCTGGATTTCAGCCACCATTCTCTCATTCAAACAGGAACAGGAGGAGAAGTATATCTTCCAGTAAGTCTTTGAGGCATCATTCAACTTGTGTTCTCACCTGTTGGCTACTCCTATGAACTGAGTTGCTGGGAAATGTGTGGTAGCTGGGCACATTGCCAACTTAATAGAGTCAGAATTTGTTGATAAGAAGGATAGAATGGGGATGGAAGAGGCAGTATCTTTGCCGTGGTGGCATTATGGTATGGTAACATGTAAGTAAATCCCCAGGGCGTGCTTCAGCAACCCTGTTGTTCATGTAGGTGGCCAATACACTGGGTTTTCTAAGCTTTTTTGAGTTACCTTTCTCTGTTTGTTTTCACAAAAGTTGAAGCAGGCACACCAGGAGTGTGTCCCTGAGAATGTGTTACTTATACTGGAGGTCACTTTGTTTTCCTTTTTAAGTTTGTGGACACAACTTAGATGAAGTGAGAACTTTCAGACATTTAGTGCTAGCATTAGGGTTTAAATGTGTTCCTAATGGTTTAACTTATTTACTATTTTCATTACATTGTGGTAACCATGAGTTACCAGAGTGGGGTAACCATGCCAAAAAAGAAAATATGGAGTACTCTGATTTAATTTAATATGTGCAGGTCTTAGTTTCAGTGAATTTCACCATTTTATGTTCTCCAACTTTAGTATAATATAATTCTGTACTACACATTCTAGTATTTTAGTTTCTGTTGTAAAAACCACGCATAGGCCATACCTGTTCAGTGTTACCTAAAGCACATAATCAGCCTTCCCCTTTTCACCGAGGCACAGTGGTAAGTCTTCCTGGCTCCCCCTTTGTGACCCAATTTCAGATGTTAAAATACAGGAAAATATGTGCTTTCGAATTGATGGAATGTGATATTATGTTCTATAAAATAAGAACTTTAATAGTATAGGGTATTTGGTGTTAATCTACATGTCCAGGATTAGGAGTATATTTAGGTAAACTGGGGCATATCTGCTTAACAGAATATTATGTAGCTTTCAAGAAAGATAGCCAGATATCTAACATGATAAATAATAAGTAGTGTGATTATACCTTTTTTTTAAGTAACTACTTTCACAGGAAAAACATAAACCAGAGCACAGCAAGGTAGTAATCAGGGTTGTATTTTAGATGGCAGGACTCACTAGAAGAAAGATCTCTAATTTTTCCAAATTTTATCTAATGAACGTTACTCCTTTTTAAGTGTATTTGTGGTGGTCAGGGGTTGTTTGTAACACTTACGAAGGACTCAATTAGAAATAAATCCTGCTATGCTAATTTCCTTTTCTTTTGTAGATCCTAGACAGTTCGATTAAGCAAATCTCAAACATTTCATTGAAAGTTTTATGTTTTAACGTTATGCTTGGATGAATGATGATAAAGGATGGTTGGATAAGAGTGTAATGAACTAGATTCAAGACTGTTTGAATGGCGGTGGTATCTAAATGCGCTATTTCTTTATGTAGCAAACTGAAAGAAGTTTCCTGAATACTGGTGGGGCTCATTCCTCAGTCTTTTCTCATTTTCTAATAAATGTCTCAGTCACATGATGAATGAAGATAGGTCAGGTACAACTAGATTGCGGGGGGGATCAGAACTTACAAACTACTTTTAATAAGAATCTAGAAAGAACTTGGCAGCCTGGAAAACTAAGGTGACCATTATAAGATTAAATTTAAGAGCAATTAATATAATGTCTCTACGTGTATACTCAGAAAATCAGTAACTGAAGGTCAGGATAACAACAAATCATACAAAAAGATTTCACTTTAGTTATAATGTGATATGGCTGCTAAACATAATTGGTATATTATGCTTGGTCCATGTGTCCATAAGGATAGAATTAGAACTGGTAAACACTCGATTTTCAGCATTTTAATAGGAATGAGCTAATCAGTAAGATCTTGAGTTGCCTTTCCTGAGAGAGGTTCAGTTGTAGATTGGCCATACACAGGCACAGATTCAAATACCAAGTGACTGCTTGGGTTGGATGACCTTCAGTCCTTTCCAACACTGAGACTCTGACTTTCAGATGCACTAATAATATTTTTGAAATCCCTCTTTGTGGAATGATAGTTGTTATGATAAGCAGCAAGTTCCATGTGACAAAAGTGGTATAAATGCACTAATTCATTAAAATGAACTGTTAGGCACAAGTTGACCATAGACATCATAGGCAGTATATAGAAATAAGGCATTGTCCTTTTTTTAATGGTGCTCTCATTGAAGTATGTAAATAATAAATACGTAATTAAGGGATGGTAAATATAGTAAGAGACGTCAACAAGAACTTTGAGGATTAAAGGAGGGAATCGTATATCAAGAGTATCAGGTAAAAGTTTTATAAGAGAAAAATAGGTCATGGAGAATAAGTGGAATTTCAGCATATCTGGATATGAATGGAAGTGGGGTAACCATGCCAAAGAAAGACAACAACGTGACGTTTCCCAGAAGTGGGAAGGCACTGCGTTGGGAGCAGTGTATAGATGAAGTAAAACAACCAGAATGGCAAGTTTAGTATTGAATGGAAAATGACTTGAGTGTCATGCTGAGGGTTTTCTGTTCCACAAAGGGGAGTAGTTAAAATGTTTTGAGTGAAGGAGTGGCAATGATCGGTCTTACTTTTTAGGAACATTGGTTTACTTGATTCACGTATGCTGAATTGTTGATTGTGGAGACACTGGGTAGAAAGCTATTCAAATGAGAACTATTGAGGCCTCTGTTAATATTAATAAAGGCATTTGTCATTATTGAGTGCTCACTATGTGCCAGGAACTTTACATTATTTCAGTGAAGACTCAAAAATGTCGTGTGACCCGTACTTTTCCAAACACCTCCTAGATTTCTGGGAGGAAATTTTTATGGGAAATCCATACATCGTAATAATTTCTCCAGGCATATTCTTTTGTATACACATGTACTGCATTTACCCACACTCTCCAAATCAATGAATGAATACGGTTTTGTCTTAATATAGCATTTTATAACCTATCATAATCATTTAGCAATCACAACAAATATTGAGATTGAAAAGTACCATATTTGGCATTGTGGTAGAAATAAGTGGAAGACGTAGTCTCTTGATTCCTAAGGTAGGCATAGACCCACAGTTCCACTTTTTTGTACCATTAGCATGCCCAACTGGGAACATGGTTTCTTAATAAATACTAGTTGATTTATTTTTTTTAATGTTTATTTATTTTTGAGAAAGAGAGAGACAGAGTATGAGTGGGGCAGGGGCAGAGAGAGAGAGAGAGGGAGACCCAGAATCTGAAGCAGACTCTAGGCTCTGAGATGTGAGCACAGAGCCTGACACGGGGCTTGAACTCAAGAATGATGAGACCATGACATGAGCCAAAGTCAGACGCTCAACCAACTGAGCCACCCAGGCGCCCTGCTAGTTGATTTATTGATATTAAAGATAGAACTAGACTGTTACACCAGTCATTTTCTAGACAGGTAAGAATTTATCAGAATAACAGAGGCTCTTAGTTATTCAGAACATTGATACTTAAGAAATGAAGCATAGTTATCTTTCACAAATGCCAGTAAAGCCATTTAATTTTTAAAATGTTGGAAAGCCTGTCCAATGTCCAGCCCTAAAATGTCATGCTTTAGCATTGGAATCAATGATATTATAGTAATTAAGTTCTCCTCTTAATATAGGCTCACCAGTGTATTGACATAAACTAGTCATGCATTATCACTTTCTTAAATTCTAAGAATAATTCTGTTTAAGGACCAAGGTAGAATCAGAGAAGGTAGCCTGCAGTTGTTAGAATATAGAGTAATCTTAAAACTCTTCTTGGGTTCCATTTGATTTAGAATTTCACAGACTTTTTCCTCCACTATAATCTAAACCCCCGTATTTGAGAGGCACCAGGAATGAGCCTATTCTAAAGCAGTTCATAGTCATTAACATGGTTCTGGATAGACTGTATTTAATTTAAACTCTCGCCAGAAAATATTATGAAGTAGAGGGGCGCCTGGGTGCCTCAGTTGGTTAAGTGTACAACTTCGGATCAGGTCATGATCTCATAGTTCATAAGTTTGAGCCCTGCATCGGGCTTTGTGCTGACAGCTCAGAGCTTGGAGCCTGCTTTGGATTCTGTTTCTCCCTGTATCTGACCTTCCCCAACTCATGCTCTGTCTCTCTCTGTCGGTCTATCTCAAAAATAAATAAACATTTTTTAAAAATTTTTTAAGGAAAATATTGTGAAGTAGTATTATATCTGTAATAACTATATATTACATACATATGTTACATGTATTACATATGTGGAATATGCCATATTCAGAGAAAATAAGAATAGCTTGATAACACCTTATAAGAAAAATATGGCAAAATATAATTTTAATAAATATTTTTGTTGTGTATTTAACAGTTAACAGGCTTCATGTTGCCGAAAAGAAAAGAGAGTAAAGTAAAACTGGATAAATTACTCTTGCTAAAAGGGAAAGGTGTGAAGTTAGGCAGGCCTTGATGTGATGACAAATTAGGCTCGTCAGTCTGTGTTACCTCAACTGTATATGGTAAATAGAAGCATTGTGCAGAGTTATTTGTGACCTGCATGGTTCTTTACACACGTACCATGATGGGAATTTTATTTCTGCCAGACTCTGACACAATATTATCGCATGGTGTAATGCATCTTTTAAAACATATACACTTTATCTCTATGGACATGTTTGTTATTCCAAAAAACTTTATAGTCAGGGTATTTTGTAATAGATACTGTTACGAGACTATAAGGATGGCTGAACTTCTCAGCTGTTTAAATTATATATAACGAAAATCTGAAATCATAACCAAGATCCCCAAAATTTGTTTTAAACACCTGGTAGACATGGGTGAGTCAGGAAACAGAAGCAGTAGTCAGGTAGGAAGAAGATTACTAATAATGTGGTATCACTGAAGCCAGGAGAATAGGCTTTTTTAAATTTTTTTTTTTTAATAATTTTTACTTATTTTTGAGAGACAGAGACAGCGTGAGCAGGGGAGGGGCAGAGAGAGAGGGAGACACAGAATCCTAAGACAGGCTCCAGGCTCTGAGCTGTCAGCACAGAGCCCAACATGGGGCTCGAACCCACGAACCGTGAGATCATGACCAGAGCTGAAGCCGACGCTTAACCGACTGAGCCACCCAGGCGCCCCAGAATAGGCTTTTTAAAAAAGGAAGAAGTGATCGACTTTATCACTTTTGGGAGGTCAGTTAAGGTGAGCACTGAAATAACCTTTGCATTTTGCAACAAGAAAGTCATTGACCTCAGCAAAAATGGTTATGGTATAGTGCTGAAGGTGGAAGTCAGATTAGAACAGAAAGTGAGAAATTGGAGATAACACATATAGACAGTGCTTTTGGAAAATTTAGCCGTGAAAGGGAGGAGGAAGAACAAGAACTAAAAGGTCTGAGAAGGAGAGGTTGATGTGTTGCACTCGCTTTTTCAGTCAGAGAGTTGCGCGTGGCATACACTGATGAAAAGGAGCCAGTGCCACAGTGGAGATTGAGAACACGAGAAAAGTTAGTAAGTAAAGGAGTAAGTTTTCTAAGTAAAAAAAAAAAAAAAAGATGGTATCTAAAACATAGGTGAGAGATTGGCTGTCGACAGGAGGAGAGGATTTGTCAGCTGTAGGGGCGTGAAGTGGAGAGAACTTCCGAGGGACGGCCTGTCTGCAGGCGGTCTTCTATGTCAGGGCAATCGGAGGAGGCTATCTGCTGAGAATGGAAGGGAAAGAGGAGACAGAGAAATCTGAGATCTGGAAAAAGTGAAAGAAACGTAAAATAATCTCTGCAGAAAATGGAAAAGCAAGAGGAAAAGGAAAGCATGGTAAGATTGTCATGTAATGCTAAGGGACCCCTTGAGATTGTCCATCTTTCTCTAATGCTGGAATCTGGGAGACAAAATCGGTATTAGATTTTTCTCCTTAGCTGGTGATGTTTCATTAAGTTAGAATCAAGATTGCAGAATAGGTGTCTAGCTTCCTCTCTGGTGATGTCACTAATGCCTAGAGTATGGGCGGCAGGTAGGGAGAAAGGAACTAGATAGAGCACTGTCATCCTTCCCTATTTTACAGCCACTACTGCAGGTACCTCCTATCAAGACTGCTGAAAACCTGGTGAAATTGTCATTCAAATCCCCTACATCAGTAAACATCACTGATCTCAAGTTGCTGCTACTACTACTAGATAACTAATATATTATCCATGTCTGCTTGAAATGGAAGGTGTTGTATATGGCTGACTTCCAAATCTATTACTTGAGCAACCTCACCATTTCTTCAACCAAAAGCTTTATTATATCAGTATTTACTATATGTTAGAAACTACACTAGGCATTGGAGATACAAAAGTAAATAATAGAGATGTGGTACCTGACCTGTATTCATAGAGGATACAGATCCAGACAGTTTGCATAGAATGTGGTAAGTGTTTCGATACAGGGAGATGCAAGGTGCTTTGGGCACACCTGTGAGCTCACATTACTCCAAGTTGAGAAGGTTAGAGATACTTTCCATGGGAAGGTTTATTAAAATCGGCTTCTAAAGGATTAGTGGGAGTTAACAAAGGACGGAAGGAGGGGGTGGTGCTGTGAGAATTGGTGTTGGAAGGGTAGTCACCAGATAGATGAGTCCAGATCTTCTGAACTGTGTTGTTCAGAGCAATGAATAGTCATCAGAGGACTTTTTAAACGGTAATGTTGTGGACACCTGGGTGGCTGAGTCGGTTAAGCGTCCGACTTTGGCTCAGGTCATATTCTCACAGTTCATGGTTTGAGCCTCGCATTGGGCTCTGTGCTAAATGTTGCTCAGAGCCTGGGGCCTGCTTCCCATTCTGTGTCTCCTCCTCTCTCTGCCCTTCCTCCGCTCATGCTCTGTCTGTCTCTCAAAAATAAATAAATGTAAAGAAAAAAATAAAAAGGGGGTAGTGCTGTGATCACATTTTGCGTTTAGCAGTTTCCCTGCAGTTGCAAAGAATGGAGTAGGCAAAATAGTGCTAGAAGTTGGGATACTGACGAGGCTTTTCCCAGCAATTCAGACAATTGTTTTGATCTCTGAAGCTAGTAGGGCTCACATTTGACCCTCTCTCACCCCACTTTAAAACTTCTTTTTCCAGATAGTTAGTTGAGGTATAGGATATAGAAGTCAAGAGCTTTCCCCTCAGCACTAACAGGGAAAGGAACTTGACCTCAAATAGCTTGTGCTCTTTAAGTTTCCCAGGAAGATTATTAGTCACCCCTGCCTTCATCCTACCTCAAATACTGTTTTGTTAGCATCCCATTTTGTCAGAAAAGAGCCACCGAGAGAGATTTGATTTCAGGAAAATCTGTTATTGAGGTATAATTGAAATACAACAAACTACAGATACTAAGTGTACAATTTGATAAGTTTGACATATAGGTATCTGTGAAATCATCACCACAATCAAGATCATGAACCCATTCGTCACTCTTCACTGCCCCTTCGTGGTCCCTGGCTCTTACTGTCCTTCCCTTCCCGTCCCTTCCCCCCAGGCAACCACTGACCCATTGTCTTTCACTATACATTAGTGATAAAAGTTTGCATATTTCATAATTTTATGCCAATACTGTACTTCCTTGATTACCTCAGTTTTTAATAATTCTTGAAATGAGGCAGTACTAGCCCTTCAACTTGTTCTTTTTCAAAGTGATTTTGGCTAGTCTAGATTCTTTGCATTTCCAGATGAAACTTAGGGTCATTTTGTCAGTTTCTTTAAAAAGCCTGTTGTGGTTTTGACTGGTACTGCATTTGGGGAGAATCAACATCTTTATGATATTGAGTCTTCAAACCCACAGACCTGGTATCTCCATTTCTTTCGGTTCTCTCTAATTTCAACAGTTTTAGTAGTTTTGATGCATAAGTATTTCACTTTTTGTTAATTTATCACGAAGTGTTTCATCTTTGGATGCTATTGTAAGTAATACTGATTTTAGTTTTGTAATTAGTCATCAATAGTATATTAATAACATTAATATAGTAGTCATTAATAGTATATAAAAATGCAGTTGATTTTGTATATGGGTTGTTTTGTCCTGCAACATTCCTAAAGTTAGTTACTAGTTTTAGTAGTCTGTTGGGAGATTCCATAGAATTTTCTACATAGACGATCATGTCACCTACAAACAAAAACAGTTTTACTTCTTTTTTCTAAAATGGATGCTTCTCATTTTTGGAAGAATTGGTATTACTCTTTTTTCTTAAATGTTTGGCAGAATTTACTAGTGTAACCCTCTAGTGCCTGGGAGTTTCTTTGTGGGAGGTAATCAGTAAAGTCTGATATTAGCACTTGTGTGTTTTCACTGTTTATTTTTCTGATCACTCTGGTTACAGATTTATCAATTGTGTTGATCACAGAAAATTAGCTTTTGATTTCTCTTCTTTTTCTGTTTTCCATGTCATTTGTTCCTGCTCTTTTTCTTCCCTCTGACTTAACTTTGAATTTAATTTGCTTTTTAAAAAATAACTGACTGAGCCACCCAGGTGCCCCTAAAGTTTAAGTGTCCGGCTTCAGCTCAGGTCATGATCTCACGGTTTGGGGTTCAAGCCCCCCATCAGGCTCTGTGCTGACAGCTCAGAGCCTGGAGCCTGTCTTTGGATTCTGTATCTCCCCCTCTCTCTCTCTGACCCGCCCCTGCTTGCACTGTCTCTGTCTCTCAAAAAAATTTTTTTAATTAAACATTTTAAAAGTTTCATAAATTCTTTAAAAAAAGAAATAAACCTTATTTTTTTGGAGCATTTTTAGGTTCACAATAAAATTGAGCAGAAGGTACAGAGATTTCCATATACCTTTTGTGTTCACCTTAGGGTTTTTTTTTTTATCCTTTTTAAAGTTTTTATTTAAATTCCAGTTAACATACAGTATACTAGTTTCAGGTGTAGAATTTAGAGATTTCACTGCTTACATGAAACACCTGGTACTCATCACAATGTGTCCTCCTTAATCCCCATCCGCTGTTTCACCCATCCCCCACCAAAGTCCTCTCTGTGTCTTTTTTCTACCTATGTTCGTTGGTTTTGTTGTTTAAATTCCACATATAAGTGAAATTGATTGGTATTTGTCTTTCTCTGACTTATTTCACTTTAGCATAATACTCTAGTTTCTTAAGGTGAAAGTACAAAACTCATTTACTTTAAGGCCTGCTTTCCCTGTACAGGTCTCTCAGTACTATAAATTCCTCTATAAGTACAGCTTTTGCTAAGGCGCCACCGAAGAGGATCCTTTCTTTCCTGTCAGTCAGACAGAGCCTTTCTGGTAGTGTCATTTTCGGTCTGCTAAAATAAGAACTGTAAAGGCAGTGTCTGTAGCAATAAAGGAGAAAGTTTAAATTCACAACTTCATTTCATATGCATTTTCCAGGCTCATACCAAGTGGAGAAGGAAGATGTCACTTATTTTGATTTGGGAAAATATCGGACAGAGCCCTCTTATTGATTTCTTACTACAAGTAATTCTTTGCTTTTCTCACTGTAAAGACCTATCCGGTTAATGCTCTGTGTTTAATGAAGGGGACATATTACTAAGAAACTAGTTTGATCAAGAATCGTTTGAGCAGTATCTCTTTTTGCCTCAAATGCTCCCATTTGTGCAGTTGTGAATAAAAGTTAAGGTGGTGTGCCAGATTGCCCAGACTATTTAAATCTGCTTCTGAAGAAAAAGTATATTACATTAGATCATACCTTTAAATTTCAGCCATTCTGCAGAAACCTGCCTTCACTCAGTTTTAGAATAGTCTTTTAGTGCCAGTATAAACCAACATCAGGGATCCACAGAAATAATAGTTAACTTTTATTAAATTTTTTACCATGGGTCAGGACCTATGTTAAATATTTTGCATGGATTATCTTAATGATGCAGCAAAACCTTATGAAATCTAAGCATTTTTCTTCCTATTTGACAGATAAGGAAACAGATTTGGGTAGAAACCAGTGTAACGTCCACAATTAAGTAGTAGAGTTGGAACTCCAGCCCAGCCTCCAGGGACATGAAGCCGGTTGTGCCCCTTTCTCCTGGACCTCTGTTTGAAGCAGCAGCTTGTAGCGGCCATGAAATGATAGGGTTCTGAACTACTTGATTCAGAGTATGACTTGATGAGTTGACCAAACCAAGATAACTGAGTAATATAGTAGTTGAGAAGATAAACTCTTTCAGACATTTTGCCACTCTCAAATCTGAACTTTCCTTAAGAAAGAAGGAGCAAGTACTGCATTGGGGGCAACGTGGTGGTTTAGAAAGAGATTGAATATAGACCTCACTCATTAGTACATTAAACAGTTAACCTCTTTTCGCTTCAGACTTTTCATTTATGAAATGGAGATTTGCTCCTTTTAGGATGGTGTAAAGTGTAGCACAGTGCCCATGTCCGCTGGTCAGTAGAGAGGCTGGTTCCACTTTTAGTTTAGTCCTTTAATTATCCGATTAATGTCTGCTCCCCACACCAGATAGTAAGCTCCATGGAGTCAGAAGCTATGTCGGATTTCGTTCGCCTCTGTCTTTTCCATACACAGTGTTTGCCATATAGCAGGGCGTCAGCAAATGTTCAACGAAGGAAATGATTCTTAGTAGTAGTGCTAACTACCTTGTGATAATGGTATCTGCTCCCATCAAAATAGGGATGCTTTCCTTAAAGTAAAATCTCAGTATTTGAACTTACCAGTCTTTTTGTGGCCACATCTTAACGTTATGCTGATTGAACCCCGTAGAAATAGAGCACAGTAACATTTCATTACATTCAGCATTATTGTCTGTTGTTTCCAGTTTGGCTGATCATGACTGAATTACCACCATACTACATATGTGCTGTTGCACAGAATTTAATTTCAACTTCTTGATTACTTATTTCACTTTGCAGGAAATGTGATTGTTTCATGAAACTCAGGCTTTTAAGAAAGGAAAAATACTGGGTATCTCATGTCCCATCTTCCATCTACCATCCATCTAAATATCATTTTCATTTGGCTTCTCTTATAAGGGAGAAGATGTCAACCGGACACTAGAAGGTGGAAGGAAGCCTCTTCATTATGCAGCAGATTGTGGGCAGCTTGAAATCCTGGAATTTCTGCTGCTGAAAGGAGCAGATATTAATGTATGTAAAGAACGTTGTCATTCTAGAAAAAAAAAAACCTGTTGTATGTTTTGGGTAATTGTTTCCTGTCATCTTGTAAAACAGAAATATAGTCTGAAATTATACCAAATTTCCTGTAACTTAGAAATATATAGTTGGCTTTTTTTTAAAATAAGTTGAACAAAAAGACTTTCTTAAATTGATAAAAATGAAGTATCCTAACTCAGTTTTAAGTTCTCAAGCAACTAAGGAGTTAACACTGTCACTGTCTCTAGGTAGCAGACGGCTATCATGCAATGAATAAATCCAAACTGGAGTTTTGGACAAAGGTTGGTAGGCAGATGGTCAGACAAGAGCAGTCATCTCCTGGCTCTTGCCTCTCACAGCTTCTCAGGGTTTGGGTAAAATGTTTAGCCATGACAGCTAAGTGAGGTGAACTTTACGCATTTCAGGGGACACTTTGTCAGTTGGCCCCAATGTGACTGTCTTTTCCCTCTTCATTGACTATTTTCTACCCCCCTTCTTCCTTTCCTGAACCTCATTCACATTCCTACAACATTGTGAGGACTTGGGGCTCAGAGAGGGTAAGTAACTAGTCAGCATAGTGTGAGTGACAGAGCCGAGGTTGGAGCTGAGGTCAAAGCCCTGCGCCCTCACACAAGGAGACTCTGCTTGTGGGCTTGGGCTCTACGTGGCTGGAAACTTATAGCTCTGAAGTGATTTTATATCACAGGGCAAAGAGGTAAACACTGATGTTCTCTAATTAAATCTAAGCGGAAGGAAGAAATGAAAAATAAAGTGTTTTTTTAATCTATTTCACAGGCTCCGGATAAACATCATATTACCCCTCTTCTGTCTGCTGTCTATGAAGGTCATGTTTCCTGTGTGAAATTGCTTCTGTCAAAGGTGAGGTCAATTGCTAATTATTTTATTAAAGTTTTTATTTAAAATTCCAGTTAATGTACAGTGTTACATTAGTTTCAGGTGTACAACATAGTGACTCATGTATCACCTAGTGCTCATCATAACAAGTGCCCTCCTTAATACCCATCCTTATGTAGCCCACCCCCTCCCTTCTGGTAACCACCAGTTTGTTCTCTCTAGTTAAGAGTCTGTTTCTTGGTTTGTATTTTTCTTTCCCTCTTTGGTCATTTGTTTCTTAAATTCCACAGATGTGTGAAATCATATGGTATTTATCCTTCTCTCATTTTGCTTAGCATAAAACTCCATGTAGTTACAGATGGCAATTTCATTCTTTTTTTATGGCTGAGTAATATTCCATTGTCTATACATCTTCTCTATTCGTTAGTCACTAGACACTTGAGCTATTTCCATAATTTGGCTGTGGGAGATAATGCTACTGTAAACATCGGGTGCATGTATCCCTTTGAGTTAGTGTATTTGTATTCTTTCAGTATAAACCTAGTAGTGCAATTGCTGGTTCATTGGCTCGTTCCGTTTTTTAACTTTTGGAGGAACTTCCATACTGTTTTCCAAAGTGGCTGCACCAATTTGCATTTCCACCAACAGTGCAAAAGGGTTCCCAACACGTGTTTTTCTTGTGTTGTTGATTTTAGCCATTCTCACAGGTGTAAGGTGATATCTCATTGTAGTTTTGATTTGCATTTCCATGATGATCAGTGATGTTGAAAATCTTTTCAGATGTCTGTTGGCCATCTGGATGTCATCTTTGGAAGAATGTTCATGTCTTCTGCCCAATTTTAGTCAGATGATTCATTTTTTGGTTTTTAAGTTTTGGAAGTTCTTTATGTATTTTGGATACTAACCCTTTGTCAGATAAGTCATTTGCAAATAACTTCTTCCATGCTGTAGATTTCCTTTTAGTTTTGTTGATGGTTTCCTTCATTGTGAAGAAGCTTTTCATTTTGAAGAAGTCCCAGTAGTTTATTTTTACTTTGCCTAAGGAGACATAAAAGGAAAGAATTTGCTTCAGGTAATATCAAAGAATTTACTTACCGTGTTCTCTTTAGGATTTTTATGATTTCAGGTCTCAAATTTTCATCGATTTTGAATTTATTTTTGTGTGTGGTCTAAGAAAGTAGTCAGTTTCATTCTTTTGTATGTTGTTGTCCAGTTTTTCCAACATAATTTTGTTGAAGAGACTTTTTCCCATTGGATATTCTTTCCAGCTTTATAAAAAATTAATTGACCATATAATTGTAGGTTCATTTGTGGGCTTTCTGTTCTGTTCCATTGATCTATGCGTCTGCTTTTGTGCCAGTACCATACCATTTTCATTACCACACCTTTGTCCTAAAACTTGAAATCCAGAATTGTGATACCTCCAGCTTCGTTTTTCAAGGGTGCTTTGGCTCTTCGGGGTCTTTCGTGGTTCACAAACTGTTACCAGTTCATGACGGATGAGAAGGTTGGGCTAGAGTAAATCAACCTCCTTCATCAAGAGTGTCTTGCTAGGAAAAAACAAGTTAGCTGAAGTAAGCAGTGGACTTACTGATGTAGAAAATGTTCTGGACTCCTAACCGTTTGCAGACTGCCACCAGGTTTGCATACCACACTTTAAGTACCCCTTGTATGACATGGGTGAGCCCCATTTTCTGTAGTACATACTGAGTGAGATTATTAGTAGAGGCAGTTCGCTGTAAGTAAGAGCCCTCCAAGATATCTGGTGTCTTGATGTACGTGAGGTCCTGGTAGATTTGGAAATTTCTGGTGTTTTCTCTGAGATGGAGTTTAGAATCCAGCTTTCACAAACCAGTCAGTTGCAGCATTTCTAGCCGTATTAGATGGAATCTGTGGGTTTGGGACGACAAGAAATCTTTGTAAAATAAGGCACCAGTACTAATTCTAAGCTTATCATTTCATGGCGTGGCCTGGAAAATGGCTCTTTGTAGCAATTCGTTTGGGATTTTAAAATAAGTCCTATTGAAGGAAGAAAGAAAAATTAAATGAGTAAATTTGTATATAAAGCATTTTGCCATAGTGCCTAACATATAAATGCTCAATAAATAGTAGCTATTATTTTAACTAAGACTGAAGAGGATTTTCTGCCTCATAGAGATAGCTTTAGTAAGATCTAGAAAAAATTGGGAAAGAAGGTTAGCACGTTTGTCTCTTAACATTTTGTTAATTTTTTTAATTTACCCATAGCTGCATGTTAAACACAATTATTGAATTTTCTTTAAGTGTGTGGTTGTACTGGTTTGGGGTTGGGTTTTTATTTTGGAGAAGGGGATAAATATTAATAGCAATTTTTAGATACTATACCTTGATATGAATTGTATTGATATGTATGTATTGATATGAATAATGTGGTTCTCCCAAAGCCGAAACAAACGGAAGTATTCTTGGTTACTGTAGTGGACCTAGAATCCGTCGTAGGATGTGCTCCCCAAGATTTCCAGTCACTGTGTCTCACTCCTCACTGTCCATCCCTCCCTCACACCCACGACAAGATTTCTGTTTTCAGTACCTTTGAAAACTACTGCATAATTTCATCCCTAGGAGAATATTTTTGCTTACTGTAGTCAAAACAGTTTGTCACAGACTGCAGGTATTGATTTACAGTGTGTTAAAGATGAATGTAATTCCAACATTTTATTAGTTGGAACTCTTCCCACCAGAGGTAGCTAACCCAAGTTCAGATAGGCTTCAACAGTGAAGAGATCTTGCTGACTCACATAACTCTACCATCGAGGCACACAGCCCGGCCCGGGCTTAAGCCACATTACCAGGATCTGATTTCTCTACCTCTCAGCTCTGTTCCTCAGCGTGGACTTAATATAATGCCCGTGGCCTCAATGTATCTGCTAAATATATAGTAAAAGAAACAATAAGATTACCATCTTGTATATTTGAAAATTGCCAAGAGTAAATCATAAAAGTTCTCATCACAAAGTAATTCCTGTGAGGTGGGATAGATATTAACTAAACTTATTGTGATAATCACTTTGTAATCTGTGCATGTATCACATCATTGTCATGTACACCTTAAACTAATACAAGTGTCACTTATGCCCAGAAACTAAATTCATAGTCCAGAATAAAAGATAAAACAAGTTTCATCCTCCACTTTCCCCGTCTTTCCCTGATATTTTTCTACCCAGCTAAGGTTTTGTTCTCTGAAAATAAAAACCTCCATGCGGTCCTTTTCAGCTTAGGCTCTATCTGATGTTTATTAAATGAGATGCTCCTAAGCATGCTCCTCCTTAGCCATATCTCAGACTCTGTATTTCTTTCTGGGAAGTTTCTCTTTCCTTACAGGACAAACAAAAAGCAATTATTGTCATGCCGGAGAATGCCTAAAACCACCGCTGTTCTGTATTCCTTATTCCCCAAGCCTGATGCCCCAGGCCATTGAGACAGGACTCTAAGATCCCATTGTTAAAGAAAGAACCTTTTGGCTTGATGTGTGTGGGCAGAGGCCCTGATACGGTTTCTTAGAAGGGTCTCTCTAATTATGTACACTTCTCCTCAATTACTGGTTGTAAGTTGAGTTGTTTGACTTTTAACTAGCTTTTTTAATGTTGTTTTAACTTGTAACTGTATTACTGTTATTTTTTTTGAGTCTTGACTTTTGGAGCAAAGTGACATTCAGAGGTGGCTTTGTTGATGGCAGATCAGTTGTACCCATGCAGAGGTGTTATTTTAGATGAAAGGGGTTTTTTACCTTTATGAAAGCAGCATAGGAAAATTTAGTTCTGCTTTTTCAAAATTACTTTTTTATTATTGCATAAGGTTCTTCAATGGATACCCTGTCGTTTTGTTAGCCAGATTTTTTTTTTAATTGATTGTGCTCTCTCAGAAATCCTTAGCTGCTAAAATAAGGCTATTATTCCAGTGCATTTTTTTGGTTACGATCAATGTTTGTATTATGTAATCTGGTTCTGCCTCTTATGAAAAGTTAGAATCCTTATGGATTATTATGAATTTGTTTAAAAGTACTTAGTTTGCGCAGTTTACCAAATTGACATTTTTAATTTATTATCTAGCTGGTATATCATTAGTAGGAAAAAAACAAAGAAAGCTAAAAACTCAGTCTGATCACAACTAATAAGGAAATAAAAAGAAAAACCACTAAAACAAGAGGGTTACTAGAATGATATCAAATCAGTAAGTGATAGCATATCACATAGTTTGGACATGTTTTTGTTTCTCATTTAGTACAGTAGAAGATGAACTTTTTACAACACAAGTGGGAATTTGAGACATTTAATCCTTGATTGTCCATAGAGTAAAAGAAAAAAACTTTTACAGGGATTAGCTATGAGAAGTTTAACATGCATATCTCTGTACATAAAAATTATTTGGCCTGATTTTTATTTTTGAGCTAGAAATTAAAAAAAAAAGAGGAGAGCTCAGTACACATGGGACTTCCACCTCAAAATCGAGGCCTGAGCACATGATATGGTACAGGGTTCAGTGGAGAAGACGTTATAACGAGTCCTTCAGACACAGAAAGCAGAGGGGATGGCATTGAAGAGGAAAGCATTCCCCGCCACGAGCAAGAGAGTGTTAGTGCAAAAGGTAGGAGCTGATGCAAGGCGGCTCCAAGCCCTGGGGTGCTTAGTACCCTGAACAAGAAACAAGTGAAGACTGGATACATTTCATAAACCCAAAGAGAAAAACTGAGATGCAAGAAGGATTGTAATCAAGAAATTAGTATGTGAAAAAAATCTAAATGAATATTAAAATACAAAACAAACAATAAAGTTAAAAAAGTAAGCTAGGAAAACAAAAAAGCTAGGGGCCCCTGGGTGATTGTCGGTTAAGCATCCTGCTTCAGCTCAGGTCATGATCTGACGGTTCATGTTTGAGCCCCGTGTCATCCCCTATGCTGACAGCTCAGCCTGGAGTCTGCTTCACATTCTGTATCTCTGTCCCTCTTTGCCTTCCCCTGTTCACAGCCTCTCTCAAAAATATTTTTTAAAAAAAATTTTTAAAGCTAAAACTACAGAATTGCTAAATACGAAGACGGAAGGTTGTGATCAAAGGTCCTAGTCCGTTCACAACATCCAGAGCACACGGAAAACATTATGTAAACTGCTGAGAAGAGACAAGGGAGCAGAAGCAGGTGACACAGGTGACAATGCAGGCTCAAGAAGCATCCTGAGAAATGTAGCAGGAGCAGAGGAGCAAGAAGCCCAAGCCCGCGTGTGAAACACACGTCCAGGATAGAGAAGTGGCAGCCAGCCAGCACAAGTCAGCAAAATAGACTCCAACCTGTGTGTATCAAGCAAAACAGACTGTTTAAGGATGTATCGTTTTGAATGATTATCTTAGTTGAATAAAGGTTTTTGTTTTTTGTATCTTTAAATGTGACACAAAAATATCCTATGGTCCAGAGGTTGGCAGACTTTTTCTTAAATTAGGGTCATGTGTGACTTTGAAGACCATGCGGTTGCTGGCATGACTTTGCCACTCTAAAGCTGCCATAGACAAACTAGAACAAATACTGAGATTTGTGTGGAATCACAATGACCCTGACTAGCCAAAGCAGGCTTGAGAAAAAACAAAGCTGGAGGCATTGCAGTCTCTAATTTCAAGATGCATACTACAGGGCTGTAATAAAACAGTATGATGTTGGCCCAGAAATAAACACTTTCTGTTCAGTGGACTAGAATAGAGCCCAGAAATAAACTTATGCTTTTTATGGTTAACCTTTGACATTGACCTTAGCAACATTTTCTAAGGCAAGGAAAAGAAAAGAAAAAAATAGACTATTGGGACAAGAAAAGACAGTATTACGAAATGAAGAGGCAACCTACTAAATGATTTACAAATGATACATTCAATAAGGGGTTAATACCCAAAATATATAAACTTACAACTCAACACCAAGAAAACCCACAAATAATCAAATAGACACTTTTCCAAAGAGCACATATAAATGGCCAATAGACACATGAAAAGATGCCCAACATCATGAATCATTAGAGAAATGTAAATCAAAACCACAGTGAGATAATACCTTACACCGGTCAGAATGGCTAGTGTCGAAAAGATAAGGAATAACAAACGTCAAGGATGTTGATAACAAGTAGCCGTTGTTATTGGTATAGCCAATAACATAAATCGGTATAGCCCTTGTAGAAAACAGTGTAGAAATTTTTTTAAGAAATTAAAAGTAGAAACATCATATAATATAACAATTCCACTATTGCATATTTACCCAAAGAAAACCAGTATACGAATACAAAAAGGTTTATGCACTCCTGGGTTTATTGCAGCAATCTAGAGTCCATAGGTATATGAGTGGATAAAAAGGAGATACACACACACACACACACACACACACACTGTGGAATATTACTCAGCCATGAAAAAGTATGTGATCTTGCCATTTACTACAGCAGGGATGGGTCTAGTGGGTATTATGCTAAGTGACATCAGAGAAAGACAAATACCATATGATTTCACTTATAAATGGAATCTAAAAAGCAGAAACAATCATAATCACAGAGAACAAACTCGTAGTTGCCAGAGAGGAGGGAAAAGGAGGGTGGGCAAAGTGGGTGAAGGGGAGTGGTTGGTGCAGGCTGCCAGTTATGGAATGTGTAAGTCACAGGGATGAAAGGTAGAGCACAGGATTAGAGGCAGTTTCATTGTCTTAGGGTTCTCTGGTGGCAGGTGTAGCTACTGCACTTGTGCTGAGCGTGCAGTAATGCACAGCGTCCTTGCTGTGCACCTGAACCCACTGTAACATTGTTACGTCAACTGCAGTTCCAAAATGCTGGCCTGGACGGCACAGAAATGAACAAGCACGGCTGCACTCTGGTAAAACTTGACTTACAAAAACCAGCATCTGGCTCATAGTTTGCTAACTGCTCTTCTAGTTCATGAATAATTTGGAATTTTAGTGCACATCATTTTAAGGCTCTGGCCCTCAGCTGGAAAATGATCCCTCCTAAATGATGCAAGTTAAGAATGTATTTGTCATTCTGAATGGTTTTATTCAGCTCCACAAGTGGTTATTTGTTGAAAAGTTTTATCAATTAGTGTAACCAGACAAGAGCTTACAGGACAGTGATCTGGAATTTTCAGTTTATTCCTGATCAAAATCTCCTATGCCTGAGTAATAGCATCATTTCATGAACACATTGTTTAGAAGGTTAGTCATGAAGTGATACTCTTAAAATATTAGCCAGTAGACTGTAAGTCCAAAATTAATTTCTTTTTCACAGCTGCCTTTATTTTGATATAATAAAATTGGTATCTTACATCTAGTTTGATTAAAGATACAATTCTCTGAGAGAAGTCTGTTAGACATTTCCTACAATATTTTTATGTACTTTCTGACATCTGTCAACATTTCTATGTTAATACTAAAATTCCTTATAAATTATGCAATGCCTTATAATTTATATATTGATAATTGGATTTTAAGAAGTATCTTTGTTTCCTAATCTTAGCTAAGGAAAACCATTTTGAAATAAACCAATGTGGGGAAAGGGGAAATATTTAAATGTTAACATCTTTAGATGAGGAAGAGAAAGTTTGGGGCACATGGATGGCTTAATCCTTTAGGCATCTGACTTTGGCTCAGGTCATGATCTCACTGACCATGAGTTCAAGCCCCACATCAGGCTCTGTGCAGACATGCTCTGTGGAGCCTGCTTCAGATTCTGTGTCTCCCTCTCTCTGCCCTCCCCTACTCATACTCTGTCTCTCTCTCTCAAAAATAAACATTGGAAAAAAAATTTTTTTAAAAAGATGTTAAGTTTGCAGCAATGTAGAATGTAGACAGATAAGCTGTGTCCTTTACTCTGGTGTGTGCTCATATTGTCCTCAGCTAAGTCTGTGGTGCTATTAAGAATATAAGTATAAGCTCCTACTAAAAATGACCAACTTCCTGTGAGAACAAGAGTTCTTTTTAAATACACAGAAAAAGTTGTACCCTAGCATGTGAGATTGAAAATCTTGTGAATTGAAAATTTGGTGAAAGTTTTAAAACACTGTAATCACTGTTTTATTCCTAGATTACAAACTTCCAGCGTACTTAAATTATTATTATAAACTGTCATTTGTTATTTGTGATATTCAGCACATTAAGCTGTAACTGAGCGGAAGAAATCCAAAGAAACTTTGACTTGGTTTTCCATTATTTCTCTGCTTCACATGGTGTCAAAGTAGTTACCTGCTTAGCAAGTCTATTGTAACTGTACAACAGAATAGGTAATGGTTGATTGTGCGACACTAATTTTAGTGACTCTCAGCTGTTGAAGACAACTCTAAGTTCCTTGCTTCTGTTTGAGCAGGATAAATGAGTGAGATACAGACAAAAAGGTTTACTCAGCTACCTTTCCTCTTCTAAAAAGGAAGGCAAACTAACGTTTTAGAGTAAAAAATACTAAAACTCAGTCTAAGAAAATGTAGAACATTGATGTTTTTGCTAAACATACTTGTGTTCTATTTAAATATGAAGCAGTCAGTTAATGATAAAAATGGAATACCCCTCCTCACATACCAGCATTGTCAAGTCCCCCAAGCGTCTGCAGTACAGACTTTGCTGCTAGAACTGAGAATCAAGTGCGAAGATACAAAGATTGGCAGGTCACCCTTCTCGGCATAACCAAGTAGGTGCTTGCAGGTGGAGCCATTTTGCCCTCTAATCTCTCACTGGCCATCGCCTGAAAACCTAGACGGCTCTGCATATGCTCAGGCGCAGATTGTAGGATTGCTCGGAACCCCAAAGTTCTGTTCCATCTAATAGAGGCACGTTTGGTTTTAAAAACATTTCAGGACCAGTGACCCTCAGTGAACTCAGCAACGCCTTTCTGACTTGCTTTAAGAAGAAACTGCATTGTCAGAATTGATCCAGCTGCACATGTTACCACTTAAAAAAGGAAGAAACCAGTTGTTACCCTGTGTCCCGGAATCTCATACTCAAATGGACCCACTGGAAGCTTGCAGTCTCAAACCATTTCAATCTTTTAGTCTGGAGTCACTATTAAGTGGTTCCAGTCAGTGACCTACTTACCAGGTGCTGTGGTGCCACACACCACCCCCGAGTTCAGTTCACAGTTCTGCCTCTTCATCTCTTTGTGGTTTTGAGCAAGTTCCTTAACCTGTAATCCTAAGCTTTCTCTTCTGCGGCACAGAGCCAGGATAGTCGGCCCCCGCCCCCCTCCTCCAGAGTATTGCTTTCACGGTTTTAGTTACCCTTGGTCAACTACGGTCCGGATTCAGATGATCCTCCTCGGACCATCCTCAGAAGGTCGTTCGTAGCCTAACGCGGTGTGACAGCGCCTGCGCCATCCACCCCTTGCATCTCCTCGCGTAGGCATCTTATCTCCATCACCACATTTAAAGTGAGGACGTACACCTCTTCCTTTCACTGGAGCACTTAGAGGCCAGTATAGGGTGATCAGTTGGCCTACTTTAATATTGTTATGTTTCAGGGGGCCTGGAGGATGGGGAGAGAGGGTCACCGCCCGTCAGTGAACAGTCAGAACACATATAGCATCATCCGTCAGTTAAGTTTGCCATCTTTACCTGGGCACAGTTCATGGTGTGCCAAAACAGTGGGAACAGCGATCACTGATGCCAGATCACCAAAATATAAGAAATGAAAAAGTTTGAAATATTCTAAGAATTACCAAAATGTGACATAGAGACAGGAAATGAGCAAGTGCTGTTAGAAAAATGGCACTGATAAACCTGCTTGAGCCAGGGTTCCCACAGACCTTTACTTTGTTAAACAAAAACACTACCTGCAAAGCACAAGAAAGCAAAACACACTAAATTGAGCTGTGCCTGTCCTTAGCTGGCTGGTTACATTTGCATGTGTGATCCTTTCCTCTGTTCCCTCAATTATGAAAATATGCGAGAACCAGCCTCTTGTTCTCTTTAACGCCCCAGGATAGGAGTTGACCAACAGTTTCTACAAAGGACCGATAATAAATACTTGAGGCTTTGCAGATCACACAGTCTCCGTTCCAGTCCCCAGCTCTGCCCAAACGTTGTAGCACAAAAGTGGCTGTTATCAACATGTTAAAAAAAAAAACAATGAGCATGACTGTGTTCTAGTAAAACTTTGTTTTTTGTGTTTGTTGAATAGACTTAGGAATTGGTTATCTGAAAATGTTCTTTAGCTTGAAAGTGTTCAACAGATGACGCAGTACATACGGTTGTACAGGATTTTTCATTTTCCTGCAGTAGATGACACAGAAATGTGGAGAATACCTAAAGTTCATAACTTATAGAATCTGAGTCTCATCCTAATATTTTTAGGGGAAAAGCCATAGGTCATTTTTTTTTAAGTTTATTTATTTATTTTGAGAGAGAGTGAGGGAACAGCAGATAGAATCCTAAGCCAGCTCTACACTGAGTGGCTCAAACCCACAAACGTTGAGACCATGACCCCAGCTGAAATCAAGAGCCAAGCACTCAACCAGCGGAGCCAACGCAGGCACCTCAGCCCTAGGCCGTTTTTAATTAAAGATAGTATGGAACACAAGAAGGCTCTAGTTTCCATAACTTGCTGATGGACTTTGGGCAAGTTTCTTAACCTCTCTGAGCTTAAATTAAATCTCTATTAAAAAGAAAACAGTGCCTACTTTACAAGGCTGCTTTGAGGATAAAATGAGATGATAGATCTGTAGTATTAGGTTAAAAATCAAAACCACTATAAAATATAAGAAACCTAACATTCACTGTGTATATAAGTTCTATAGTAATGGTAATATTTAAGTGTATATTCAAACAGTTGAAAGTGCCCAGGTTCTGAGCATTTTATCGTTCTACCATGAAACCATGAACAGATGCCTCAAATCACGAGCTAATTCCTGAAAAGCAGTATCCCAAGACCATTCCAAAAGGCATTGATCAATTGATCAGTCGATCACATTGATCAATTTAGAAGTATTTTACAGTCTTCTGACACAGTGATAAACTTTGGTGCATATATCCACAAGATGGTAGAAAAGATACGTGTGATTACTGAGGATGATTGATGTTACTAATGTTCATTTCCCTGTGACCCACGTGTAAATTTTTGTTGAGCGTCTGCTGTATCCCAGGCATCATCCTAGTAAAGATACAGAGATGAATATAACAAGAGCGCTGCCCTCATGGAGCCCAGCCTAACTGGGGGGTAGACAGGCCTGTTAACAGAATTAACAGACTCAGGTAAGAACCTTAAGAGAAGAGGACTTCAGCTGTAACAAAAACTACTACCAGGACTTCAACAAGAGAGTGACTCACAACAAGAGGTCTGAAGGGATGTCGTCCAGGGCTGGGCAGCTGGATAAGCTGTGTCATCAATGTCCCACACTCCCTTCTCCGCCATCTTCCCCATCAGTGGTCACAAGATGACTGCTGCACCTCTTGGCATTGTGTCTGCGTTTGGGGTGGGAACAAGAGGAAAGAGCTAAGGACTCCTTCCACCTGGGGCTCTACTGAGAAGGGAAAGCCCTCCGTGGGAAGGCCAAATTTGTGGCAGATGGCCCTCTGTAGCTCTGGGAGAGTCTGGGGATTCGGTTGCTTTTCCGTCTTGGAGCAGAGGAAAGCGAAGAGGAAGGGGGTGCACTGGACACTGGGTGGACCAAGCCACCGCCTCTACAGCAAGTGCCAGAGATAAAGAGGGGAAGGGAGAGCCAGCTGCCTGGGGCATTCCGGGTCGTCCCAGAGAACCTAACAGTTGAGTAAGTTAACTCGGGTGGTGAAAGGGGGAGGAGAAAGAATTTTTTTGTTCCTTTATATTTTGAGAGTCCTTAAGAGACATGGAATATCAGATAAAAGGAAATTTATTATATTCATTCAGGCATTCATTTTGTGTTTGATTCTCAGGAGCTTCATTTCCAGAAGTAAGTTGACTATTCAAATGATGGTTGCTAAATTTTTATCATTTTAGCTACATTGTAAACTATTCTATTCAAGGGCAGAGATAGCAGGACTTAACTTTATCTTTTTCTTTTCTTTTTTTTTTAAACATTCCCTGTATTCTTCAACTTACTATCAAGTAAAACTTGATTATCTAAACCTGTGACTGACTTTATGCTCAAGAGATTACTTGCAGTGCCTCAAAGCTTTATGTTCCCTAGGATGATTCAACGGCCTGCCTGTGTCCTTGGGCCACTTAACTTGGCCATAGCAACCATTTCCTTCTTCAGGAAACGTTCATTACCTGAATCATGCTCTAAATATAGGCAGATGAGTCTAGTCCTGATTCTAATCAGATGTCAGAACTGAAGGGTCTCCAGTGTTGAAATTACCTGAAAATAATTAAACATTTTTCTGTTGTGTCTAAAGAGCACCTTGTTCACAGTGGTAGTGCTTCGTCTATCTGCTTATAGTAATTTGTAATGATCAGTTTTGTCTCTTCTGGTCCCTTGGTATGTATGTATACTCCCTGTCTGTATCAATTAATTTAACAAACATTGGTTGATTGCCCTATTATTGATCCTGTGTGAGGCCTAGGGAGTTCAAAGACAAACTTGCTTCCTGCTTCAACATACTTAGTCTAGTGGAGAGAGACATAGACATGAAACAAGTGCATTGAAGTGTTGTGAGTGCTGTGGCAGGAATTTATTTGTGACATAGTAGGGATTTGAAGGAAGAAGAGGTCAAGTTTAGTCCTAGTGGGCAAGGGGATAGTGTGTTTTAAGGAAGAATGCTGTTCCAACTGCAGATGCCACGATTCACAACGTAGTTGTCATGTAGTTTATAAAGCATTTGACACTTGAGCTGAATCTTAAACACTTCTCTCTGGGAATCTACTAGAGGATTGGGGTACCATTCTAAAGAGAAGCAACGATTGTGAGAAAAGTCACAGGGACAGAGAGAGACCCTGAGAAATCAGGGTAAGGTAAAAAAACATTTTTTTTTGTTCATAGCTACAGCATTCATTATAAACGATTTAGCAAGAAATAGGACTAGAGAGGTAAGTAGTGAGCAGATTATGCCCTGTGTCATATTATTTTGATTCTCTTCCATGAGGATGCCATTAAGGCTCTTTTGGTAGGTGAGTAGTTGTATGATTAGACTTGAATTTTAACAAACATTACCCAAACAGATGTATGGAGTCTGAATTGAAATGGTGTAAGAAGTGAAAAAAAAAAAAAAGAAGGGAAATTAATGAATGTAGTGGTAGCAAGGACAGATGAGAAATGTTAACAATCGTCTCATCTAAAAACTTGGTGACTGATTATGTGGGATTCCTAACCAGAAGAATTACATGGTGTCCACACATTTCCCAGAAGATGATGGTGGTCTTGATCATGATAAAAAATACTGAAAAATGAGCAAGTCTATAAGAAAAGATTATAGTGGAAGCAAATGTAGGGGTGAACCAACTTCCACCAGATGATGACAGTAACCTGGGAAAAAGGACCTGTGTCCTTAAATGACATTACAGGATTGAGTGATCCTACCAGCCTTCATACTCCTGGCACTAAATTGTTTGAGAGAATAATTATACTGTTAAAACTTATGTAACACCCAAAGTGATCTACTCAGCACAATCCCAATCAAAATTCAGTGGTATTTCCCAGATACAAAGGAAACAATCCCAGCCTTTATATGTGGGTCCACAAAAGACTCCCAATAGCCAAAGCACTCTTGAGAAAGAAGAATAGAGCCAAAGGCCTCACACTTCATGATTTCAAACAGATTATAAAGCTTATGGAAATTAAAACAGTAATGTGTTAGCACAAAAATAGACCCATAGATCAATGGGACAGAACAGGACACACAGAAATAAACCCACACATATATGGTCAGCTGATTTACAACACAGGAGCCAAGAATATACAATGGGGAAATGACAGTCTCTTCAATAAATGGTATTGGGAAAACTGGAAAGCCACATGCAGAAGACTGAAACTGGACACCTATCTTAACACCTTACACAAAAATCAACTGAAAATGAAGACTTGAACCTACGACCTGAAATCACAAAATTCCTAGAAGAGAACAGGGGTTAATAAGCTCCTTGACATTTGTGTTGGCAGTGATTTTTTGGTATTTGACCCTAAAAGTAAAGACAAGAAAGCAAAAATAAATACATAGGATTGCAGCAAACAAAAAGGCATCTGTGCAGCAAAGGAAATTCAGAAAATGAAAAGGCAACCTATAGTATGAGAGAAAATATTAATCATATATATGATTATATACATTATATATATATAAGGGGTTAATATCTAAAACATATACAGAATTCCTACAACCCAATAAAAGAAAAAACAATCTGAGTAAAATACAGATAGAGGACCTGAACATTTTTCTAAAGATGACCTACAGCTGGCCAACAGGTACATGGAAAGGTGCTTCCCCAATGAGGGAAATGCAAATCAAAACCACAATGAATACCACCTCTCACCTGTTAGAATGGCTGTCATCAACAACATAAGACAACAGATGTTAGCAAGGATATGAAGAAAAGAGAACGCTGTCCTACTGTTTGTAAGAATGTCACTTAGTGTAACCACTATGGAAAACAGTATGGCAATTCCTCAAAAAAACATGAAAAATAGAATTACTGTATGATCCAGCAATTCTGCTTCTAGGTATTTATCTGAAGGCAGTGAAATCACCATCTTGAAAAGATTCCTGCAACTCCCACGTTATTGGAGTATTGTTGATGGTAGCCAAGACATGGAAACACCCTGAATGTCCATCGACAAGTAAATGGATAAAGAAAATGTGATATCACACACACACACACACACACACACACACAGGAATATTGTTCAGCCATTAAAGGAAATTCTGCCATTTGCAGCAACATAAATGGACCTTCAGGACAATATGCTAAGTGGAATAAGATAATACTGTAGAGAGAAAACCAATACTATATAATGTCACATATATGTGGAATCTTTAAACAAACAAAATACTGCACTCGTAGATACATTGAACAGATCGGTTTTTGCCAGAAGTGGGAGATTCGGGCAGTGGGCTAAATGGGTGAAGGTGGTCATAAGATACAGACCTAACAGTTGGAAGATAAAGAAGTCCTGGGGATGTAATATCCACTATGGTGACTATAAAGGATAAAAGGAATTTTTTTCAGAACAGAATATAAAAGTTGATCTTGACAAAATTAAAAAGTTCCAAGTTAATAGGTAGAGTGATGGGAAGGCAGAGAATGAATCTTATAGAGGAATGAGATACTGTCAGAACCAATGGAATGAGAAATAAAGGCTTAAATAATTATCATTTAGTGGCACCTGGGGGCTCACCTAGTTAAACGTCAGACTCTTGACTTTGGCCGAGGTCATGATCTCATAGTTTTGAGATTGAGCCCTGTGTGGGTGGGGCTCCATGCTGAGTGAGGAGCCAGCTTGAAATCTCTGCCTCTGCCCCTCCTCCAACCTCTCCACACACACGCGCGCGTGTGCGCACTCTCTAAAAAAAATAAATTTTAAAAGTTAAAAAATATCATTTAAATTTATAAAGAAGGAGATACTGATATTTTTAAATTGGGAGGGCCTGGGGAAGAAGATGGTGGTGAGCTAAACCCTCACCCACATACCAGGAAATAAGAAGGTCGTATCTACAGTTAATAATGCAAATAGTGACCTGGGTATATTATTGAGAGCTATGAAAATCACTAGATTTAAAAACAAATTATTAAAAATTGTTTCTTCAAGTCAAATATACTAATATATGTTAAGTTTTCTAATAACTGCATCAAGTACTAAAAAAATCATTTTAATTTTTTTAGCCACATTGACAAAACTGGTTCATCTTTTTCAGAACTGGTTTGACGGTGTTAAATTTATTCCTAAGTACTTTTTTCTTTTTGATGCTATTAGAAATGGAACTGTTTTCTCAGTTTCATTTTTGAAATTTGAATATTCAACCCTTTATGAAATGCCCATCTTTGTAATAATACTGATTAATTGTAAAATTTTTGTTGTCTGATATGTCATCACTCCAGTTCTCCTAGGGTTACTCATTTATGTTTAAAAGAAATATGTTTACAGCATGTGCTTATTTTTAGAATAAAAATGTAGACTGACACTAAAATGTTAACAAAAGTGTCTTATAGAATTAGGAGTTGTATGGGTTTTTGTGTATTCTGAGTTCTATGATGAGTCCATTAAAATTAGGGGGGAAAGTGACTTATGTAAATAGGCTAGGTTTTTTTTGGTTGTTGCAAATGGCAGAAATTAACAGAAAATGCATTTTTGAAGGCCTGGACTAGTCCAGGACCAGGCTCAGGCAGGAAGGTGGCAGCTACAGGACTCTGGGGGGCAGAAACTCCTCCGTGGTCTCTTCCAGGTTACCCCACAGGGAGAAGTGACCGCTGACTTGTTATTCTCTCTTTTGCTCTCCAGTCAAGATTCAGAATCAGAAGTGAGAGTCCCACGTGTGTCAAGTAAATCTTTGACACTTGGTGAGGAAGATACACGGCCCCTTCAGTTACATAGTCCCAGAACTCCACACACTGAGGACTCCCCAAAATGAAATTCAGATGCTGTTTTCAGAAGAGAAATGAACTCTGGCAGCTAAAAAGCTACTGATGTTCACTGTAATATTAAACTTTCTGTTAGTGCAGAATTACAGTTTATAATGCTCATCATGAAAGCAGATGTCAACTAAGAAATGGTTTGGAACACAGCGATCCCAATTACTGCCACACACCCTGTAGAGGACTGAGCCCAATGAAATTCTCACTCACACATTTCTCTCCCATTTGACTATGAGTTCTGTTGTGTTCCATGAAGCAGTTAAGTTCAGTTAACAAAATGAGGAAATAGAAATTGTTATAATCATACTGAAGAGGACTTTATAACAATTTAACACTTCGTAGAATGCCATCTCCTCCTTCTTGGTTCGCCTAATCAACTTGTATCTACTCATCAAGACTTAGCTCAAGCATTACCTCCTCCAGAAAGCCTTTTACATTTACATCCTCCTATGACATCCCACTGTGGTTAGCAGACCACTATTATTATTCATAATGTCATGTGTCCGTCTCCCCCTAGTCAGACTGCCAGACTATCTTGGTTTTCTTTGATTCTCCTGCTCCTGACACAATGTCTACACATTGACTGCATATTTGTTGAATGAGTGAATGGCTGTCAGAACAAAGGGGGAAGGCATTCTGTATAGAACCCAGCATGTGTAATGGCATGGTCAAAGGGCCTGGGACCAGGGCAGTCAGAGATTGTTGGGAGAAGAGACTAGTGGGCTGGACCAGAACTGGTCTCTAAGTGACCATTTATACCAAGTTTAGAGAATTCTGTAGGTCTTACAGAGAAACAGTGGAGGTTTGGCATGAGGAGAAAGGCGAGATGCTGGAGGCAGGTTGATGACTAAACACCGGTTAGGGCAGGAACTAGCAAGAAGAACCCCTGGGTGGTGGAATATTGGGGTCTCTGGGAGTTTAAAAAGATCGAACCTCTTGTGGGAGCAAGTTCGCCTCCCAGGTGAGGCACTTGGCTAGGTACTGGGAACGCAGTGGTAACTAATACGGACGAGATCCTCCCTCCCATGGAGCTTCCTTCCAGTAAAGCAGCTAAAACAGACCCAAAGGTGTTCGTGTGTACAGTCTCAGAACTGAAAGGCCGTGTTGCAAGGGAAATATCCCAGGGCCCACTCTCCAGGTGAAGTGCTGGCGCAGGCTAGAGAGGGTTTCCCCGGAGTACAGAAGGCCCCCCTCCCAGAGCCCACAGAGCAGTCCTTTACTGCCCACTGCTCAGTCTTTGTAAATCTCGTGACGACAGTATTACTCAGTGCTCTTTAGGAAGGTGTCTAAAATAAATGGTTTGTAAACTCTGAATTTTGGAAATGTGCAGTATTTATGCACCCTCTACAAGGTGTTACAAAAAGAATAATTTTTGTCACAGTAATGCTTTCTTCTTAAGCACAAAAAAAACCTCGAGGAAATCACTTTTAATTTTTTTTTTTGTAGAGAGCATGACCAAGGAAGGGGCAGGAAGAGAGAGGGACAGATGATCCAAAGCAGACTCCACACTAACAGCAGAGAGCCCAACGTGGGGCTTGAACTCACAAACTGCAAGATCATGACTTAAGCCAAAGTCAGATACTTAACCGACTGGGCCACGCAGCTTCCCCCCCTCCCCCCACTGTTTTATATTAAACAGATCTTTTTAAATTTTTAGTGTTTTATTTATTTTTGATACCGAGAGAGACAGAGCATGAGAGGGGGAGGGGCAGAGGGAGAAGGAGACACAGAACTGGAAGCAGGCTCCAGGCTCTGAGCTAGCTGTCAGCACAGAGCCTGACACGGGGCTCGAACCCACGAACGTGAGATCTGACCTGAGCTGAAGTCGGAGGCTTAACCGACTGAGCCACCCAGGCGCCCCCAGAGAGATCTTTTAAAGCTTAAGGAATGCACGATTGTGTAAATGAAAGGCAGCCATTGCCTGTTACTGACAAGGTGTATGTGTAGCTTACAGTGGAAAGTGCCTGAAAAATCATCTGGTATTTTACAACTTAATCTTACAATCTTGCCAAGCATTTGGGGTTGTTTCCTTCAATAGAAGGCACCCCATTAGGATGGGGACGAACTCGACACAAGCATTCGCCTGTGCAGGTAACGGAGTTCTCTTCTCTCCCCGCGGACGCATTGAGTATTAACAGCTCTTCTCTCTCTTTACAGGGTGCTGATAAGACTGTGAAAGGTCCCGATGGACTGACTGCCTTTGAAGCCACTGACAACCAGGCAATCAAAGCTCTTCTCCAGTGACGGACGGATGGGCCGACAGCTCTGGAGGAAGGGCTCTCCTGTGGCCTCACACTGCTGCCTGTCTGTCTGTCACTCTCTATCTGCCAGCTTCTTCAGCTCAATACTTTACGAGGGGTGAGGGGAGAGAGAAATTCATAACAAATCAGACTACCAGAAAAAAACAAAACAAAACAAAAAGCAAACAATGTTTTGGAAGAGAGGGAAAAAACCATGATCAGGCTTTTACTCGGATCCCTGATCAAGTCCTCCTCTTTTCCCTTTCCAACAAAATATACCGCTCATACCCAAGGGAGAGCAGAGTCAGAACTCACCGGTAACATTTGACCTTTTCAGCTCCCTAGCTAGCATATTCGTTAGGTTGTGTCAAGGGTCTGACTGTGCCCGGCCAGCTCTCCGGGTGTGGTGGCCCTGATGGTGAGCAGCGGCGTGACTCTGGGTGCTGAGACCAGCGACCGGCGCTAGCCTTCTGCCTTAAGACGCGCTCCCCGGGGCCTCCCGGCGGGGTTCAGAGCGCTGCCCGCGGCCGGCGACCAGCGTCCCCTCCGCGACTTTCAGCTTTACGTGGGAGCTCAGTTAAGGTGAGGGGCGCACTCCTAAATTGCTGGATGACTCAACTTTGGATTTCCTCTCCCCTTTCACATGGGTTTCATGTGTCTTTAGATACAACTGACTAGTTTTATTTATAAAATCTTAAATTTTGGAAGCCTAAAGGAGAAATCATTCCAGTGTGCATATTTTTCTTTCTCCTCTAGATTCAGACCTTTATATAACATTCAAACACTTTCAGACTCCTGCTGGTAGTAAGGGGATTTAAACATAGACTCATAGCCATAGCCTGTGAGTGTCACACAGAGAACAGTTGTCGTAGGACCTACGGATTTTCTTCATTTGCTCTTTGAATGGATTGGCCTCGGTTATGTTTGGAGAATCAAGGAACATTCTTTGGAAATCCTCTCTCAGACCCACCTTGGATGCTGATTATTCTGCACCAAAGCTGTCACTGGGGTGAGATTTACAATCTGGACAAGTTGAGCCCCGTCCCTTCAAAAATACGCTGGTTACCAGGTTTCCCCGAGTGGTCGGTAGGCTTTTGTTGAGCACATGCCAACCCGCCTGTGTGACAGATTTTTGTTTCTAACCCATTCATCACAGGAAGTGACCTCTTCAGAATGTATTCCATTTTCTTAACATACAGTGCCCGAAAATGGGTGTTAAGACCTGCAGGAAATTTTTGGACACATGTTCAAATGTTTATTCCATGAGCAGTCCAAGTAATTAAACCGTATGCCCTTCAGTTTTGCTATCTTGCATTTAAAACATTGATTCCTTTGACTTGCCGTCCATAAAAGCTTGCTAAAAATAGTAGGGTTTTGTCCTCAGCTAAATCATGCAATAATTGAATGTACCTCAAATTTTTAAAGGGGGGGTTGGGTTAAGTTGGGTTAGGGACTTACATTCAGATTGTGGATCACCAAGAATTAATGATTTTTTTAAGGCAACGTAGCATTCTAAAGCAGGGTGAAACTACTATCAAGAATAGCCCGCTAATAACAAATCTTATTGCTCGATTGCTGATTGGTTTGTTGGGGTGTGGATTTATGGGTGCGTGTGTGCGCGTATTTTCCCCATAGACTTTTTTTTTTTTTTAATCCTGTGGCTTTTTCGCTTACAACTAGCCTAACGTAATTTTCCTGCATCCAAGAAAACAATCACAAACAAAATGGTGGCTTAAGTACTTTGATATATTTGGCTAATAATTCTCCAGTCGTAATGCAGCCTATTCGTGTCGGATTCGAAGTCCGTCAACAGTGCTGTTACATCACTGAGCGGAAACAGAGCTATCCACATTGAAGACGGAGGGCACTTTATCAGTTGGTAGCAACAAGGTGTTTTGATATCTTTGGTTTCACCTCTTGGCAGAATGCTTCTTAAAGGCTTGGATTTTACCCTCTATAGTTTTCACCTTTCCTTGCAAACCTGTTGTAGTTGGCTATTGCAGAGAGTGCACTGTCCTATCATTCCTAAACCTGGTCTGCTTGTTGCCGTCACCTGGTGTAGAGACCACATGCTTCTTTGTACAGTTCCTCCACGTTCCTTGTAGTGCAGTAGAGGCTACTCCGCCTTCCCTCTTCTTCTCAGCCATTTCCGAAGCCCCATAGTTCTGGAGCCGTTGCTTGAGAAATACCATTAACATAGAATAGACTGGCCAAGACGGTTTACAATTTTTTTTAACTAGTTTATTTATAATGTATTTCTGAACCACTTGGCAGAGAAATTCACAACACTTAATGTTCCTTTTTTTTTTTTTTTTTTTTGAGTAAAGGAAGCTTAAAATCACGTCTGCTTTTTGGTACTACATGCATTAGTAAAAGGTTAAGTAAGTTTTGTTCTCCACTCGATATTTAACATCTCAGAGAAAATCTTGCATGTTCTGTAGTTTTGTACGAGTCCTTTTGTATGCACTATATCCAGTAACAGCAGGCGCGGTGCCTGTTCGCGGTAGCGCACTAACCAGCCCCGCCTTGCAGCTTCAGACCGCTCTCTGTAGGCCCAGGGTTGGAGCGCAGCGCCCGCGCGGCCCCAGGGAGCTCTTCTGTGCGTAGCTCCCCTGCCCCAGCCTGTGGGGCACCAAGGAGAGGTAGGTGGGTGCAGCGTGTGCGAGCTGCAGGCGAGTAAGGCCCTTTGCTCATTGGTTTCTTTCCCCCAATAACGGACCTTAAATCTGTATGTACCGAGTTTTTTTTTCCTAAAACTTCAACTGAGCTGCTCTTTACTTCATGCAATATTGTGTACTCGATTGTGTATAGAAGAAGCTGGGGAGAGTGCCCTCCTACATAAGCAGTTGCAGTGTTTTGCATGCAAAATTAAGAACTTAAATCGTCCTAATTCTATTTTGTAAATGGAGAAACAATCATATCTTTCTAAGCAGTAACGGAGGAAGACTAGTGCTTTGTGCATTTTGATATATTTGAGTTCATCTTTTCCACAGTGTAATACTTTTGACACAGTTGGGTTTCTCATATTACCCTAGTCCATGTACATCCGAATGCTAAATAATACTGTGTTTAAGTTTTGTGTTGCAAGAACAAATGGAATAAACTTGAATTGTGCTATACGGAACGTGTCAGCTGCCTTTTTCCTCCCTGCCTCAGTTACTAGGCCCTTCCTTTCCCAGACTCCTCTACGCTTGTACCAGTCCCGTGACTGGCTCTAACTCTTGATTCATCTAAATTTCCTCCTGCATCCCACCTCTAGGAAAAAAATAAGTGGAAAGAAACTAAGACATAGGAAAGATTTCATTGAAATAAAGTATACTACTCTTCTGAACATCTTGTTTTTCTATCAGTCTCCTGATTCAGACTGTTTCATTTGTAAAATGTTCAGTAATCCTCCCGGCTTTCTGAAAGCAAGGTATAGCCAGCAGTTCCTAAAGCATCAGGATCTGTAAAGGTGCGACGGAAAACCCAGTCATGGGAAACAACTCCGATCTTTCACACGCTCATGAAGTTTCTACAACGTTCCGCAGGCTCGTGTTTGCCAAACTTACTTGACCACAAGCACTTCCTCAGAGTACTTTGCAGAGCAAATTTTCAGATATAACATTAAATCACTTTGAACCTCAAAAAACTGATTTTATCTAGTTTGGTTCTGTAGTAATCTTGTCAACAACCTAAGACTACTGCACATTTTACTTTTGAAATCGTCTGAGTAATACTACGTGCAGATGCTAAATAAAGCAAAAGCGGTATTTCAGAAGCTTTAGTTGCTGGCTGGGGTTTAAGTGTAGGGTAGCAGGTGGCTGTAGGTGGGAGTGTTTCACCAATATTTTTAATCAGTGAAACTTCCATTTTAAGAATTAGGGTCCATCTAAGTGTTTAAATCTAGTTCTGTGGAGTTTTAGTCAATTGGAGGCAATTACCATGGAAACCTTTTGTGATCAGAGATCAGCTATCACAGGTCTCTGGTACAACACAGTGGAGGTCAGATGGGTACCAGATGTTTTTTTCCTTCTACAAGACCAGTGATTCTCAGAATGCCCGTGGCCTAGCTCCATCACCTCCCCCTGATAGAAATGCCAGTGCAGGCCTACTGAATCCCAGCGCGGGCTGAGCCCATCAGTCCGTTGTATGGAACCCTCCAGGTGATTCTGATACGTACTAGATTGTGAGGACCTCTCTGAAAGATCACAGAGAAAGAATCTCAAAGCCTCTAAAGGGGAGGTCATCGAGCATGGCTTCCTAGAAGGGAAGCAAACAGAAACCTTTAAACACGTGAGGGGTAGCACAAATCTGGCCACCCAAGAATTTCCTGAGAGGAGCTTCAAAGCTACACTCTGGGCAGAAGTGAGGGTAGGATGTAACAAGCGCTACTCCAACAACACAACACAGAATGACCATTATTAGGGGGTTCCCCCCCACACCGGGTGTCCTGTCCATTGCTGTGGCTAGTATTTCCACGGGAGCCCAGGGTTGGAGTCCCCAGGGCTGACCTGCTTGAACTCTGTCCCTCCCTCAGTCCTACAGACGGGGAAGGAGGCAGGCAAGGCACTTGGGAGCACAGCTCTGGAGTCTCCTGATCCTGTGCTCTCCCCACTCCCGATCGCTGGGACTGCCCCACTCGGTGGTGTCCCTGCTGGTTTCTGCCCGTCAGCCCTACATCAGGACAGAGCCACACGGGGGAGGCCAAGTCCCGCTCTCTCGACCCCTCTGCGCTGCGCTCAGTGCGCCGGCGCTGTGAACTCGGACTCTTGGCAGCAGTGGGTGCTCACCAGCTCTGGGACAGCCCACCTAACCATCGTCTGTTGGCCAGATCATCACACATCAGCCAGAAGGCTTTTTTCAAGGCCCTTATTACATTGAAACCATGACTGATTGAGAATAAAAGTTAGCAGCTTTGATAGCACCTGCCCGCCTGGTAGTCAGTGCATTTGTTCTGAAATAAGCTTTGTTTCAGTAAATCTTGGCTGAAGGATGGCTGTCAGGACCCTGGGGCTACACCTATGTGTCCTTGTACCCAAATATTGGCCATGTAGCTTTCAAAGTACTCCTGGTACCTCAAACCCAAACCAGGGATGTTGAGACAAATATTACAGTGACCATGATTCATTGAGGAAATGCTGACCACGGGGTCAAATGCAGGTCACTGAGCCATTGTGGCCTATACTGAAGCTATAAATAGAGTAGCGAAACAAAGGATGGTCTGGCCACCCTAGCAACTTCTGCGCTTTCAGCAGCTGCAGCAGAAGGTCGTCTTTTTTGCACGGTTTGGATAGAATGATGGGTCACATGTCTGGCAACATTCACAGTCACGGCATCTTATTACACAAAGGAAAATAATGCGTAGACAGTTCCTGATCCCTGGGTGCTGGTTTTGAGGATACTACTAGATAAACATTAAAAAAAATTTTTAAGTTATTTTTGAGAGAGAGAGTATGCACCTGAGCAGGGGCAGAGAGAGAGGGAGACAGAATCCAAAGCAGGTTACAGGCTCCAAGCTGTCAGCACAGAGCCGGATGTGGGACTTGAACCCACCAACCGTGAGATCATGCCCTGAGCCAAAGTCTGATGCTCAACCAACTGAGCCACCTTGGTGCCCCTAAAATCATTTAAGAAGCACTATTTTTCTAAGGTTTTACTAATAAATTGGAAAGTGTGTTAGGATCTGTGTCCCTGCCTGAACTCTAACATTGTTCCAAGCGGTCACGCCGCAGCAGGCTACCAAGTCCGGCCATGTTGCACTGCTTGGGATTTACTAGTCAGATCTGCCTTTCAGTAGGCTTGAAAGGGGGTGCCTGGCTGTCTGACTTCGGCTCAGGTTCTGATCTTACAGTTTGTGGGTTCAGACCCCGCATCAGACTCTGCTGACAACTCAAAGCCTGGAGCCTGCTTTGGAGTCTGTGTCTCTCTCTCTTTGTCCCTTCATTGCAGGTTCTTGTTCTCTCGTTCTCTCTCTCTCTCTCTCTCTCTCAATAAACATTTAAAAGAATTTTTAAATAAAACATTTTAAAACATAGGCTTGAAAGTGCTCAGATCTATGCTAATTTCACAACTAAATTCTTTAACATTTATTGTACGCAAGTTAGGACCCAGGCATTGTGCCAAGGACTTTTTTTTTTTAATCCCATTACCTTACTCAATATACACAATAATCATTTTAAAAAGGGAGACTAAGAGACCAACACTCCATTGTCTCCTCCCCCAGCCCCTGACAACTGCCATTCTGCTCTCTGCTTCTAGGATTCTTTTTTTCTTAAGCTTATTTGGAGAGAGAGAGAGAGCGAGCTGGAGAGGGACAGAGAGAAGACAGAGTCTGATGCAGGGTTCGAGCTCATAAACCATGAGATCATGACCTGAGCCAAGGTCAAGAGTCATACTCTTAGCCAACTGAGTCACCCAGGCACCCCCTATGAGTCTATTTTAGTTTCTACCTATAAGTTAGACCATACACTATTTTTTCTTGTTCCCTTAGAATGCTCTCAAGGTCTGTCTAGAACATCCTTTTTGAAGGCTGAATAATGGGACGTTGTCCATCTATACCACACTTTCCTTCTCCATTTGCCTATTGACCTTTCGGATGTTGGCCTAGCTCGGCTACTGTGGATAATATTGCATGAACACAGGAATGCAGAGCAGATCTCTGAGCTCTAGATTTCAACTCCTTTAGCTAGACCCCAGAAACATGATTTCCAATGTCCCCTCTACACTATGAAGTCATGTACACAAATTGTGTCTTTCCGCGAAGGCAGCTTTATTCAATCATGAAGGTTAACATAATTGTAAAGCCGGCTCAGGGTTCCCAACTCAATGACCTACAACTTGGCTTCACACACATCACACCAGCTACACTACAAAGTCACACGACAACAAAGATACAGTGAGGCGTAAGAGGTTAACGAAGCAAATTCCAAGTCGGTCTGCGTTCCCCGAGGTAAGGGCTCTGGCCCAGGTCAGCTCTCACTGCACTCACTGCTTACTCTATTCAAGCAGTGGAGAATCTCACTATGTTCACAGACCAGCTGGGCAGAGCCTTAAGCAGCGGCTGCCTCTTCAGGGCCGCCAGACGCGGAAGAGCGCAGGTCGAGAGCCTGACATCTGACAGTGGGTCATACCGTCTGCCAATGCCGTCCCTTCTTAAAGAGGTTTAGTCAGCCTTGGGCCTTTGCAGACTTCTGGTGATAACCAGCAGTCCGCTCTTCCAGGCTCTCTTGGCTTTCATGGTTACCAGTTCTGGGTGCCATCGGCCTGTGCAGGTTTTGGTGATCACCGGTCTTAGCTACTGTGCCCTTGGCTGATTAGGTCACACATGAATCACTGCTTGACATGAGTGACTCCATCTTGGTCTCTACAGCTGAATTAAATGTGAATTCTAGGTTTTGTATTTTGAGAAACGCCCACATTGTTTTCCATGCTGGCTGTACTAATTTACATTCCCACCAAGAAGAGCTCCCTTTTCCCCACTTCCTTGCCAAGGGAACAAGACCTGTCCATTGTTATTTTTTTTTTTTATACAGCAAGACCTGTCCATTGTTATTTTTTTATACAGCAATGAACTTAACATAAAGGAGTCAATAACTTATTGTGGTTCGGATTTGCATTCCCCTGAGGATTAGTGACATCAAGGACCTTTTCAACATACCTGTTGGCCATTTGTAGGTCTTCTTTAGAAGGAAGTGTCTTTTGGCCAGAAAAGGTCTTATTTTTAAATTGAGTTACTTGGTTTTATTGCTGCTGAGATATAGGAATTCATTATATACTTTGGATATTAACCCCTTACCAGATAAATGGTCTGCAAATATTTTCTCCGACTCCTTGGGTGGCCTTTTTGCTCTATTGATGACTCCCTTTGCTGTGTGAAAGCTTTTTAGTTTGATGTAATCCGCATTCCCCCCCCCCTTTTTTTTCTTTGGCTTTATGTTGCCTGTGCTTTTGGTATTAAAAACAATAATTGTCTGGCCCAATGTCAGAAGATTTTCTTTGCTTCCTTCTAAGAGTTTTTGTTTCAGGGCTTATATTTAAATCGTCAGTCCACTGTGAGTTGATTTTTGATTTTTGTTCATAAGGGTCCAATTACACTATTTTTCATGTGTGGATCCAATTCCCCGCCCCCCCGCATCCCTTAACAAAGAGACTTTTTCCCCATTGAGTAGGTTTGGCTCCCCTGGTCGAATGTTAGTTGACTATACATGTGAGGGTTTCTTTCTGGCTCTGTATTCTGTTCCATTGATCCATAGGTTATGCTGATACCACATTGCTGATTGCTAGAATCTTGCAGGGTTTCTTAAAATCAAGGAGTGGGATACCTCCAGCTTTGTTCTGCTTACCGAGCATTGTCCTGGCCATCTGGGGTCTTTGGTAGTTCCAAATCCATTTTAGGGAGTGTTTTCCTATTTCTGTACAACAATCATTGGGATTTGTTAAGGGTTGCGTTGGATCAATGTATTGCTTTGGGAAGATTGGTCCCCATTTTAACAATATTAATTCTTCTGCTTTTGTTATTTCTTCTGCCAATTTTTTATAGTTTTTAGAACACAACTATGTCACCTCCGTGGTTAAGTATCTTATCCCTTTTGATACTATTGTAAATGGATTTTTCTTTTTGGATAGTTGTTATATATAGAAACGCAACTGATTTTTGTATCCAGGGACTTACTGAGTTTTGGTTCTGACAGCTTAAAGGTCATGTTACAAGGTGTTGTATCTATACCACACTATGAACCTGGAAACTCTCATCTACCTCTGCTTATCAAAAAGTTACCATTTAACGGAGTTAGAGTTTCAGGACTTTTTGATGTTTGTTTCACCAGTTTAACTGAGAATTTGCTGTGATCTGAGCACCATTCTAAGTATTTATGTGAACTGACATGTTTAATCCTCATAATAACCCTATGAAGTAGGACTATCATCATCCCTATTTTCAGAGGAGAAAACTAAAGCTCAGAGAAGTTAAGTAACTTGCCTATGGTCACACAGACAGCGAGTGGTAGAGCCAGGGCTTGACTCAGGCAGTCTGCCTAAAGTTTATACTCTCTATACATTATCATCTTGTATCTCCAGCTTTCTCCCGCACAAGCTGCAGGGTGAGCCAGCACTGGCTTCCCTCACAGCAAAGGTTTGGACAACCCTCCACGTTGGCCAGCAGGCTGGGGACCTGACGGCTGGACCCAGCGCTGGAGTCTCTCCCACTTCACATCTGCACTTTATCCAAGCATACTCGCCCAGCCAAGACCTAGGGAATCATTTCTTTTCTAGTTTATTTATTGAGGGGCGGTGGGGGGGGGGGAGAAGCGAGCAAGCATGAGCAGGGGAGTAGCAGAGAGAGAGAGAGAGACAGGGCGACAGAGGGTCTGAAGCCAGCTCTGCGCAGACAGCATAGAGCCTGACGTGGGGCTCGAACTCATACACCCGGAGATCATGACCTGAGCTGCAGTCCATGCTTCACCGACTGAGCCACCCAGGCGCCCCTGGCGGAATCATTTCAAAGCAGCCTTCTTGAGACCCATTGCCAGCCACAAGCCATAAAAAAACAATCAACAAAACAAAACACCTCTTGTAGCTCTAGAAGCTAAAAAATGCCTTGGGTGCAGAGCCATGAAGGGAGGGAAAAGTCAGAAGGAGGAGAGACGTCGTCATGTGGGGCATAACTAACAAGGAGACAAAATCCCCCACTAGAAAGAAACTGGGCCCATTTCCGGTCGGAATGAATTTTATCAAGGGAGGCAGCGAGGACCATCAGTTTTCTACCTTGTGAGCTAATTCAGTCTGTCAACACATATTCATAGCCTCATGGTATGTGGCACCATTGTGGGTGCTGCAGATACGGCATCAGTACCCGGACAGGACTCCTACCCAGGCAGGGCTTACATCCTATCAGGAGAGGGAAAACAAAATAAAAACACTAAGTCAACTCCTCGTGAAATCTTCCCACGTCCTGATGTGTGCAGGAAGGAAACAAGCTAGGTGGGAGCATTTCAGGGGGTGGTGGAGAGGGCCACCCTGCTCCTGGGGGGCTGGCGCCTGGGTCCTGCTCACGGCTGTGCCTCTCGTGGCGTTCAGTGCTTGAACAAGGCCATCTCTGCACCAGGAGCATTCAGGGACCAAGAGGCGGCAGCAGCCCCCAGGCTGATGGGCTCTGCTCCAGAGCTCTCTAGAACGTCCCCCCTAGAACCACACAGGAGACACAAGGCCAGCTTTCTCCAGAGGAAATAATGCTCCCGACTCCAGGGGAGGACAAGGAGGAACGTAGTCCTTTATCGCCCTGAAGAGGGTGGGTTTCTAGTATCTACTCATCACAATAAGCAGAGAAGCACTGAAGACTTATTTTGCATCTTTTTCTTACCCCCTGCCCCCACCCTGGCAACCAATCCTGTATTCCCGCTTATCTCCATAGCTAGGAGTTTCTATCTTGTTTTGTGTCATTCTATTAGTGATTCCTTTCACAAAGATGGTAAGGACTGAAAACCCCAACTGAAACCTGGACGTCAGGCACCCAGTTGCTACATGAAACAGAACTGTTCGCTCAGAAGGGATCACTGTGCTTTGAGAGTGCAGGGGGCGGGGAAAAATTCTTCTCTGAGGACAATCAGACCAAACGCCTGTTTTGGTTATGTGACCTAGCAAATTATCTTTTAAAGTTTCAACATGCTCATTTCAGAATATGCAACAGGTAGGACTTTAAGGTCGTATAGATGCAATCTAATACCTGTGGCCCAAGAACTTTCATTTCATTAAATTTCACTTTTTCAGCGATTACCGACTGAGTGTCAAATTTATGCTTTAATATGCCTGCTCAATTGCAGAATGTTGCACAAAGGGGAAAAAAGTTTTTTTCTTGCCACAGTTTTTTGGGTTGAAGATTGCCCTGTGCTTCCTGACATATGTTAAGAATTCTGTTAGAGTTTTGTCAGGTCCAGAATCAACTTGACAATCTTTTTTGCCAAAACTGGCCTCTATAGCATACTCTTTGAAGTTGTCCTCTCTTTGTTAAGAAGAAATATATGGTTTCATAAGCCCATGGGCTAATTACGTCAAAGGGGAAGGTGGGGAAGCAGATTCCAAATATATGTTGATGGGCTGCATGAGATTGAAGTCAAGCTACCACAGTAGAATAGCACTTTCCTTCTCCACCTTGTGTTGTGTTCTTGCCTGCACTCACGGAGAGGGGGCAGTTCTGAGCATTAGATGAACTTGTATTCCTAATGAACTTGTCCACATTGCCTGTGCTCACATCTGGCTGAGCTGAAACTCTTGACCAAGATCCAGAAACACTTCTGACACCGATAACCATAAATAAATCCTTCCAATGAAAATTGAATTAAAAGGTCATCACTGCTTAGTCTGCTTCTTTCCCTGATGCTTAAATGGGTCTATTAAGTTTCAATGAAGACCACCCAGCCCTCCAGGGACTAATGGAACAGTACAGGTGAGCCAGATTTAAACCAGATGGGCTAATGGAGTTAAAAACACCATGGGCCATCAGGCAAGAAGAGAGCACCAAGAGCCTGGGTACAACACCAATTTTGCAGTACCAAATGGTTATGAAAGGACCCTAGATGTTTAAAGACAGTGTTCTGAGAGCAATTGTGCTAAGTTTTAGGAGATCTGAAAACATCTTGTTTTTAATCCCAACAGGTAAGGCTTCTAGAAGTGTGGAAGGATGAAGAATGCCCTAAGAAATAAGTTTTAGACCAACCTGATGCTGTCCTTCTGCATCCTGACTTTCATCTCCTATTTGAGAACGATCCAAAAAAAGCCCACCACACCATCAACAAAATGCACCTGGTGTTTATTTGTTAGGACAGGAGTTGGAACATTAGTGGAGAGAGAAGTACCAAACAACCTGAAGAGTTTCTAACACAGATGCTTAACATAAAACAAGAAACAAAAGCTAGGTTGGGGGTATAGGCTAGAAGTCAAGGGCCCCAAGGGCTCCCTGGAAAAATGACTCCCAAATCCACATCTTTTCTGAAACTTCCAAGCGCTAGGTCCCTCTCTCCAGTTACTTCTTCCACATCCAAAAACTATCTTAGTGAAAAAGAATGAAATCCTACCATTTGCAACAACGTGGATGGAACTGGAGGGTATTATGCCAAGTGAAATAAGTCAGTCGGACAAAGACAGATATATGTTTTCACTCATACTGGGAACTTGACAAACTGAACAGAAGACCATGGGGGAAGGGAGGGGGAAAAATAGTTTCAAACAGAGAGGGAGGCAAACCAGAAGACTCTTAAATACAAAGAGCTGAGGGTTGATGGTAAGTGGGGGCACGGGAGAAGGGAAAATGGGTGATGGGCACTGAGGAGGGCACTTGTTGGGATGAGCACTGGGTGTTGTATGGAAACGGTGAGTCACGGGCATCTACTCTCAAAACCAGAGCACACTGTATATGCTGTATGTTAGTGAACTTGACAATAAATTACATTAAAAAAAAAAAAACCTCGCCATCTTCCCTGCCCACCACCTCCACAAAGAAAGCATTTTTTTCAAAATAGAATGCATATTAAAAATTAATTAAATCTATACTACATCATTTTTTTAAATCCAGTAGATTTAAAACCGAGCCAAACTTGTTGGATTACACTATTTCATCCATTCCTGTAGTTATTTCTTCTATTTAAACCCCCCCACGGCCAAGCTGAACCCTCCAGTCACATCACCGCCCCCTGTTATGGGTTAAATCGTGTCCCCAAAAAGCAATCTTGAAGCCCTAACCCCAAGAACCTCAGAATGTGACTTCCTTTGGAAACAGGATTGCAGATGCAGTTAGTTAAGATGAAGTCATACAAGAGTAAAAATGGGCCCTCAGTGTAAGACAGCTGGTGTCCTTAGAATGTGAGGACAGAGACAGAGATCAGAGTGATGCAAAAAGTGATGGAGAAGGACAGGCAGCTCAGAAAAGTCCAGGAGAGTTCCACCCAGAGTCTCAGAGAGAGCCTGGCCCCACAGACACCTGGATTGCTGACTTCTGTCTCCAGAACCCTTAGACAATAAATTTCTGTTAAGGGATCCAGTCTGTGGAACTCTATCAGCCCTGGAAAGCGAATACAACCTTCTTCCCTTCTAAAAACCTTCAATAGCTTCCTGTTCCCATTTCAAGTTCTAGTCTTTGGCCAGGCTCCTGAGGCCTGCACTTGCCCAGCTTGTCACCCCTTTACAAACATACCTCCCACTGTTTCTTCCTAACTCCTCTGAGCTACAACCCACGCTGACCTCTGCCATCTTCTAAATCTTGCTACCCGTGTTTCCACTAAAATATCCTTTTACTCCACAAGTGTGTTTATTTCTGCCTTCCCTATCAGTCTACAGACCCTTGAGACTAGGCTAGGACTTCATTTCTTTTGAATCTCATCTGAGCACACACAAAAAAATTTTTTTAACTTTTTTGTAACATTTACTTATTTTTGAGAGACAGAGCATGACTGGGGAGGGGCAGAGAGAGAGGGAGACACAGAATCCGAAGCAGGCTCCAGGCTCTGAGCTGTCAGCACAGTACCCAACGCAGGGCTCAAATTCTGGAACCATGAGCTCATGACCTAAGCTGAAGGCGGATGCTCAACCGGCTGAGCCCCCCAGGCACCCCCACAAATACTCTTGAAGTACTAAGAGAGTAACTGATGCAGTCACCTTGGCACATGTGTTCCCCTTGATGTTGAATACTGGGTAGTTTGTGAGCTACAAGCCGGGCACCACTGTTTTAATTTTTATGTCTCTGGTGACTAACACAGTGTCTGACATTTCACAGACTTTCAATCATTGTTTTTACTTAATTCATTTTAGAGATCGAACCTCAAGTAGATCTATTTTGGGTTGATCACAGGTAAAACAGTATCCATCTTTTTTTTTTTTTTTTTTTAAAGGACTCACTAATGAAATGCCTTGAAGTTCTTCAGACAAAAATGGCTCAAGAGGGAGGAAATGGCATTCTCTTTCTCAGGTGACCTCACTAATAGGTCATTAGAAGGGCCCCAGCCTGAGGCCCCAGGAAGCCTTATTAGTCCTCAGGACCCCTCTGAGAGGGGAGACTTCCTCCCAATTACCAGGCTTCCTGTTTATTCATAGATGACAGGGCCTATTCTAACACCCCATTGTTAGCTGTGTTTCCAGAGCCCTTTGAAAGCATAAATAAATGATAGCAGGCTGGTCTCCTTTCCCCAGGATTTTGTCAATGCTCAGAATCCTGGCGTTTTCCGAGACATGATTTGCCACCACAAATGCCGAGCGCTCCTGTCCTCTCCTATTTATAGAGATGCTTGATAATTTAAGGTGCCAACTCCTTCCGACAGAGACAGATTAATGTTGTCACAAGCCCGCAGGTCACAGAGCTATACAGTGGGGTTTTCAAAGAGCCCAACCTTGGCAGTGCAGAAGCGTCCGCCTCAGCTGGTAAGCCATTCAGATCCCCAAGACATCCCCAGAGAGCTTGCAGGGCCCCCTCCCCACACCCCTGCCTCTGGTGGGGGCAGAGCCCAGAGGAGGATTATTGTGTTCCAACTCTGCCTACCATTGCCCCTTTATACCCCCCTCTCACTTTTTCTATGCATTATTTTCCAAAACATTTGAATTAACCTCTCTGATGGTCATTCCCTATCCCTGAACAGACTAAAAAACCAACAACTCTTCATGGATTGGTTAGAGAAGTGAGGACGTGGGGCAAACCACCGCCCTGAGATTAGAAAGAAAGACAAGCAAACACCGTGAGGCACAACTTACCGGAGGAGAAACTCCCTGGGAACCTGGGCAGGAAAACCGAACTGTAATTGACAGGTTGCTGGAGGCTCCGTGTGGACAAGTTTGGGGGCCAAAAACTCCAGGGGATCCAATCATGGGAAACCCCCAGAACACTGAGGTTTACCTCCCGGAACTTGACCAGATTCCCCCCATAAACACCCAGGAAAACTCCCTCAAGCTTCCGGCGGAAGAAGAGGGAAAGGGACCATTCTTAAATACACCAGAGCCTGCGTTCTCAACAAGGCCTGCCCGCAGGTGAAGCTAGTTAACCAGAGGCAAACCTGCTGGGTTATTTCAGAGCCGAATTGACCCGAGTTAGGGAAGTACCCAACCCCAGCTGGCTATAGCCATCTCGTCCCACCTAAGAGAAGAGGAAAAACACAAGAAGCCCCTGTGACGCTCCCACGCACCTGTGAACCCGCGGGGGGAGGCACGGGCTCTCTAAAAGACTGACACTCAGCTGTAGGGCTGTAGAACGCCCCTCCCCACACCTCACCAACACATTACTAAAGACCTATTTACAGCAGCCCCTTTTACCCAATACATCATGTCCAGCTATCAAGAAAAAAATTACAAGTACACCAAAGGTAAACAAGACAAAAACCAGAAGACAAAACAAACACAAAACCAAAAAAACACCACAATTTAAATAGAGCAAGCATCAGAACCAGACATGGGAGGGATGTTTGAATTATCAGATCAGAAATTTAGAACAACTATGATTCATGTGCTAAGGACTCCAATGGGTAAAGTAGACAGCCCGCAGGAATAAATGGGCAATGTAAATACAGAGATGAATATCCTAAGAAAGAACAAAAACTGCTCGAGGTTAAAAAACAATGTATCAGAAATGAAACATGGTTTTGATGGGCTCGTTAGCAGATTGGATGTGGCTGAAGAAAGACTCTGTGAGCTAAAGGATATAGCAATATAATCCCAGAAACCAAACGCAAAAGAGAAGAGAGGCTGGGGGAGCGGGGGAGAAGCAGGGCATCCACGGTCTACGGGACAACTACAAAAGGCATAATATATGCATAATATGGATAGCAGAAGAGGAAGGAGAAGAGGAGGAAACAGGGAAATATTTGAAAGGACAATGACTATTTTCCTAAATTAATATTAGACGCCAAGCCACAGATCCAGGAACCTCAAATCCAGGAACCTCAGAGATCACCATAAATCCCCTAAAAAGGTACACCTGGGCATATCATTTTTAAATTGCAGAAAATTGGGGCGCCTGGGTGGCTCAGTTGGTTAAGGGTCCAGCTTCGGCTCAGGTCATGATCTCACAGTTGGTGGGTTTGAGCCCCGCGTCAGGCTCTGTGCTGACAGCTAGCTCAAGAGCCTGGAGCCTGCTTCAGATTCTGTGTCTCCCTCTCTTTGACCCTCCCCTGCTCGCGCTGTCTCTGTCTCTCAAAAATAAATTAAAAACATTAAAAAAAATTTTTTAATAAAATAAAATGAATTGCAGAAAATCAGGGACACCTGGGTGGCTCAGTCAGTGCATGTCTGACTCTTGATTTCAAGTGAGGTCATGATTTCAGAGTCCTGAGGTCAAGCCCCACGTCAGGCTCTGTACAGGGTGTGGAGCCTGCTTGGGATCTTTCTCCCTCCCTCTCCCCTCTCCCTCTTCCCCTACTCCCAGCTAACTTGCTCTCTCTCTCTCTCAAAAAACAAATTTTTAATAAAAATTAATCCATTTATTAATAATAAATAAATAAATAGTACAGAAAATCAAACATAAAAAGTTTGGAAAGAATCCAGAGGAAAAAAAATTACATCTGATTTCTTCTCAGAAACCATGCAAGCAATGAGAGTGAAGTGAAATATTTAAAGTGTTGAGAAAGAAAAAAAAACCCACCATCCTAGAATTCTGTACACTGAGAAATTATCCTTCAAAATTGAAGGAGAAATAAAGACACTCTCAAACAAACAAAAATTGAGGAGTCTTTTTGGCAATAGATCTGCCTTGAAAGAAATTCTTTAGAAAAAAGGAAAATAGTATAGGTCAGAAATGTGGATCTACATAAAGAAGAGCACTGAAGAAGGAATAAGTACAGGCAAAATAACAACTTTCATTTTTACAATTCTTAATTGATCCAACAGATAATAGCAACAATATATTCAATTAGGTATACTTATATGTATATTTTATATGCTTGTGTGTATCTATAATGCTTATGTATATACCTTCTGTATATTTATGTATGCTTATATGTAAGTGAAATAAAGGACAGCAATGATACAAGGGATAGGAAGAAGCAATTAAGGTTATTTTGTTATTATAAAGTACTCACAGTACCCATGAACCAGCATAGTGTTATTTGAAAATGGGCTTGGAGGGGCGCCTGGGTGGCTCAGTCAGTTAAGTATCCAACTTCGGTTCAGATCATGATCTCACAGTTTGTGGGTTCAAGCCCCACGTCCGGCTCTGTGCTGACAGCTAGCCAGAGCTTGGAGCCTGCTTCGGATTCTGTATCTCCCTTTCTCTCTGACCCTCCCCTGCTCGCACTGTCTATCTCTGTCTCTCAAAAATAAAAACACTTAAAAAAATTTTTTTTAATGAAAATGGGCTTGGATTAGTTGTAAGTGTATATTGTAAACACTAAGGCAACCACTAAAAATTAAAAAAAAAGAAAGATAAAAGAAAAAGTATAACTGATATGCTAAGAAAGGAGAGAAAAATGGTCATATAAAATGCTCATTTAATATTACATAAGGCAGAAAAGAATGGAAGACAAAAAAAGTAAAAACGAGTAAGGGCAACAGAAAATAGTAATGTATATGTTAGATATTAATCCAGATAGATCAGTAATCACTTTGACTGCCAATAGTTTAAATGCATTGATTAAAGGGCAGAGACTGTCAGTGGATCATAAAAGAAGATTTGAGATTCATGATGGGTGGCTCAATTAGTTAAGCATCCGACTCTTGATTTTGGCTCAGGTCATGATCTCACAGTTCACGTGCTGACAAACGGCTCTGTACTGACAGCAAAGAGCCTGCTTGGTATTCTCTCTCTCTCTCGGCAGCCCGCCCCCCTCTCGCTCAAAAATAAATAAACTTTTTTAAAAAAACAAGATCCTACTACATATTATCTATAAGACACATATAGATAAAAAATAATGGAGGGGGCTGGTGTCTGGGTGGCTCAGTCAATTAAGCATCAGACTTCAGCTCAGGTCATGATCTCATGCTTCATGGGTTCGAGCCCTGCATCTGGCTCTGTGCTGACAGCTCAGAGCCTGGAACCTGCTTCAGATTTGGTGTTTCCCATTCTCTCAGCCCCTCTCTGCCTCATGCTCTGTCTCTGTCTCTCAAAAATAAATAAGCACTGAAAAAAAATTTTAAATAAGAAAAAGTAAATGGTGGAAAATTCATCATGCTAACACTAAGAAGAGAGGAAGTGTAGATTATCAGAAGACTTTATAGTTGATCAAATGCACTTGAGAGAGAAGAAAGGATATGAGGTCAATTAAAGAATCAGGATTATATGAGGAGGGCAAATAAGGGACAGAACTGTGCAGGAGACACATTTAGAAAGTGGATGCATAGGCCTATGATGGCTTGAAATCAGTTATTGAGATTATTCCCTAGATATTTTTGCCAGTTCTCAGCAACTTTATGACCCAAAATATTCAAAATACTGTGTACATTCCAAGAGTGAATGAGTCCTACTCTCTGTTTAGGGAATGTAAAAATGTGAGATGCAGGATAGATCTGGCCTTGGGGATGTGTGAGTGAACTTTAATAGCCATAGGTGAATACCCATTTTCTCTCTGATATCCAGTCCCATCACCAGTGTCATGGCTGTCCTCAGCCATGGGCTGCTCCTGGGCCTCCTTCACAAGGAGCCTGCTTTCACCTAGTGTTACATCCTCACATCATCTTACAATCCAGAAATGTCCACATTTTAACTGGACACTGAACAACCTTCCAGACCCAGCTGTCTCTAAGGTAGCTGAAGTGTAGCAGGATGACTTATTTTCAATCATGTGGTTTTCTAGAAGTCTCAAAATGCCAGGCACTATGGCAAATGGGAGTAAAGAAAACTATGTTTGGAGGGAAAACATATTTTATTATTGGCACCCCAGTAGCAACAGCACACCCACCACCCAGTTCTTGGTTTCTAAATACCATTCTCCAACAAAGTGAACCAGAACTCTTTGAAGAAGTAGTTGATTCTAGGTCCGGGCAAGAAAAGCACAAGATGCTCCTGGACCATCTTGTGATGCCAGAAAGTAAGGAAGTACTCAAAAAGGATGAAGGCATCTAGAAGGAGCATAGCAACCATCCTGAAGGTGTTCCCAATGGCCAAAGCTGGAACACCATGAGCAATAAAATAAATAATAATATTTAATTGCAATCCATAGAATAAAGTAAACAAGCATGACATTTAAAAATAATTGAATAAGTACATTGCCAGTAAGGCATGGCTCCTCCTCACAAAAAAATTTTAATTATAAAGTGTAGAAGGAAAGAAGGAAATATAAAATCACCATTAGAATTCCATAATAATGGGGTGCCCGGGTGGCTCAGTTGGTTAAGCATCTGCCAATTGATTTTGGCTCTGGTCATGATCTCACAGTTCATGGGACTGAGCTCCATGTTGGGCTCTGCCCTAACACCATAGAACCTGCTTGGGATTCTGTCTCTCCCTCTCTCCCCCTGCCACTCTCCTGCTCTTGCTCACTCTCTCCTTCTCTCTCTGGCCCTCTGCCACTCATGCATGCTCTTTCTCCCTCTTTCTCTCTCTCAAAATAAATAAAGAAACATGAATAAAGAAGAATTCTACAGTAATAATTACTGAGGGCATAATAATCCACCAATAGCTATTAAGATTAGTGGTCAAGAGTTTGAGGAAATGCAGAATATTTGTATAATCTAAAAGTATCTCTCCCAAGATATGTATTAATTGTAAGAGGAAACACAGTAACTTTATAGTTAATCCCTTCAGACATACCTTAACTCAGAATCCTCGGCAGAGGAAGCGGAGCTTGAGTCTGGCGCCTTAGACCACTCGGCCATCCCGACATCCTGACATACCTTAACTCAGTGAGAGAGGGAAAAGCACCAGTAATTAGAACTACTTATACCATGTACCCCCTGGTATCAGACTAGGACCCCACACTTATGACCTCATTTAACCATAACTACCTCTTTAAAGGCCCTCTCTCCAAATTCAGTCACATTGGAGGTTAGGGGTTCAACATATGAATTTGGAAGGGGGGAAACAATTCAGTCCATAGCATTTGAGAACCACAACGTAGTCATGAAAAAATATTAGACAAACCCAAACCATCCATGAAACAACTTATAAGTACTCTTCAAAAGTGTCAAGGTCATGAAAAAGAAAGAAAGACTAAGGAATTGTCGTAGACTGAAGGATACTGGAGACATGACCATTAAATGCAACATGGGATCCAGGATCGAATCCTTTAACAGAAAAAGGACATGAATAGGAAAATGGACTAAATCTGAATAGAGTCTCTAGTTTAGTTACTATTATTGTATCAATGTTAATTTCTTGATTTTAATTATTGTACTATGATTATATGAGATGTTAACATTAGGGCAGCTGGGTGAAGGGTATACTGAAGTGCTCTGTGCTGTTTTACAACCTTCCTCGAAAATTATTTCAAAATAAAAAGTTTTAAAAAATGTCCCTTCTCATCACATTCCCTGCAATGTGGTGGGAGTAGCGAAATAGATCCTTGAATATGTTCACTTTCTTGTGGGGGCAGGGTGCAGAAGGGAATGCCTGCATTTCCCCCCACCACTCTACAGGAAGTGAGAGAGAGCAGGAGATGGGAAGATTCAGACTGAAAGATTTTTACAAGCCACTTTCATGGAGAGAGATGTGGAGCCTAGAATCTACAGTAAGCGAGACAGGAGTTGGCTACGTCCAGGTGGCCAGCTCAGAGCTCGGTCACGCACCTTTATTTTAAGACTGTCAGCTGTCTGTGTCCACAAAAGAGAAAGAGAGGCCTCCGCCCCCACCCAGACAGCCCAGGGGACACTGCCGCTGGCTGCTCTCCCTCCCAGCTAGTTGGTTCTGTGGCTCTGAGAGCTTCGAGGCTGATTATTGTGGGGATTAGCACCTGACAGTCTGCAGAGCCCAGATAATTCCTTTTATTCAGGACAGTCCACAGTAAAGTGGACGGCCAGCCCTCACCCACCTCCCACTCTCCCAGCCATCTTTTAGCTTTGTGATTCTAAGCATTTTTGTTCCTGTCCATTTTACAATGGCTTTTTTCCCCGAGTGCCTACTTTATTTAAGGCATAACCGAGCCCCAGAAGACAGAAAATAACTCTTAGATAAGAATGGAGTGCTAACACATACTAGGCTTTCAAGAAAGAGTTTGCTGAATTGACTGGAGTGCCTTCTGTGGATTATATCAGAGGTTTTCTATACTTAGATTGTGGTATTTCTGTCCATAATCTCTCCTATGCACAGTGCCCAGAATATAATATAAATTCCTAGGCAGAGGTGGAGCTGCAAAAGTTTCTAAAGATGTATTTTTTTAGAGAGAAAGAGGCAGAGGGAGGTGGGGAGAGAATCCCGTGCAGCCTCCACACTCCGTGCAGAGCCCAGCTCAGGCTCCATCCCACAACTCTGGGATCCTGACCTGAACTGAAATCAAGAGTCTGATGCTTAGCTGACTGAGCCACCCAGATGTCCCCATGGAGCATCTTATATAGAAGAGTCACTCCATTACAAAGTACATCTTTAGGAGCTCTACACCTTGTGTGCTCCACTTCCCTTCCTGTTCCTCAATTCTGTTCCAGCCTTACTGCGGGATTTGGGGCAAGTCTTTACAATTCCCTGGCCCCTGATTACCTGCCTATGATATGGGAATAATAATCCCATCTCGCCCACTTCAAAGGGTCAATTACACAAGGGTCAACACGATCAAAGTAGATTTTATATATCACAATGGACAAAGGGGATCAAGAGTACACTTACCATGATGAGCACTGTGTAATACATAGAACTGTTGAATCGTTATGTTGCACCCCTGAAATTAATATAACACTGTATGTTAATTATATTTCAATTTTAAAAATTCTTTAAAATTTATAGGACTCTATAGAGAGACCCAATCTTTGACTATAATGCAATTATGAAATCAGCTACAGAAAAGATGGCTGAAATTTGTTTTAAACTAATGTGCTCTGGGGCACCTGGGTGGCTCAGTCAGTTGAGTGTCTGATTCCAGCTCAGGTCATGATCTCACAGTTTGTGGGTTCGAGCCCCACATGGGGCTCTGTGCTGACAGCTTGGAGCCTGGAGCATGTTTTCCGATTCTGTGTCTCCCTCTCTCTCTGACCCTCCCCTGCTCTCTCTCTCTCTCTCTCTCTCTCTCTCTCTCTCAAAAATAAATTTTTAAAAAGCCGTAAAAATTTTTAAATAAATAAATAAATAAACTACTGTGTTCATAAATAAGTCATGGGTTAAAGAAAGAAAGTTTCATTAAAATAATGGATTTTTTAAAAAAGATATAAATCTACAAAATCTAATTCCTACTCTGCAATGAGGAAAACTGAGGAGCAGCCTCTTTCTTTCCCTTCAGCACTCCCAAAAGTTTGGACATTATAGGAGCCAGGAAGCTCGGGAGGCAGAGATGGAGAAAGGTCTGAAAATAGGAAGATGAGCTGGAAATCAGTGTAGGAGGCACTTAGACCTCAACATGCCTTCCCTCTGCACATCCCTCCCCGTTCCTCCCTCTAGGCAACTTATTGTGAATATTGACAATGTCTCCTCCCAGCTTTCTTCCCGAACTTACTCTCCGAACACCGGCAGCCATGTTTGTATACTTCAGGCAATGCGACCTTCGAAGAGCCTTTGCTGCAGAATCGCAGGATTCCGAAATCAGAGCTCCCCAGGATCTGGCTTAGCCAGAACTTCTTACGGTGATACTCACAGTCAATAAACTTTACCGATGGGCTCAGGGTTTCCAATCACTTTTTCTCCCCGGGTGGTAAACTATATAGATTACATAAAATATGCCATTTTAGTCATTTTTAATTTGGAGTTTGGCAGCATTAAGGACATCCACGATGTTGTGCAGCCATCGCCACCACATCTATTTCCACAACTTCTCGTCACCCCAAACTCTTTACCCAGTAGGCAATAACTCCCATTCCACCTCCCTCTAGCCTCGGAAAACTCTATTCTACTTCCTGTCTCTATGAATTTGCCTATTCTAGATACTTCATATAAGTGGAATCATGTAATGTCTGTTCTTTTCTTTGGCTCATTTCACTTAGTATAATATTTTCAAGATTCATCTATGTTGTAACATGTATCAGAATTTCCTTCCTTTTATAACCAAATAATGCCCCCTTGTATGGATATACCACATTTTGTTTATCCATTCCTCTGTGGACAGAGTCTGAGAATGTTTCCACCTGTTGGTATTCTGATCATTTTGAACTCCTCATCATCATAAAGTGATAAACCAAGACAAACCAGACTTTGGGGAAAGTATTTATGATGAAATACAGAAAACACAAACAGGAAAATAATTGTTTTTTCGACTTAGAGGAAACAAAGACTATACAGAGAGAAGAAAACAATGCATAACAAAATATAATGTATATATTAAGAAAGATGAAAAGAAGATATAGCATCTATAAAATAAGAATAGTATGCTATAAAAATAAAACTTCCAGAGAACAAAGAACTTCTTAGTAAATAAATGAGAGCAGAAAGAAAAGCTCAATAAATGCATGTGTTAAAAGGCTAAGGAAATCACTCAGAAAACGAAAATGAGGATGAAGATGAAGAATAAAGGAACATGAAGGGGAAAGCTAGTGCCTGAACAAATGGAGGCTCTACAGATGAGAAAGAAAACATAAAATAAAATATAAAGCAAATGTAATAAAATAATAAACAATAGCATAGTAGAAAATAAAGTATTATTATTGTACTCAAATTTTCCCAGAATCCTTACACACTACTTCCCGTCTCTATGAATTTGCCTATTCTAGATACTTCATATAAGTGGAATCATGTAATGTTTGTTCTCTTCTTTGGCTCCTTTCAAAGCCAAAGATGCGGTTTGGAGTGTTGGGATTCAGAGCCAATTCTTGAGCCGTCTTTGGTGCAAAAAGGTGACTTCATTAAAGCACTGGGACACGACCCGTGGGCAGAAAGAGCTGTCCCAGGATTGTGAGGAGTGACTGGTTATATACTTGGGAGTTGGGGGAGGTAAAGACAGAGGAAGTTTCCAAAAGGATATTCATATGCTAAAGAAGACTCAGAGGATCCTGGAGGCCTAGCTATTGTCAAACTAAGGGTGTTTTTCCCTTTAGCAAAGCTGAACTTTAAGACCCTTGGGAGTTCCTGAAACACTGCCCATCTCAAGTATCTGTTAATGGGCTATGGGTTATAAGGGAATTTAATTTTTTTTAATTTCCTTTACATAAATTTATAACCATAGCAGAGAGGGTTATAACTTTTGCTTCAACTGCCAAACATAATTTAGAAAACTCAAGAACAGAAGAAAATAAATATTTATCCATCTTTCTATTTTTGCTTTTCTTTCTTCCCTGCTGATGTTTCAGAGTGCTTTCTTTCTTTCTTTGTTTCTTTTTTATCATCTCCCTGTTTAGAAAACTGCTAGCCATCCTTTTTTTAAAATTTTATTTATATCTTTTTTTAAAAATAGTTTATTGTCAAATTGGTTTCCATACAACACCCAGTGCTCTTCCCCACAAGTGCCCTCCTCCATGACCATCACCTCTTTTCCCCCTCCCCCTCCCCCTTCAACCTTCAGTTCCTTTACAGTATTCAATAGTCTGGGAATTTAATTTTAATTCTATCCACATTTTCTTCTGCCTTTGTTTCCCACATCAGTGGCATTGAAAACTGGTTCAGCCACTATAGAGAAAGGTATGGAATCTCCTCAAGAAATAAAAAAAAATAGAACTGCCATGCTGTCCAGCAATCCTGCTTCTGGATACATCTCCAAAGGAGATGAAAACAAGTCACACAGGAGACTTATGGGCTCCCATGTCCATCGCCCCACTATTCATAATAGCCGAGATATGTAAACAACCTAAGTGTCTGTCAATGGATGAATGGATAAAGATGTGGCGCATATATATATGTGTGTGTGTGTGTGTGTGTGTGTGTGTGTGTGTGTGTGTGTGTATATATATATATATATATACACACTGGAATACTTTTCAGCCTTGAGAAAAAGGGAAAGACTGCCATTTGCAACAACATGGATAAAACTTGAGGACACTATGCTAAGTGAGGTAAGTTAGAGAAAGAGAAATACTGCATGGTATTACTTATGTGTGGAATCTTTAAAGAAAAAAATTGTAGGGGCACCTGGGTGGCTCAGTCAGGTAAGCATCTGACTTCAGCTCAGGTCATGATCTCATGCTTTGTGGGTTCGAGCCCCATGTCAGGCTCTGTGCTGACAGCTCAGAGCCTGCAGCCTGCTTCATATTCTGTGTCTCCCTCACTCTCTGACCCTCCCCTGCTCACGCTGTCTCTCTCTCTCTCTTAAAAATATAAATAAATAAATAAATAAATAAATAAATAAATAAACATTAAAAATATTTTTTCAATTGTAAAACCAGAGAGTAAAATGGTGGTTACCAGGGCCTGGGGAGTGGGGGGTGTGAGAATGGGAAAGATGTTTAAGGGTACAAGCCTGCAACTAATAGATGAATGAAGTCCTGGAGACCTAACACACAGTACCGTGATTATAGACAACAAAACTGTATTACAATCATTCAGTTTGCTAAGAGATTAGATCTTAATTGTTCCCAACAGAAGAAATGATAATTATGTGATGTCACAAGATGTTAGCTAACACTTAAAGACAATGGCAATCATATCGCAACATAAATGTATCAAATCAATATGTTGTATACCTTCAATGTTATATGTCAAATATATCTCAATTTTAAAATAGAAGAGAAAATGTCCTAAAGCTAATACACATAAGCAAAGGCCTACGGTGTGTCCAGTACACAGGATGAAAATTGGCCCAAATCATGGACCTTTGGAGTTCTGAGGACTAACCGTAGACTTTACAAACCGATGTGGGGAGCAAAGGCAGAAGGAAATGTAGATACAAGTACATTTCTCTGTCGCCTGCAGCTCATTGACAAATACTTGAGGTAGGCCCAGTATAACAATCTTCCAGAAACTCCCAACTGTTTTAATGTTAATGTTTTACAAGAGGGAAAAACAACAACCTTAGCTTGATAATAGAGTCCAGGATCCTATGAGTCTTCCTTAGCATAGGAAAATCCTTTTGGAAACTTCCCCTTGTCTTTACCTCCCCCCCAGCTCCCAAGTAGATAATCAGTCGCTCCTCACAATCCCCGTGCAGCCCTTCCGGCCCACGGTCCTGTCCTCATGCTTTAATAAAACCACCTTTCTGCACCAAAGACGTTCAAGAATTCTTTCTTGGCTATTGGCTCCCAATCCCAACATTTCCATATCCCAAGCTTCCAGAGAGAGGAAAACAAAATCATTTAGGAAGGGTCTAAAATCAGGGTGACTTCTGACGTGTCCCAAGCACTTGGGAAGCTAGTGGAAGACAATGGAGTAGTATCTTCAAAATGCTTAGGGACAAAGATTTCTGACCTTGACGTCTTTATTATTAAAAACACTTACAGTCCATGCAACCAGATATGAGATTTCGCTGTGGCAGCATTTCTCCAAAACTTTAGAAATTCATGTACTACCTTTATGCAAATGACCTATGTTATTTTTTATAAATTTTCTCTTGAGTCTTTTTTTTTACTTAAAAATTTATGGAAAATCAGTTATCATTTGTGATAAATACCAAGTAGCTATGGATATAAATATAATCAAAGCAATGCTTTAAACTTCTGACTGGCGCCCCATTGGCGTTGCCCTCTCTGCATGAGAAAGGAGAGAAAGGAAGATTAGCAACAGTAGGAGAGGTGTTAAAGACCTAGGTGCCTGATGCGTCTTTGGATGTAATCAAAAGGATTGAAAGAGATTTGAAAGGACCTTCCGTGTGACTCCGTGTTCTATAATGCCACCTCAGGGCTCCTCCTACACCCCCACGCCCCCAACCATCCCACCAGCATCTCATCTTGGAAAATGTGGCACTGTAAGTACACACAGGCCACCTCCCCCTCACTGGCAAGTCTCAGAGCCGACAAGGTGGCCTGTGTCTCTCTAATAGAAAAGCATTAAGGGCTTTGAGCCTCCATCAGGCTCAACAGCTAAGATCAGACAAGAACACTAAACCCTGTTGGGGTCTTAAAACCTATCTGTCTCTGCTCTTCAAAGCTCAGGAACCGAGGGAGCCTTTCTGCAAAAGGGCAGGTCTCAGTTGTGAACCCGAACCAGGGCTTGCTTTAAGCAACCCCCCACCTGCATCTCCAAGTTTATTTTAATCGTTTCAATTTGCCACTTCACAGCGTGGCCCCTGCGGGCCACGTTCCCAGCAAGGTTGGGCTATGTGTGAATGGCAGCTTCATGGTCTTCTCCAGGCCTCAGGCAACACTTGTGGTTTTCCTCTGTGTTAACACCATCACTGAGGCTACACTCTAGAGACATAAAGACTCGCTGGTCCCTGACTGAGATGGGCAGCCTCTTAACTACATGCTCAGCACGCTCTCGGGCAAGGCTAAGCCATGGCTCTGACTCCAAGACTGTGTGGTCTTCACTGTCTGCTGTCCATGACCTTCTCTGGCCAGGAGCCAAGTAGGAGCAAGGTCTAGGAGTCAGGAGACCAAGCAGAAGTTCCAGCAGTTGTGGTTATATTAAGTCAACAAGAAACCAAAAGAATTCTTCCTGATCTGACTTCACAGTAACCACCTCAGCTAAAGATTATAACTTGGAGCCCCATGTGGAGTGTGACCACTAAAGCCCCCTTGAATGTGTATTTTTTTTCCTGAAAATGTAAAGAGAACAGTGAAGCTCCTCCTTAGACCTCTCTCACTTTTTCCATTTACCCTCTCTCCCTTGTCATATCGTCCAGCTTATGGTTCAGATAAAATCTATATGCTCACGGCTCCCGAACTCTGATCTGCAAACCAGAACCCCTTACCTGACAACCACACTTGCATATTCACACGCTTACTCAGTACCTCCATTTAGAACATTTGTAGGCATCTCAAACACAGCATATCCCGAATTGAGCTCCTGGTGTTCTCCCAAAGAACTGTGTCTCCTCTGCTCTTCCCATTTCAATAAATGACTTTGACCTCTTTTTCCTCTCACACTCCCTCCACCATCTGACCCAGTGGCAAATCTTATTAGATCTATCTCCAAAATATATCCAGAGTGTGACCACTTCTGACCACCTGCACTGCTCCCACCCTGGTCCCCCTGGTCATGGCAGCAGTGTCTGCTTCTGCCCTAACCCCAGTCTATTTCAATGCAGTGGCCAGATCTGTAAGTCAGACCACACCACTCCTGTGGCTTCCATCTTCCTAGAGGGAGAAGACAAAGTCTTCACTATGACCTGCAAGACCATACAATCTTCCTGTTACCTCTAAATCTTCTTCTCCTCTCCTCCTTTTCACTTGGCTTCAGCCACTCTGGCTTCCTTACTGTTTGTGAAACAAACCAGATATGTTTTCACCACAGGGCCTTTGCACCTGTTGTTCCCTTGACCTGGAACACTTTCTCCCCAGATAGTCACATGTTGGCTTCCTTGCCTCCCTCAAGCCTGTCTCAAAAGTGACACATCAGTAAGGCTTTTGCTTGCCACCTAACTGTGAGCTGAATTGTGAATCCCCCACATGCTGCAAATTCATATGCTGAAGTCCTAATCCCCTAGTAGCTCAGAATGTGGCAGCATTC